>NW_005841945.1:2791622-2837240 GCF_000455745.1 Alligator sinensis | reverse complement strand
AAGAGACATAAATGGGGTAGGGAGCAGTTTTAAGATGTTTATAAGAGCCAAGCAATTTCATTTCAGAAATTACTAAAAATTATGGTCTCAAGAAACAAGACATGGTACAGGCCAAATGTTAATAGTAGTGTCTCTTCTTAATGCTAATTCAGGAATATGGCTCTCACTACTCGTCATATTGTCGTCTTTCCATGCCATAGGGTACCTCTCAATTAAAGACAAGAAAAGGAAATGAAACCATTAATTATTGGGAATTGGACTACATGGCTCTTGAGGTTATTTCCAGGCCTATGAGTGTATGAGTGTTTTACTATTAAAGAAGGAGAGAAGGGAAGGAAAAGAACCAAGCTCAAATAAATAACAATGCTTACTATAATTAGTCATGCCTTTATGCACATGTACTCTTCCCTTGCTTCTCCCATACCCACTCCTCTTTGCTTTCCCCCCCACTACCCCACTGAACAGCTTGTAATAGAGGGTATAGACAAATGTACATTTGTAGCTGCTTCAAAAAGGAGATGTGGGGGGCTGCTGCTCAGGAGCACACAGCACCTGTTAGGCTACAGTTGTTATACCTGCATGTGCCTGTTATGACATACATGAACTAGATTACCCTAACCTTGGGTATGTGCAGATGTCACATGTAGATTGACCTTACAAGGGTCAGATCAATCCAAGTTCCAAACTGTACATATGTAGGTGGAGTTTAGATTGGGCAAAAATGGTGGCCCGATCTAATTTAGTTCATCTAAGGAGATGAACTACATACATCGGATTAAGCTGTGTCTAGTCTAACCAAACGTGTACATGTTCAGAGTGCATCCTGGGTGCTGGGAAAGCCCAGCTGCTCACCTGAGACCCAGGGCTTCACTTTTTCTAGCCCCCTACCACCCTGACTGAGTAATTTTTAGCCATCCAACACTCCCAACCCTGGACAGAAAACCCCTCTCTGTGGACCCACCTGCCCCTCCCAATTTTGTCAACCTTCCCCCCACAAGACCTGCCAACCTTCCCATGATACTACCCACCCGATGCCCCATCCCAGCCTGCTCAGATCATGTTCTTGGCATGGCATCACCGAATGTTTGCACAAGCAGGGGACCCAATTTACAATGACACAGCTTAAAGTAAGGTCTCACAAAAGAGTAAGCATGCCCTTTGACCCTAGATGAAGCAGGGTTAATGTTGGAGCATTTTTGATACACTTGCCTTACTTGAGAATCATTCAAATTCAACAGTTTATATTACTATCAAAGGATATTGATGTAATTTGGGCTATCGATAATGCTTTTTGAGAATGGATCTATCCCTGCAATGGACCAAAATACCTGAATCCCCAAATCAGAATTAAGCCCTATGTAGTGTAACTTTGAGAACAAGTTATAGCGAAGGAAATAATTTCATTAAAAGGTTGGTGCATTGTTCTTGGTTTTCATAGGTAACCTAAGAATTTATAAGTGGACAGATCTGAGTTGCACTTTGGCTGTGATTAATATAAGTGCTGACAGTGGGGGTGTACAAATCTATGCCACCACCCCCACTGCTGCTGGGCGCTGGCTGGGCAGCTTTGCACCTCAGTGTCAGTGCAGAGATTGTGCCACTGCTAACCCCACTGGTACTGAGTCCTGGCTTCATCTGGGTTGCAGCACCATACCCTACCATTGGCTCAGAAAGCTGGGGATGGGGGACGACACATGCTGGGGGGCACATGTGTTCCCCCTACATGTCACCTATGATCTTAATTAAGTCTTGTGAAACAACTTGAATATTTTCTTTGATTTGAAAACATCTGTTCAAACAGATGTCCTGAGGCAGACAAATCAGTGAATACCAAAAATCTTAAATTGTTAGAGTGATGTTGCAGCCATGCTAGTCTAGGAATTATACAAGAGGCAAGGGTTTTTGGGGTGCAATACAATTTATTGGACCTGAAGAAGAAGGCCCTACAATGAAAAGCTTATCTAACTTTATCCCAACTATGCCGTTTATCAGAAAATGATATCAACCCCCAAAAATCCTCACCTCTCAAGGAAATCCTACTATATTCTCTCTTCTCCCAGAATATAGTGTAAGACCTCTGTTTTTTTAAAGGAAGACAGAAGCAGCCTCTTAAATCATAACTTCACCAATATTTCATTAAAATAATTAAATTTAAAGAAAAAAATAAACCTGTTTCACTGGCAGTGCCTTACAACTTTGGGTGATGTCATCTTATTGCACATTTGGACTGTGCGAAGCAGGCCCTATTCAATAAGGATTTGGATTTGACCTGAATCAGGGACAGTGATTCGATTAATTGCTTTGGAACACTGTCCCTGATTCAATTCGGCCGAATCCAAATCTCAAGATTCAATGCTGTTTTGGAGAATCAGCGATTTGGATATAAACACAGCTTTAAATTTTTTTTTTTTTTTCTACATACCTTGAGGTACCAGCGTGGCTGGTGAATGCTGTTATGCTGGGGTGGATGGAGCATCCCACAGGAGCGTGGGGGGCCCTCCACATGCTGGCAGTAAACCCAGAAGTGGACCGGAAGTACTTCCGGGTCTGCCAGGGAGCGAGCAGCGATTGGCCATAGGGGGGACCCTGGGTGCCCCCCCAGACCCAGGAGGCACCAGTCACCAAGCTGAGGAAGGGTGCGGGGGGGCCCCCAGCATGCTCTCTGGCAAACCCAGAAGTGGACTGGAAGTGCTTCTGGTCCACTTCTAGGTCTGCTGCCAATCACACTGGGGACCACCCCCCCTTCATGCTTCTGTGGGACACTCCATCCACCCAGCATCTCAGCATTCACAAGCTGCCTGCTACCTAGAGGTATGTAGAAAAACATTTAAAGTTGTGTCTATGTCTGAATCTCTGAATCTTTCCGAATCTCTCCAAATCGATTCAGAGGGTTCTGATTCAATTTGGAGAGATGAAAGAGTCCTCTGATTTGATTTGGATTCAGACATTCAGCCACCAAATCGGGCCAAATCTCCACCAAATTGAATTAGGAACTGAAGCTCTGCACAGCCCTATTGCACATGGCCATTACTAGCACAGTGCTGAAATGAGTAATTTACTGCTTCCTTCATTTTCTGATTTCAACTGACTATATTACCACTTCCTAGCAAAGGTGAATAGAGTGAATTGTATTGAGGATGGCATCAGAGAGAAAGAGTTGCTTGTTCATTTCATAGGGCTTTTATAACCCCAGTCGATCCACAGTTTAATGTCAGAATTGGCTAGGTTCAGAATTACATGGTGCAATCCTTTCATTGGCTCAGAGCCTTTATGGATTGCCTTGTTAGCAATTTCAGTTCATGAATACTTAATCTGCTACTGCATATGTAGCAGGGCTATAGTTTCGCTTCAACTTAAGGCTTTCCTGCTTTTTCTCTTGTAGTGAAAAGTTCTCAGAATAATTTTAGTTACAGTTTTAACATTTCTTGTGTTTTGCCCATTTTCTAAGACACCCTTTTAGTTTTTTCAGGTTTAAAAAGAGTTGAAATCCATTTCAAATTGGTCCAAAAAATCTTACTTTCTAGATAAAGAAATGTCCACTTTTCAAAATAGAGGTTTTAAATTTAATTAATATTTAAAGAGAATCTTTAAAACTTAAATAGCCACTAATGAAACCATTGCTGTGTCAGTTTCTGTTTAATAAGGAAGCTACTTAAGCATGGCTAGTTAATTGACGGATTGCACAGTTAACATAAATATTATATACTCAAATTGCTTCTTGTATAACTGACCAATTTTATCCATAACATCACCTTATGTAATGGACATTTAAGCACAGAGTTCTTTTTTTAAAGGTGCACAATATTTACAACTGTACATCTCAGGAAGGAAGTTTGTCATCTTAAATTTACACCTCAAGATTTGTCAACTGATGACAAACCAACATCTTCTATAGAGCATTTTCCAGCTATCAATAATTTTGTAACATTGGAACATTTTAGAAGAAAATACTTTTAATAGGAGAATCAATTCATATTCATGAATTAATGTTCACTGGGAAACTAGAATGTTTTAGATGTGATCTTACAACACATCAGAGTTTCATATATTAGGTCACTATTTATCATCATTTAAAATTAAATGGAACTTTGCCAAGGAGGCTCAGGATTTTGTTGCTTAACAAGAAGAGCTTGGGTTAGATCCTCACCTGTCAACTGACCTAGCATCATTGATTATAGGTGAGTTAATTTCCATCAAACATAAACTAAGAGAGAAAGCTTAATGCAAACTTTCATCTGCTGAAGCCTAACCATATTTTATCCAAGTTGTAAGGAATAGTCGCATGAATCCAAGGACAAGGTTAACTAGCGTACATCCTGTGCTCACGTTAGTGTGACGGGGAGTATGAGGATATTTTATTTCCCAATACATCCATGATGGGGCCAGGCCTAATTTTGGTTAGTTGTTCATCTTTATTTCATATGTAAGCATACTATTTTCATTCCATGTTATTTCTTTTTTTTTATTCCCTCATCCACTGTGCTTTATTATGCATTCTTGGCTACAGTATGTGTAATCATTACTACTGCATGAAGGCAATCAGTCTCCAGGAATGGTGTTGTGTTTATATCAAAACTGAGTACAGGGATTCTCAAATGGTTTCACAGTATCATTTTTCATCTTCATAGAGAGATTGCCTGTTAGTTTCCCCTCCTTTCCCATTAGAAATTAATTAATATTTCTGTAGTAACTATAGCAATTGCTTACATAGAAAATGATAGGATGGTGCATTTTTACCTTCTTTTAATTTACTGTAGCATGTAGAAACAAATGGCAAGTCTACATGACCAGCTGCAGTGCCATGCATGGATACCCTAGCTAGCTCAAGTGCAGATACTGCATAGCTGTTGTGTCTTTGGTTGTAGCTGTGTTGGTCTAAGGACATAGGCAGGAAAGGTTCTTTGAGCGGATGTGATATCTTTTATTAAACCATCTGAGTAATTGGAAAAATGTTATTAGCAAGCTTTTGGGCGCAGTCACCCTTCTTCAGGCATAGGTAATCTCTGCTGTTCTGAGATTCCAAGAAATGAGAGAAGCTAGAAGTGTGGCAGGATGTCAGTGAGAATTTAAAGAGGTAGAAATTAGAAAGACAAAAGTTTAAGCAGAGAGGGGACCTGCCTTACAAAATATGCCACAGCATATTAACCCATGCACAGCACTGTGCTAAGGCAACTTACAAAACACCTTCCATAGACGAGCCTATGAACTTCACTTCATAAATCTACTGGATACAAAAAATCATGGACTCAATATAGACATTGGTTTCATGACACATTACAACCTGCCTGACATCTGATTCAACAGGTACCGGACTGAGCTGACCTTTTATGTTCTTCTTCCCACCCCCACACCTTTTCTTCCCTCCCTTCCCCCACTATTCTGCCCTTTGTCTCCCTGATTTCCTACTGTTTCCTTCTTCATTGAGAGCCTCTTCCTTATCCTGTATTATTATCTCTGTATGTTTCTCTTTGGCTTCCCCCCCTGGTTTCTTCTTCCTCCCTCCCCTGCTCTACCTTTTGTTTCTCCTGTCTACCTATTTATATTTTCACTACATCCTCTCACACTTTGAGTTTCTCTCATCCCAGTTTTCCTGATCTCTAAGTATTATCTTTTTCACTGACAGTTTCTTTTCTGTCACTGTAATGTCTCCCTTTAGCCTTTTTCCCCCTGCTCTCTTGCCCCTCCCCTTTCTGCTTTACCTTTTGTCTTTTTAATTTCTACCTATTTACATTCTCACAAACCTGCCATACTTTTAGCTTCTCTCATTTCTTGGAATCTCAGAACAGCAGAGAATTCCCTGAGCCTAAAGAGGTCTGAAAGCTTGTTAAGAACTTTTTTCCAACCACTCAGTTGGTCTAATAAAAGATATCACATGTACTCGAACTGATACTACATAGCTGCTTTAGCGAAGTATGGTGGATGAGTTTATTAGGTCTAGTGAGAAGCATACCATATTAACCCATGCACAGCGCTGTGCTATGGCAGCTATACTGCATCTAGCACTTGAACTAACTTGTTCAGAACTAGCTTTGAGTATCTGTGAATGGCATTGCATTCTGTCATGCAGACATATCGAAGAGGAGAGCTAACTATTTCAAACTACAATACTTTTCAGGAGGCGTATCTACACGAGACACAACGTTGCCCTAGTGTTGAGCTACGGTGACATAGCTCATTGCTACAGCAATATAGCATCGGCGGGCACTAACCGTGACGCCACCACTACTGTACAGTAGCAATGAGCTATTGCACAGTAGCTTGTTGCTACTGAGCAGTAGGGTTGAAAACAATCCATGTGCCACTGGGACTGTGCAGTACCGGCGAGTACTATGCAGTCATTTAGTACTGGCTAAAACAAGTACGAAATGACTGCGCAGTACCAAAATGCGCACTCAGGGGTAGGTGTAGATGCACCTAGGGTGCAAATAATCTGCAGACTTCAATTTAAGAACCACCAGAATAGTTCCTTTTAATGAACTAACTTCTGCTTAAACTAGTCCATAGGGATAATCGTTTTCATTTTGAAAGAGCCCCTCCAGTTGTATTGCTAGTTCAGTTCTTTATTAGTCTAATTGCAGACACTTGATATATGATGCTTGGTACTCAGCTGTACTACTCACCTCTCTAATGACAAAAAACCACTAATGGATAAATAAGTATTGTGTTGTAGTTCATTTTCATCTGTATTGTTTTGTTTTTGTGCATCTGAACTGCAGATTCAAATCACTGTTTATGAATATCATTTGTGTAGCTTTGTTGCTTTCTGAAATGTCATACAGGGGATTGGTGCATGGCTAATTAAAGACGCCTGCTTTAAAGATGTAATTATTTTGTTTGAAGATAGCTGAAGCTTTGTTACAGTCGTTCATTTACTAACTAGTGTTGTGGTAAATTTTGAGAAGCAATTTATTTGTAACCTAAAAAAATTACTAGAAATTATTGCCTTATGGCTTGATTAGCCAGCATCCTTCTGGACCATCCTTCAAGATGAAAGATAAGGCCTTACACAATATTAATTTAGTGATTAAAATAGTGTAAGGGAATACAGCATTTTAAATGTAGTTTCATACACAGCTATTTATATGGATACTAATGGCTGCATGTGTCATGTTCTAGTGCCCCTATCTTTACTTATGTACATTTCTAAACATGCTGAGCCTCAGATTCTGTAAAAGGCTATAGCTACATTTAAGTTAATGAAACTGCCTCAGTATACACTAAGGGAAGTTCTGGCCCTCTACATGGGTTTGTGTTTTCCAACAATGGTTGGTTGTTTTTAAATACTCCACAGTGTTAAGGAATTCTTAAACCACTCTGGGCATATCTGTGCCATCCAAGCATTTTGCCGCTGTGAGGAAATTCACAGCTCTATACATACTATACCCCAAAATGGATGACCGTCCTTTCATATCAGCTCTCAGCATAAGCCAATAATCTCATGTTCTTGGGAGGGTTCATTAGCATGTACCAAAGAATGGTACATCCTTTAATGGTGTAGACAAGCTCTTTTCATCTTGAGGACTGTCTGTTACTAAAGCTAGACAAAATCTTTTAAATAAAAGCACGTTTCTACGATGCAACTACAGTTTCCACCACCTTAATTGACAACAGATAACTTTATTTTACCATCCTTTGTTGTATACATATGCTGGGTTCTTCCCTTCCCCATCAGCAAATTTAGTTCACCTGCAAAATCTTCTTACTAAACCCACATATTCATTTACTCCTGAAAAGAGTTATTTTCCATGTAAAACTTTTTAATCCTGGAGTTCACAGAGATTTTAGGACTCTAAGACTGGAGCCTAAATATTGATGTATGCTTGGAAGTTATAAAGGCAGTAATGCAGCAAAACTTCAATTCAGTTTGAAATCACATCTTGTAAAAATGCTTGATTATTTGAGCAACTTTTTCATATCTAGAGTAGTATTAAGCTTGTATATTATGGTCCGTGTTCTGATTTCAGGTGAGCTGGTGTAAATTCAGAATAACTCTGGTGACCTGCAAGGATTTACTCAATTTTTTATGCCAGTGTAAATGAGATCCAAGACTGGCCCTAAATAGTTGCAGATTTGTGGCATGCAAACTGCAGGGCATATTTAGAGATTGATCCTAAATGAACTTGGATTACTTCCCTGTCATGTTCCAACCAGCATAATTACATTACCTTAATGGATTTTCCCTACTCATTAGCAACGCAAAAGGGGGGAAATATAAAATGAGGCATGAGCTGAGCTGGCTCAATTATGTTAATGCATAAGGGTCATGGCTCAGTTATGGTAAATGCACAGGAGGCTACTGCTCAGTTTTATGGTCCCTCATACGAAACCAAATTTTTGGAATACACAAATACAAACTAATTGAAAATTAATGACTAAGGGCCATGTTTGTGTGGTAAACTTCCTCAAGAGCAAGGATGCATAGAGACACTGAGCTGACTGGATATTGTTTGTAATGGACTCAGAGGTTTGAATGATAGTGTGTCAGAATTGTATTTGTTACTCGGTGACTAAGTTCTCTTTGCGTTTCAGTTGGTTCAGACAATTCCAAACTGTACTGAGCTTTTGACTTGGCAGAACATGTTCAGATCTGCATACAATTCATGCATTTAACAGAGACCTCAATTTGCCTGTAAATTCACTGTTTCCATTTTGACAAGCATTTTCAGAGCCTTCGATTCACACTTAAAAACTGTTCCCTTTTCTTGATTAGGAGGACAGTGTGATTTCACAAATTATTTTTGATTTGTTAGTACAAGCTGTAGTTCATCATGGGATAAAGTAGAATATTTCTAGAATGGCATTATTTTACCTGTGTATAAATGTGAAGAATTTTTAGGTATTGAAAACTATGCATAAACTGAAAATTGAGGTTTTTAAATAAGCCACTATTTGATGGCTGGGAGTGGTTTGAGGCAACATCACAGACTCCACATGTAACAGAATCTGGTTTCTTACAGCTCTGCCTAATTGTCTAATCTACCTGATCATGAAATCCATAATCCATGCAAGTTCAGCAGTAATATTTGTCAGCTGCAGGTAAACTTCTTGAAATGTAGATGAGACTACTGCAGTAGCAGTTTATTTATGCATTTCACCAAACAATATAGTAAAATGAACAGTAAAAATTGTATATAATAAAATAATGACATTTATGTAATCTATACTGTTTGCTAAAAACATACAATAAGAGTATCCATCCTGGCAATTTTAAATTAAAACAGAATGCAGTATAAGATGATGTAAAAAAGATAAAATGAAGCAGGGGACAATAAAACAAAGCAGGAGAATTCCATTTGATTCTGGCAAACCTTCTTTGCACATATAATGCAAATACACCTAAGGAATGTAGAACAGGCTCTCTTTCAATTGTTGGAGAGAAGCCAGATTTTTAAAAATTCATTAGTCTAGTATTTAAAATTCTCCATTAATGAAGAGATCCATTTTCCTCTTATTTCTTCAAAGATAGGGCGGCTATATGTCCTGGTTTTCGCTGGGTCATTCCAGGATTCTGTAGCCCAGTCCTGGCTGGTTGGTCAAAAGTCCTGAGTTAGAGTCCGGCCAGGAGGTGGAGTGGCATGATGCACCAGGCAGGAGCAAAGGCATATCATGTGCAGGAGGGGTGGCACCAGCTCCAGTCCACCTGCCTTGTTCCCAGGTCAGTGACTCTCGTTACATTTCCCAGGCCATCTGCCTTGGGGGACAGGGTCTCTACCCCCTTCCCTGCTTCCCACCACCAAATACTCATTAGTCGTGTTTTCAACTAAAGTTTCAACTTGGCTGGCACATTACTCTCATGTGTGTGGGATTCTCTTCCATCCTGGAGACCACACAATCCAAATGCAGCCTTCTGAGCATACTCCAACAGAAAGCACAGGGTGAGCTGAGCTCAACCAAGGGTGCTCAACCTCTGGCCTGCAGACCATGGCAATCAGTCCATGGAATCCCTATAGGGTGGAAAATTTGGCAGCAAGAGTGTTAGAAGCTCCATACAGTCAGATCCAGCCCTGCCTGGGCCATTGCTACACAACAGGATCAGGGCTGGGCCTGCGTGCCATGTGTCCAGATTGGGCCAGGCTGCTCCCTGTCCCTGTCCCCGCTGCTTGTCTGAATTAGGACTGCTTTGCCCTGCCTCCCATGTGCCTGGATCAGGTCTGGGCTGCTCCTCATTCTCCTACCACCCCCATGCATCTGGATCAGGGCCAGGTTGCTTCCCTTTGCCCCCATCTGGAAGACAGATCAGGGTTGAGCTGTACACCACCCACCACAACTAGAATGGACCCATCATTGCACTGGCCCTGCATACCAGATTGAGCCCAACGGCTGGATCCAGCCCATGGATGGAACTGGCACAGTCCATCCCACCCATGGGGTAAAAAGATTGGGCACCACTGAGCTACAGTAGTGCAGATAGAATCCAAACTGTGCATAAGTACCAAAAATTGCAGTTAGACAGCTATGTATATGGCACTTAGGCCCCTTCTACATGTTATACTTAAGGCATGATTAACCAGCTAATCATGCCTTAACTTGTGACCCAGCTATACAGTCAACCAATTGATGGTGTGATTAAAAAAAGCAATAAGCTACAAAGTTATTCTACAAAAATGTGTAATAATTTTGTAGCTTGTTCTAACCATAGCATTAATTTTGAGGTGGCCAAGTGCTCCCCTGTGGCTGGGAGCCCCATCAACTGAGAAATTTCCAGCCATGGGGGTATACCACCTGCTGCTAGCCTCACAGCTGGCAAGGCTTGCAATGGTGATAGTTCATGGTCCTGCCCCTGCTGTGAGCCTTGTCAGCTGCGGGGCTTGCAGTAGGGAGAATACTGCACCCTTCATGAGTCTTGTAAGGTGTGGGACTCACAGCAGGGGCAGTACCAGAGTGCTGCTGCTCCTGTGAGCCCCACAGCTGACAAGGCTTGGAGCAACTGCAGCATTCCCAGCACGGCCCCTGCTGTGAGCCTACATCAACTGCAGGGCTCACATGAGGGCAGCACTGGGAGCTTGGTCCCACTGTGAGTCCCATCAGCTGTGGGGCTCATAGCCACCAGAGCCAAATATCTGTTATCATGTGAAAATGTTATTCTGCATCTGCAGAGTGTGATTTGATCTGAATATTTTAAAGTAACTTTCCTGCAATCTTCTGTCGTCATAATTTTTCGCTTAATTAATTGCCTGCCAAATCTTGGTTTTACATGTGAAGTTGGTTTGGAATTATATAATAGAAAAAAAATAGAAAAGTTCTTGGTAGGTGTGTGTCTATGTAGTTTTCATTGATTAAGCCATCTGTGCATCTAGCCAATTGTATTTTTGTGCAAAAACCACCAAAATAATGGTGTGCTTGTATTTAAAAATTAACTGTCTGCTGGTGTTGGCTGCTAAATTCCATTGTAAAGTGACTTGACTGACTTTCTACAAACTAAAAGTATAAATGTGCACTGAAAATAACCATAGCCAAATAATCACAATGGACTAATTGCACAAGACTAATTTCATGTGCAGTAAAGCATCACCGTCTACACATGCAGAGCAATTACTGTGCAGTATATTAGTTTAATGCACTATTTTTCTAGTAAATATAGATACAGGTACTAGAAAAATGGTGCATTAACTAATATGCTGTACCGCACATGTAGAATGCTTAAATGAGCCTGAATTTTCTGTGCAGAAAATTCAGATGCATTAATTGCATGTGTAGATGCACCCAGTATTGCTCAGAAGTACTCCTCTGCTGATATAAAGGTAGTTTCTTTCAACAAGATTGTTTTTTGATTAACCAAGAAATAGTCATTATTCTGAACTTTGGTTTGTTTTTGTTTTAATTAATTAAACAGAATCCAGTTTTTTGCATACCCACTTGAACATACCCTGAATCTATTCTCAGGTGCTTGTCATATTTAAGTGTTACATTTAGATCGAGCTAACCAAGCTGATCTAAATACCTCAGCAGACATGTGTTCACAGGGCTTAAATAAAAATGGCATGCCCCCAATCGAAAATTAGTTCACCTCCAGAGGTGAATTAACTTTTAGACCAACCCGGATTAACCAAATCTAAAGTGGGTTAGTGAATGCCTGTATGGGAAAGCCCAGTCAATTACCACATCCCTGTGATGTGCTTTTCTGAACTTCCTGGCCCTGAATGGGCTACTTTTAGCCTCCCAACCAGCCTGCTCCCCTGGACAAGGCAGCCTGCCTGGATCTGCCAGTCCCGCTCGTGGAACTTCCAGCTCCTCTTTCACTCTGAGTTTCTTCATTTAGGCTTTCCCTCTGAGTTTCTTACTTCAGGCTGCCCATGCTGTTCCTGGTATACACTTGTACATGCCCCTCTTGGTTTAGGTTTAGGTGGCTTGAAGTCCTGCAAGCACTTGTTTACACTCTTAAAGTGCAATGCATTTTAGGGACTTTAAGGAAAGGGCAAATTTTATTGGAAATCCACTTAAAGGTCATTATTGTTTTTTGTAAGTCTAATCACCATTATTTATATTACCTACCTGGTGTTTGTTAGTGTAATCTCTTTTATTGGGAATAATAGAAGTATCTCCATTTGTTCATTACATCCTGTTTTCCTGCACAGTTGCAGTTAAATCAGTGAAATTTAATATATTTAATATAGTTTTTCACTGTCTTATTGCATTTTATAATGCTAATTTTAAGCAGCTTATTAAATGAAGGTGAATTTCTCTCAGCTCAGTGCATTCCTATGAGCTTTTGATAATTGGAATAATCACTTTATTTCCATTTCCACTCACATATGCTACTTAAGGGGATTCTGCTATATTTTGAGACATTAAATGTTCTCTGTTCTGTTTTCATCCCCAATATTGTTTCCCTGCTCATATGCAATATAGCTTCTGCACTGACGATCAAAATAGACTGGATACAAATTACTGGTTATAGAACTATAACGGGAAAAATACTTGTGCTGGAGTTTCCTGTATGAATCCATGTTACCCATCTACAGTACTAGGCTCCCTACAAGGAGAGAATAGTACGAATGCAAAGAGAATTGTCCAGCATGAGTCATACCATCTTGAAGCCTACATGCGTAAGAGAAAACATATCTCTGCTCATAATGTCAAGTCCAGTATGCCACACCAGAACATTCCAGATCATTCAGTAATTATTATCATTTTCATATAAAAAAAACTACTGCAGTTGTTTATGGCTTGTAAAGCCAAGTCATTTTTTTTTAAGAAGGAGAGGATGATTTGAATCAGGATCAAACAAAATAAAATTAAGGATGATTTTGGGCTGTTTATTGAACCTACATATGCTGGCAAACCAGAATATTATTATTGTGCTGATAAAAATATTGATGACGGTGATATTTATGGGACTCGCATCTTATTGTCACAGGCTCTTGTCTTTCCCTGCCCTCCTCTTCCCTCTTCTTCTCCCTCTCTCCTTCCTCTCCTTTCTTCTTTTTCTTCTTCTTCTCTTCCTCCTCCTCCTCCTCCTTGCTGTTTCTTGTGTTGTGTTGAAACCAGCCTAGTTTTATAATTGTATTTATTTATAGTGAACTGTAGAGCAAAAGTAAACCATTGTCTGAAGCTGTCCACTTTAATACCATTATGGTTCAGATACAGTATCCAAACCTCCTACTGTGCAAGTATTTCAGATGGGTAAATATTTAACTCAGGATTGTAAATGACTTTCTGATGTTTTCTCCGACTAAATTTCCCTTTATGAGAGATTTTCCTATATTTTGCTATGAATATAAAACAAAATACTAATTTACAAAAAGAGAGATTTTGAGAGCATCTGAGCAGAAACCCTTTACTTGATGTGAGCAAATAACACGTGGGTTGGTAAAATATAGAGAGGAATTGAACATTTCAATATAGTCAAATGTATTTGCTATTGGTAATGAAAATCTGTAAGTGAGCAACACAATTGAGAGGGCATTCATACTGAAGTGTAGTAAATGAAATCCCTGGGTAACAAGAATGAAGTAAGAATAGCAACTTTGATTCATAAGAGCTTTTGTTTTCTGTGTGTCTTATTTAGTTTCTGTAGGTACATATCTACCCTGCCTTCTGACTGATTTCAAACCAATATGTCTAGCTACCTCTCTATATGTATAAATAGCATATGATCAATGAGAAATTGTGTTACTGGTTGGCTATTACGCAATTAATAAGAACGATAAAATCTAAGTACCATCAAATCTTAACAGTCATGGGTACACATCAAATTTGATCATGTATTCAAAGGATGAAAACTTAGAACCAATAAGGAAATTTTGTAATGGTGCCAGAAGTTACAGAAACAATATTAAAGTTAAAAAGACAAACAGGGAAAAACACATAATATACAAGTCTGCTGTTTTCATAATTCTGATCTTCCTGCTGTTAGTTTCGCTATAGGGCAACAGCTCCATTATTGATTAGGATCCAAAAATCATAGCAGAATCCAAATTAAGTAAATTACAGTACCTAAATAGCTGAGGGTTCTGGGTATACTCAGAGGTCCTGAGCAAGAAGCAAACTGTGGTTCCATTTGTGGCTATGACCACATTGTTGACAAACTAGATTTTAAGCAGTGTTTGACCTCCTAATGGGAAGTAAAAACTGTAAAAACAAAAAACAAACAAACAAAAAAAGTGATGAGGCCAAATCATTTAATAAAGGAGACCAAGGAGAAATGTTAAGTCAGAAATGAATACTGCATTCCAAATGCTAGAGGCCTGTGACTCATGTGCAAAAAAAGATTGTACTGTCAAAATATTAAGGGTATCCTTCAGTGAAGTCCATGATAAAAGAAGTTGTGCCAAGCCATTCTTTCTCCTCCTTTCACAAAACCCATCATAGAATAACTAGAGAAATGAATTGGAAGTGCTCACCTCAGTAAAAACAGGCACACATTCTTGGAACAAGCTTACAAACAAAGTGCATGGAAAACAAGTAAATATAACATTAATATTAATAACAGTAATATTTCTGTATCATTGATCTTCAGAATTTATAAGCATTTAATTAATTTAGCTTCACAGTATATAATAATACTAATAATTAGCCTTCTGAGTTAAATATTAATACAGCTATTTAATGGATAGAGAGGATAACATAGAGAAGAGTTAAATTGTCTCCTGCAAGGTCACACCAGATATCAGTGTAAGAACCAAAACCAGTATCCTTGGGTAGGAACCGCCGTTCATTTCTAGCTGAGGAAATGTCTCTCAAATGACCATTGCTAGAAATCTTTCCAGGAGAGGGAGAAAGACAGGCATTCATCCTGCATCTGCCACTTTTCCACTGTTCCCTGTGCTTCCCCCAGACTTGAGTGATCTCAATCTGGGGAACAGGTGGGAAGTAATGGCTGTTACACTCCTGTTCTCTGGAGGGGAGGGGAGCAGTGAGGAAGGACTCCCTGCACTTCCCCAGACCAGGCACATCCCAGTCTGGGGAACAATGGGAAATCTTTCCCTGCTGCTCCACTTCCCTCCCCTCCCATAGACCAGACTCAGAGGGGAGTACAGCAGGAGGGCAATGCCCCCTGACTGATACCTAGACCAGGAATACCCCAGGGAAAAGGGAACACGTGGGGAGCAGTAGGGGCTACTTCTTCCCTATGTTCCAACTCTTTAATAGTGGAGGGAGTATGGGGAGTTGGAGGGACAATGCTCCCCCTGACTTCCTGGTTTTGGGAAAGCTGGGGGGTAGTGTCTGCCATGATCAGGAGTCCAACTGTGGGGAAATGCCCTCCCATACCTTCCCCAGACCGGAGTGTCCTCTACCTCCTCTCTGGTCTAGAAAGCACAGGGAAAGCTGCTGCTAATCTCCTCCATATCACAGAAAAGTCAAGCAGAAGCATGCAGACATTCATTCTTGTGAGAGAAACTCTCTCTCCAGGTGTCACCCTGGTAGATCTTTCTCTTAGAGGGGACATGTTTCCTCTGGGAGAAAATGAATAAATGCCTTTACAGGCTTGCAGTTTCTACTGGGCTGGTAGCCAGTCTCCAGTAAAAACCTAACACCTCGACATGACCCGTTTCCTGTAATTACAAGACCAGTCATCTTTTCTAATAAGTTATATGGATAGGTTTGTACTTACTTCTAGAAAGTTTAATTCTGCAACTGTTTCTACAAGTATTGCAGGATGAGTTAATCACATGCATGACTGGATGAAACTGAAAAAAAGCACTTGGGGATTTGCCAGTCGTAATGGGTTATATTCATGCCAGCATGATGAGCAAGCAGGAAGTTTGCATGCACTGAAACCCCACATAAGCACCTCAAAACAGGGCATCAGTGGAGCTAGCATGCTTTTACTGTATCTGGGGGTGAATTTAACCTACTTAGAAAACTATAGGTGAAAGTAAAACAAATGGAGTGGCAGCCCTGGAAAAAACAAGTCTCAAGTATCACAACTTTTGATAGTGACATAAAGTACTTTCATTATGAATCCTTCTCTAGGGTGAAGGGTGAGACACACTGCAAACAGTGTAAAAATCTTTTAGTTCTGTTTGACTGGCAAAAGTCAGGGGGTAAAATCCTTACTCAAGTGTGAGTCAAAACTAGCACACTGGAGCCAGGGTGTCATGAAAGGCCTAAAATGTATGAGCAAGAATGATAGATAATTGAATGTCCTGTTTAATCTCCTTAGGGTTAAATTCAGGCTTGTGCAAGGCTTTTGCATACCCTCTAGATCAAGTAAACCCTCAAAACAGGGCTATATGGGACTTACTAGAATTTGCACTGGTTGAAGGAGGTCTTTTTCATTCATCTGGGGTGGGGGGAAGGCAAACTTGCTTTAGTATTTCCATATATATATTTAAAATAAAATTGTGCACAAATCCACAAAGATTTGATTTAGAGAAGATAACTGTCAGGTCTTATGATGGTTCAGCTCCACTGAGAAGCTAAGATTAGAAGATATCAAATAACATTTAAATAGGAATAGAATGACAACACATCAGACTTTACTGCTACGTATAACTAAATCAAAATCTACCTTTGTAGTTTTAACAGTCAGACCAGCTGTGTGTTCTGTGTGCAAATTTAAGGCCACCTTTTAAGCTGGGGGCAGAATGTCTGTGAAGAGCTATTGGTTTAATTTCTAAGACTTACTGAAGTGTGCAAATGTACAGTGAAAACCGTGGGTTTACAAAAACTCTTAGTAAATACTCAGCAGTACAGATGGCCATTAACTAGTTATTCAAATACTCAGCAACCTCTCTAACTGTGCAGTCAAACAAGTTCTTAAGCAAATGTACATAGTTCTTAAAAGAATAGTGAGAACTGTAGAATCCATATGCTACATTTAGATTATGTTCCTGGTGAAGGAAAATTAGCCAGAACATAGAACAGTCTTTGTAATTAGGTGAACAAGATGCATGTGTTGTAACAAACTTCTGAAGATGGTTGTGACCCTTAGAAGACAAATGCACCATATGTTCTAGTGACACCAAGCCATAAACTCTTCTAATAAGTTGTGCTCTATCAGAGTAGAATGATGAGGGGAAAAGCTAGAAGTCTTATAAAAAATTCAAGACACATGCAAAGAATGAAAGGGGAAAACAGATTGAAGGTTGGGCTGCTTCAAATATAACTTTTTATGCGTGAAAATGTGATGTCTAGTCAAATTAATGACTTGTTTTTCAACATACCATATAGTCAAACGCATCTAACTGTGGTCAGTTCTGACAGGCATGTTCCAAGACAGATGTATACTTTAATTTTCAAGACATTAAACTTTAACCAAATAGTTGTATGTTATGGTTAAGGCCTATGTGATACTACCCAAATGGTCTCAGTATGAACAACTTTATTTATATAAAGTTGTAGTGTTATATAGTGTAATAAAGCATTGTAAATAGTTAACAGGTGGCTTAATATGATAAATCATTTGTTAAAATATCAAACAGGAATATAAGTTGCCTATAAACATGGCTGATTACCCTATGTAATACCTTCTTTGAAGTTCTCATAACCATTTGTAATAGAGAATGCTTATTTCTATAACAGCTTTATTAAATATCAATCAGGGCTCATGGTAGAGGTGATATTTTTTATTAAACCAACTAGATTTTTGCAAAAAAAAGCTTTAATTGCAAGCTTTTGGGCACAAACACCCTTCATCAGGCATTGGAGAAAAGATTGTAAAAAGTCCCCTGGGTAGAAATGAACGTTCATGTATCAGAAGACTTCACAGGAGTCAAAAGATGGAATACTCCTCTGGGCAGGCAGTTCTTAGCTAGTAAGGTCTCTCTCAGCAATCTTGTGAGGCTCTGTGATGATGCACGTTACCTTGAACAGAGGCAGGAGCCATAGCCCAGGTTTCAGATGGTCAAAGTTGCTTCCTCCTTGTGAAATTATGAAGATTTCATTTTTAAAAAATCATTTAAAATTGGATATCTTCCATGTGTCAGGCATCCAGGTTGTAGCCATATTGGTATAGAGGAAAAAGCAACCAGAGCTTGTGGTAGAGGTGATACCTTTTATTAAACCAACTAGATTTTTGAACTTCCATTTCTACCCAGGAGAACCTTTACAAGATTTTCTCCAATGTCTGATGAAGGGTGTTTGTGCCCAAAAGCTTGCAATTAAAGATTTTTTTTTTTTTTTGCAAAAATCTAGTTCGTCTAATAAAAGACATTACCTCTACCACAAGCCCTGTTTGCTTTTTCCTCTAGACCAATATGGCTACAACCCGAATACTTTATCAAATATCAGTAATTTATTAAGCCAGTGATAAATGCAAATATACTTTAAAAATGATAAGAGAATATATATTCTCAATTGAGGCCTAGGCTGTGTGCTCGTGGCATCAGTTTACATCTTCCAAATTTACCCTCATCCCCTCTACCTGTTGAATGCAAAGCAGCTGTATATCAGAGGTAATACCATAGTTTTCTCTACCTATCTACCTGCAGATGCAAATCTTGTAAGAAAGAGATATATTCAAAATGCCATCTTTATTACATTTTGCACCAGCAAAACAAACAAAAAAAGGCTTGCAGTTGCAAGTCACTGGGCACATCTACACAAGACATTTACTGCAGTTGCCTAATTAACTCCACAGTAAAGTTTCCATATCTATTAGGCTGCAGTAAATTAACTCCACTGTAGGTTAGTACTTGTAAACACAAGTACTATCCTACAGCTGCATTCTTTAGTGAACAGCAATGCACAGGTAGATGCTGATGGGGCTGACTGGTGTATGAGGGTGCTTCAGAGTGGGGGCTGCCTGCCAGCTAGCCCCAGACAGAAGCACCCTTATGACCCGCCAGCTCCTCTGCAGCACATTAAGCTGGTTTGGGGCTGTTCTGACCCAGCTCAATGTGCTGTAATCCCAGGTACGTGTGTAAATGCATCACCTAGGAGTGATAAACTCTGACGCAAACTGCACTGGAGTGTATTGTCTCGTGATGACTGCATGGGTAAATGCACCTAGTGTTTCTGCATTATTCTGAATTTTTTTCTCCCAATAAATACTTCATAGCAGAAAAATAACATTACAAGTGTCACAGAAATCAGAGATTTTTTAAAACTTCTTTTGGCATTAATTGGTGAAAAACCAAGACTCATTTTATTGTCTTCAGTTATTTTTTTACCCAAGCATTAAAGTTGGTCCAGTTCAGGCCAAATCAGCAAATTATTATTAAGGGATATTGCAGTTATTTCCATGAAGAAATAAAAGATTTTCAGTATATTGAGATTTTATTTTCCCAGGTAAAACCTCACTCTACTTAGGTTTCTGTACTACTGAAGTATACTTTAAATATGCCATTTGGGGATTTTTGTTCTTGGACTATTTGAGATAATTGATTTGCCTAATGCACAAATGGTGCTTAGCATCATGTACATTCTGTTCTTATTTTGTATTAAAGGGTTACATTCATAGATGGGTAATTAATAGGAAAAATTTAAATTTATTTTCTTCAGGTTTGCTTCATTTCACTATGTATTTGGCTGCTTTGGTTTCATTTTCCCTCACCATACTTTATTTTTTGTGTAAAGCTCTGTCAGCTTTGACACAGCAAAATGTTGTGCAACGCCCTGAGCATTTGGAGTGCTTTGAAGTGAGAGGTGGCAAACTCAGTTAACGTAGTAAACTTTCTACTTTGAAAGAGCCAAGCTTCATGTGAAATAGCTCTGATAATGCCTTTTTTATTTGTCTCTATTGGCCGTTTACCTATATCACAAAAACATCACATCCTGGCACAGTTTGCAGCCTCTAGGTATGGAAGGTCTAGGACAGGAAAACAGAGATTTACAAGACAAGAATTAAAGTTATTTGCAAAACCTTTTTAAGGAACCATCACCTAAATTAACCCTGGCTCTAGTAATAACTAATAGTCATTTTCATAAATACTAGAAAGAAGTATAATAAATAAATAGGAAATTAAAACAAGGATAATCTATTATGCTAAACAATAAATTTGTGTAGTGGAAACACTGCACAGACTAGAGCAGCTTTCTTGAAATCCTTGATGAGCAGAGCAACAGTGCAAAGACTGAGTAGTTCTGTAGCAGTATAAAAGTTTATGGGTCTTTGATTAGACAGCAGTCAATCAGTACTTGACATTTGACCACTTTAATTGGTTGCAATACATACAGATTGACTTTCAAGTGATTGACTACAAATCTCTCATTAAGCTCCCAGTAAAACAATATTAGTGACTGTTATGATTATTCATAGACACATTTCTTTAAATATTACTCCAGAAACTGAATTTTTAGCTCATGGTATTCAGACTTCCACATTTCCTGGATCTTTTACAATAGTTTTTTCCTATCTTATACTACTAATTATTTCTGTGTCTTTGACTTCTCTGCTTCCATTGGAAATTCATAACTATATTTAATTTTAAACATTTTTTTTCTTAAATCAATTTTAAAGGAAAAAAGCAAGATGCATTTTGGTTTAATTGCTTCAACAACAGATTTATTATTTAACTTTTGTGCACTCTTTTAAGATAAATGGAACTCTGGAGTATATTTGCTAAGCATTATATTGTCCCTTGAAAAAGAAATATTAAAAGTAGTTTGGTGTTGTAATTGGAAGGATTGGTGTTTTAAGTCCAAATGTAATATCTTCTTCTTGACTTACTCATTTTGCTCACATTGCTATCTATGACTGTACCTCTAGTCAGGGGAATTTGGATGGTATTCTCATTGGAATACCAATTGTATTCTTGTACCACAACATGAGACTTTGCCTCCATTGGTATGGTTCTGCACCGCTAACAACCTTGTCAGACCAGAAAAAGGTGAAGCAGAGTTAAAAACTAAATCTGGAGACACTGTAGAGTTGACCCAGCATACTGTCACCAACATAGAATTATAATAGTCATGTTTAAAAGTGATCAAAGTGTGTTAAGCATCCAAGTGGAATTATGCTTAACAGACACTTTTCTTCTCTCCTCATAAGCTATCTCAAACAAATATGCCATTCTCTTTTTCTTGAAAGTTGCTGGATACAACTTATTGTCTAGTATATGTCATTTTGAGAGGTTGCCTAAATACAGGACTTCCATCCAAACTCTCATTAAGTTTTTCGATGAACTTAGACCAAAGCTACAATTTACAGTTCCAAAGCAAAGGAGCCCCTAAAGTACCTTGACATTATGAATTCTATCTTGCTTTTAGTTTTTTTTCTTAATTACATAGGGGAATTTTGCTTCCAGTATTTAAATGTAACCATTGTCTTTTAAGTCAACATACCATCATTGTCACCAATAGTTTAACTGGTCTGTTCAATAAATCTGAGAAACGTGTTCTGTGACTTTTAAACTTTCCTCATTACTTTACATTTAAGTAACAGCAATCTACTTAGAAAGTTATTTGAAGAAGTTACAGTGACCAGATAAGTCAGAAAAAATGTGAAATGGTTTGGCACCCCCACTTTAAAATTTCCTATGTATGTACAGGGTCTGCTTCTTGAAAAACGTGATTCTCTAAGGAAACCATCCCTTAGGATTCTTATTGCCGAGACTTTGATCTTTATCACGAAACTGTCATAGAGGCATAATATTTAAAAGAATTGTCAACTGTATACACTCTATATAGACTCTGTATTTCAAATAAATAAGTGAAAATTCTTATCATGGTAAAGTTTTCATGAATACATCACATGAAACTATTGCCACTGAAACAGAATTTTGCTTGAATACCCCCTAGTTTCCATTTCAGAGAACAGTACATCTAGACTGTACCAGCAAGTGGCTTTCAGTGTCATATTTTCAGCCTTCTATAAGGTACTGAAGGTCTCCTCATGTTATGCTGAACTCATATTTGACTAACACAAGCCACACTCCTAAGGTTTAGGTTCTGAAACATCTTTCTGTTACTGAAGTTCAGTAAAATAAGCAAACTTTGAAGGCCATGGAAGAAGGGATGCATGATATTAGGGGCATAGTTCATTGAAATGGAATGCTGCAGATGTACATCCAACTTTAAATGCTTATGGTTCTCTAGAAAAAAAAATCATCACTTTAATTTTATTCTTCCTAAAACATTCTCTGCTCCCTCCTCTTTTTCCTTTCACTATATACTCCCTCCTTAATTCATTTAAGTACAGCTTTGCCAACCAAGTTAACACACACACACATCTACAACACCGTGGACTTGGCAAGAGTGCAGATGATGACGCCTGCCTAGATGCCACATCTGTCCATTTAGGTAGGGCTTCCTTGCTCTCCCAAAGACTTCATATATCAATTTAATTACAATTTTGGCTGCTCATATAAGGGCCCTGATAAATTTACAAAAAGACAAAAATATTAAAAGACATAAAGTGCATAAAATCATAGATTTTCAAATCAATTAAGCCATTATGAGCATTTAATTTGACTTTTTGCAAAACATATGCTATAGAACCTCACCCAATGCCATCACCAAGCCAATGCCCTCTGTTCAAGCTATACTAAGCTTTAGAATAATCTACAGTTAAAGTATTAGTGAATGTTGCATATTTCTACATAAGCATTAATACCGGGTAATTGCCCTCACTGTTTAAAATTTAATTTACACTTTACTTCTGTTCTGAATTTATCCAGTTTCCCACCATTCTCATTATACCTTTCTGCAGCCAGATTAAAAAGTCACCTACTGTCAGAAAAATTCTCCCCACGTGGTACTTGCAGACCATGATCAAGATGTTTAATCATTTCTTGATCAAACTAACTAAGCTGGCCTTCTTAATTTTCAAACTTCAAGATCTTTTCTAGCTTCAAATCAGATTTGTCACTTTTTTTCTGAGCCTTCTCCAAATTTTCCATTAGCCTTCTCTTAGTATGGGCAACAGAACAGGACACAGCCAGTATTCAATTAATAGTACTACAGCTGTATATCGCTTATGGGAAACCACTTCTTTCCCCTTCTTTATTTCCTTTGTCTATGTATAAAAACAAAGGTGATAATGATTCATGAAGGGTCATAGAACAATGCATAGACTGGTAAAATTTCTTTATTTATGGGCATAGAAGTTTTGAAAATAAAGATGATGATAGCTTAGGAGCTAGTTGGATTCTATTTAAATACAGTTTTAGCACTAACTCCTTTGTAACAAATAATTGTGATTGTGAATATCTTAATTTACCACGGGGGATTTAAAATTGTTTTATTTTTTTATAAGTCTGTAACCTGTCTTTCACTAGTCTCATGCTTAAGCACTTTCCTGATAAGTAAAAACTTAATAACACTGGGCTTGAAAATCTTGTGTACTAGATAAGAATTCTTAAATGGTTTGCTGACTTTACTCCTTGAGCTTTTCAGTCAAAAGGTTGTTTTCACTATTGCTCACTGGTCTACTGCCTCAGATAATACCAAGGGTCTGAAAAGTCAGTGCTTTCAACACTACTCAAAAATACATTTGTTTTTGTTGCCCCTATTACTGCATGCTGCTGTTCCATCCAGACTATATAATGTTGGATCTTATATTGATCTAAAGTGGCCATGCATGCCAGCACACAGAAATGCCTTTGTAAATAAAGTGTTTTTAATGCAGTTACTCTGAACCAGTCTTTTATTTCACAATAGATTTAAATGTAAATTTAGATTTATCTTATTGCCTAAAAAGGTAGCCCATTTTATCTCCCTGCTGCATAATCCTGATGAAACATCAGAGATGCAACAGACTGCCTGAGAGCTTACACTCACACAATGATGTACATTAAGTGCAAGAAGGTGTTCTAAAAGCTTATGCCAACATGCAGCCAAAGAAGTGGAGAGGGCTTTGTAGGAGCCTGTTAATCAAACTGTATATGTTGTTACTACTTGCTACTAGCCCAAAAAGCAATCACCATTCCTCATCACTCTTGCCATGTTCCCATTCTTTCTGAAGGATTTCTGCTCCTGTTACATTCCTAACCCACTCATTCCTTGTCTCCCAATATGTGAAAAACATTTTACCATATATTCATCATCTTCTTGTTCAGTCTTACTGAGTACATCTACATGTGTGGCTAACTGCGCAGTAGATTAATTTGCTTCAGTGTGAAGTGTCATTCTATACATGTGATGCAATTAGACTACTGCAAACTAATTTTCACCACTGTAAGATAATAGTGTCAGGAACAGTACTATCTTAGGGCACCAAAAATAACTGCCTCTAACCACACACATAAATGCTGACCCTGGTGTAAATTGTGCCTGGTCAGTCAGGGGAGCTGGGGGCTAGACCCTTGCCTGCCACACAGCCCTCTTGTGCGCCAACCAGCCCCGATGCTGCCCAACGCCATGACCCAGAGCCCAGGGCTGACCCCTCCAAACCTGCTGCAAGCCCAGGGCTGCTCTGCCATGGTTCAAACTGCTGTGGTTCCAGGCACACGTGTAGATGCTGTGCCCAGGAGCTCTTAGCTCCAGGGTGAACTACACCAGAGTTTATCATACCACACTAGTTGAATGCGTAGATGCACCCCCTTGTTTGAATTAACAAGATCTGACTATATCAATATTTTAGCAATATGATTTGTGAGTATAAATAAAAAGACACTTGCAATTCTTAGGACAGGGTTGGGGAATCTCATTTTAATACTTTTGTGGGCTTTCTAAATTAGAGAATCCTTATGATTAGGTTTACAACTAGATCATTTTTGGTTTTACTTCTGTTGCGTCTTTGCCTTTATTAAAAAAAAAAAATAATGTACAAAATCTGGAGGACTAACCAAGTAAACAGTAGGATGCTGTAGAAAGTAAGAGCAAGCTTGTGACCTTTCTTCTTTATCTGTGTAAGACAGTAAAGTTCCTTGCATGTTCTCTTACTCATCTGAGCTTGTTGCCTGTAGCAGAAAAGAAGGGATTAAGACAGCCTTGACTGGGGCCCCCCATTCTGTAGGCAGGCAGGTACAGTGGAGATAGTGGGTAGAATTGCCTGTTTCATATCAATGCACAAAGGGGAAGTAATCTTTGCAGGAATTGGTCTGGTGCAAATTCACCCTTATGCCATTGAGAACAAAGATATAAGACTGATTCTGAGAGTCACAATCCATTCCCCGTCCAGTTTCTTATATGGCAGAACTGCATGTTGACCCTTACTCCAGAACTGTGACAAAAGACAAGAAAGGTTTAAACAACGTCAGTAGGTACTGTAGATGACAACATTCAATTCATAATAAGGATTTTAAAGGTTGATTTATATGGCCAAAGATAGAATTATAGAAGCTTATCTTGTGTACTTGTTTGTTGCACGTTAGACAGAGACATGTGTAAGAATTTTGTGAAAAATGTCTAATCCTAATTTGATTATAAATTATCCATTATCTGTGGTTGTGTTATAAAAAAATGACCTTTTCAGAAAATCCTCGGACACATTGGAACCCAACTTCTTCTCATCTAAAACTCTTTAGTAGAACAGTTCAGTCCAGGGCTGTTCCTGCCCTGCTCTGTCCCCCTGCAGCATCCAACTCCTTAATGTATGACTACCTTCACCTCAAAACTCTTTGATTCTCCTGAACTGCTCCTCACTTATGTTGTATATTTCTAATACATGTCCTTGATGGTTCTGATACATTTCTCTGGAACCTCCTTAATGATCAGGAACTCCCAGATTTCCTCCCTGGATACATGATCATAGGTTTTCTCCAGGTCAATAATAATGAAATGGATATCTTTATAGCCTTCCCTGTATTTCTCCATCATCTGTCTTATTGCAAAAACTGGATCCAAAGTACTTTTTCCTTGTATGAATCTATACTGGCCTTCTCCAATGACCACCTCAGTCATTGAAGGTGGCTGCAAATAAACACAGAATTAAATAAGCCTGTCTTTATTTCCAGCTATCATAAACGTAGCTCGTTATTGTGTCCTTGACCATTTCAGTCCTAAAGATAAGTAACATAGTTTTGAAAATATGAAAATCTCACCAACACCTTCCTCAACATCCAACATCTCCTCTGCCCATGGGAAAACAACTGGCTTTCTCTTAAAATCAAGCCATTAAACATTCTGGGACATCTGGATATCTATTTTTTGCATTGTTTTTGTCACTTTGCATTTCTGGTTTTAGCTGGGAATGGGAATTAAAGTGCTGAAATGCTACACAAAGTCTCCCAACTGACTTTTCAGTCTGAAATACATGAGAGGGATGGAAATCTTGTGAAATCTACAGGCTAATTTTTAAACCTTCAAGATCCAAAGTTCTCTCTCTTTATGCAACTTGAATTAAAATTCTCAACTTTCTGAATTTTATTTAGACAGACCTATTTTAAGAGAGAATTTCACAATGGTAAAAATGAACAGGAGTCATCTCATCTTTGCTTCTCATACATCAAATGGCACCTAAAGTGCCACGTGGAATGAAAGACTGTTAATGATTACTTGCAATAGGCATGTCATTAAAAAATCATAGAGTACACGCAAGCATTAAACTTAGATTGACCTAACCCCCTAGCTAGGTGCCAAATGTACATATGTTCAGGGAATTAATATCAGGTGGCGAAAAATGGCTGGCCCAATCTACCATCTTTACTCAAATATAAGACAATCCTGATAATAAGATGTGACCCCCCCCCCATAATTAGATTTTATATATGGAAAAATTATACATTTCTTACAAAATTTGAGGCATAGAATCTAATTATTGAAGGTTTGCCTTGAATTTGTTCCCTTACCACTGGTACATCAGGGAAAATAAATCGGGGGGGCGGGGTGAGGTAGCCCTCTTGCCTTCTACCCCGCAAAATTCTTTCTTCTGCAGCCCCTTCCAGCCTTACTTACTGTCATACCCTGATCTCCCTGAGCACATGGAAGTGAAAAGGAAATTTGAAATCACTGACCTAAAAACATACCTGTATTAACTTACATATAGGAAAATAAATACAGGTACCTGTCGACTTAGTTCATCCAGAGTTGATACAATTTACCTCTTTTGAAACTGCTGCAAATTTTAGCTCAGGTACTCCATGAACAAATTTTTAATCAGCACTTCTATACCTGTTTATTATAGTACAAACTAGGCATATCTACATGTGTGCCTGCATGCCCGTGAACAGAACAGGGTCAGCTCCTGATGTCACAGGGTGTCCAGCATTGAAGGAGATGGAGCACTTGAGCTGCTCCTGGACTGCCTCCCTCTGCCAGGTGTGCCCCTGAGTCTAGCTGTTGCCTTCCCCACATCCCACCATCTCCAATCCAAGGGGAAAGCTGCCCGTTGCTCTCACCAGGCCAGCCAGAACTCCTGGAAGGCCTCCCTGAAGCCCACATTCTCCAGCAGACATGCATTGAAATACCAGTAGGCTGACCCCAGATGCCCATGCCCTAGCATGGCCTGGGCCCAGACAAGATGGTGATTGCTGAAAGGGGTTGGCCAGATGCCAGAGGACTGGGCCCAGGCAAAGTGCAACAAAAAGATATAAATCCAGTCTAACTGCTCCTCCCCCACACTCACATAGGTGAAGGTGGGGGGCCAGTAGGGTGATAGGCATGCCAGACATCCACCAGGGAGTAGTCAGTCAGGATCTCTGCAAAAATGCCCATGGCTGCCTGGTTCTGCTCCCTGCCCAACCAGTTTCACGCATCTAAGGTGACTTTAAAGTCCCCACCAAGGACCAGGCACTCACGAGGGTTGAGGATGCTGATGTAAGTGGCTGCCTGGAAGAAAAAAATTGCCAACTCTGGGTCCTTCACAGGGGCATACACATTCAGAAGGTTCAGGACCAGCCTCTGCGCTTGGACCCGGAGGTGCAGCAAGTGGCCCGGCACCACCTCAACGTCCTGGAGAACCTCCGGCCTGGGGAGAATAGGGTGGCCATCCCACAAGAGGTGGCCAAGAGGTGACTAAAAAAGACCCTGACTCCCCACTCCAGCCACCAATTAGGTTCGTTGGCCAGAGTCATCAGGGTCTCCTGCAAGAATGTCATGGGGTACCCCCTGAAGGAAGGAGAGCACCTGACATTTCTGGAGACCCTTCCTGCAGCCGTGGATATTGAGGGTTGCAATCTTAAATGGCCTCATGGCTGGTGGGGGTGGAGTGGACGGCTCAGCAGGGGCCTTGTGCATCTCAACACCCAGTGTGGGGTCCACTGGCTCGCATATTACCCTCCCATAAGTATAGAGGGCATCTATGAAACTGCGGGCAATCCTATAGATCAAGGCATTGCAGCTTTTGAGCTCCTTGCCTTCCCCCACCAGTGCCCTCGCAGTGATGAGAATACTGTCAAAATCTCCCCAGCAGTCCAAGTCCTTGCTGGAGGACCAGCAGGTGTAGTAGTGGTGTAGAAATGCAAGTAGCTCACTGCTGGGACTGAGAGGTCCACAGGCTCCATGGAGCTTGCCAGTTCTCGGGCATCCTCCTCCTGGTCCTGGGGCTCAGCGGGTTCCTTAGGTACCATCTGAACCCCCTGGTCCGCTAAGACCCTGGACTCCGGTTGGGATTGGGAGAGCTCTGCAGCCCGTTAGAACAGGGGTGCAGGTAAGGGTGGAGGTGGGGCTCCTTCACAAGATGGTAGGGTATAGCGGGAGCTCCAGAGGGGTCTGTGCAGGGTCCCGGCCTCTAGCTCTCCCTGGCAGAAGAGAGAAGCTGGGCAGGGTCAGTTTGCCTCAAGCAGCACAAATTTGTGCCGCTGTTATTTGAGGTGTTGCAAGCAAATTTGCCTCCATGTGTGTACACTCCTGCAGGGCATGCTGGAGCTTGCTGAAGAAGTAGGGGAAGGGGGAAGGCATAATGATGCTCTGGCCAGGTCACAGACTGTCTCCTTGGAGTACCCAGGTTCTGATTGTGCCGGGTTTTTTTCAGTGTGTTTTTTTTATACTGGAATTTCCCAGTATCAAAATTAGAGTCCATGCTGCAAATACGCAGCAGGGTAAACATTTTTCTGTTCCCAATGTGCCTCTTGCAGCATCTCAAACTGCTTTTGAGATGTTGCAGCATCTCAAAGCAGTTTGAGATGCTGCAACAGGCATGTGCTTGCTCTTCTGGATGTACCCTGGATGTCCTATAGGCAGTCTTTCAGAGACAACTGGTTGCCTTGTCCAAATCCTGGATTAATCAATTTGAGAGTGCCATGAGAGTGCCATGTTGAAGAAGATAGCTAAGTACATGTAAACTTATTACTTTTGGGTGAATGGACTAGCTGTCACCTTATTCAGTAGCTACAGGAGCCAAAAGACTCCACCATTTCCATTGCAAATGTTGCAATGGCTGAGCATTTCATTCTGAGGGCTGACGTTACTCTGTAATGAAGCATACATAAACGTATTACAGACTTGAGCTTCAGAAAACACTTTTCATATTTTATGGCTATTCATATAGTAGAAATGTTGTTTGAAGTACTGGGAAGCTTTGGATAAACAAACTACAAAAATGTATAAATTTAAATACTAGTCATTTATAAAATTACTAATACATTTCCTGTCTAATGCCAAATATTGATGGTATTTCTAATGAATTTCCTCCAAGGAAGACAAACAAAACAATTTTGCCCATTAATAGATTAGATTAAATTATAAAGCAATCAATTAACTGTCAGTGATATGTCAGGGCATTAACTGGTTATGTCAATAAAGGTAAACACTGTTTTATATTTAAAGACAGCTATGAATTACAGAGTTCGATTAATTTTTCATTGTTTGTGATTTATATCTAATTTCAAAACTCTATTAGTGGCCATGAATATGAGAATAAGACACCTTTTTGGGTATAAAATGTTAATCTTTGAATTTTACATGCTGACAATTGTAAAGTGGCTCCTAATCCCTCCTGTAGTTTAACAAACATTCATTTGTTCAATCTGAAGAAGCAAGATTATTGCCTTAATAAAATAACTATTTACTGCTGAATGATATTATCCCAGTCTTCATCCTGATTAATTTCTTAGCATAGAAATGAAGAGAATTTCTCTTGTTGTGCAGGTTATTCTAAGGTGAATTAGATGTGTCTCTAATTAGTACTTTTCCATTTAATTTTATTCCTCCCTAAGTTAGTTCTTTGGAATATTGCCATTGGGAGCTTTTGAAGTTTTTAGATCAGGAACACACATTTTTTTTTTTGTTTGATATTTTAAGAATGTTGGTTCAGCTTTACTCAGACATACTGAAACTTCACTGAAAGGAGCAGAAAATAATTCAGGTTAGTAATGCATATGCAATGTTTTCTCAACTGAAACTATTTTAAGAAGTATCTTTTTAATATTTTTATGTCTCCCAAGCTTTGAAATATTTTAAACAGATTTATCTTTCCAACAGAAGTGATCAAGAGGCCGCCACCCACTGTTGTGCACTGCCGCCGCTCCACATCCAGCCACGTGCCACCCCCCCTCCCCACTTCGTGTCCAGCCCTGCACCACCCCCCACGCCCCCTATGCCTGTCCAGCTGTATACCACTCAGTCCCGCTGCTCCACATCTGGTCCTGCACCTCCCAGGAGCAGGGACGGCTATGGGGTGGGGGGGGAAGTTTGCATGCAGTGGCCGCCATCACCACCCACTGCCCCACAATGCTGCCACTCCAGGTACAAAGCAGGGCCAGATGTCAGGGGGGAAGGGGAAGTTTGCATATGGTGGCCACTGTTACCACCCAGCACCCTGCACTGTTGCTACTCTGCATCCAGCCTTGCTTCATCCCTGGAGCAGTGGCAGGGCAGGGTTGGTGGGTGGCGGTGATGGCCACCATGTGCAAGCTTCCCTGAATGTGGGGGGTGGGGGGGGAAGTTTGCATGCAGTGGCTGCTGCCGCCACCCACTGACCCAGACCACTGCTGCCTCCCAGGAGTGGTGGGGAAAGCTTGCCTTGCCATCCCCTCCATCCCCCTCCACCAGCACCCCATGCTGCCGCTGCCTCCAAGGAGCAGGGCTGGGGGTGCAAGGCCAGCAGCATTTGCCTTGCTCCCTGCTCCATCCCCTCTATCCCTGCCATCATGGCAGTGCTCCACTGTCCTACTCTGTCCCCACTGTTCCCCACAGAGCACTCTGATTGGTTGTTTCAGTAAGCATTGTTATTGGCTGCTGAGACAGTCAGTCAGAGTGCTCCAAGAGCATTATGGGCAGACACACAGACAGATGGATTAAGCTCTTTATATATATATATATATATATATAGAATTATTAATAATTTCTATGATAAACCTCTGTGAGAAACAACTCTCAGGGTGCCCCAAATTACTTCCAGCTGTTCTGCTGCTTATTTACAAGGAGTAGATTAAAATTTCCACTTGGGACAAATTCTTATCTGCACAAACTTTAGTTCTGTCTGCCCTCAGAGAGGACCTTGTAGCTCAAATAGGAATCTTTGTAAGCTTGAGGGAATCTGATCCTTTATTTGGGTAAAAGTAACAGGTCCCTTCTTTGCAAAAACAGGCAAATCTGAAATGATCAATTGCTCTGAAAATCACCTTTACCACAGGCAATCACTAATATAAATACCAAAAAGAGTCATTATACAAGATATATAAATTGGGCAAGGAAAAATACCTGTAGAACCAGAAGTTTTTCAAACCATTCCTTTCTGCCTACGGCTCTGGCTTTCCTCTGGCTGTGGCCCTTCCCCTTGGAATGTTTTTTCTTGGCAGATTGAAATGCATACTACTCTGTGCTCAGCCCAGGGACTGACTGCCTCCCTGTTTTGATAAGTCCTCCTTTCCAGATGCCTAGGAGTCTGGGTTTTCTCTGGCAATGACTTTTCACTTGTAATGCATTCCTGTTTACCTGTGCTAGGCGTATCTCCCAGATTGGCCTCCATCTCATTTTGATAGGAATATAGATCTCCTTCCTGGAATATAGATAGCCACTATCTTGTTGGGAGATATCGTTTAATACTGAATTGAAGGAATTTACTTCCTACCTTCCACTTACATTATCTTACAAAATTACAAACAAATACCGTCACACCAAACTGTGGTCCATCTAAACATCATAATGATAAAACTGCACAGGGCTTAACATTATCTCTAAATAGATATCAAACATGACACTGGTAAATCCAAGCTCTAACTGGGGGCTGTGGGGAGTGGCTGTGTGGGAAGCCAGGCTCAGCCAGGACGGTATTATACGGTGTCTTCCTTCCAGTGCCTGCTCCCTGTCCGCCTCTTCCCTGCAGGTGTTCTTATTGGCTGGAAGTAGGTGTTGGAAGGAGGAACCTGCACACCACCACTTCTGCCCCAAGCAGAGCCTAGTTCCCTGCAGTGCAGGGAGGGAGCAGACCTAGGGCTTCCTCTGTGTCTGCATCAGCATCAGTTGGCAGCAGCAGCAGGGACTGGAAGGAAGAAACTATGTGCCACCACTGCTGTTCCCTGCTGAGCCCAGCACCATATGAAGCCATAGCTCATGGATACATATGCACTTAAATACAAATTATACTTGCAGAGTTTGAAGGAAAATAATTTGGTCATTTTTTAATATGTGTTTAAAAAATATACACTTTTCTCATTTTAAAATTGTTGGAGGATTTTTTACCAGACTTAAAGCCAGTGAGAACTGATAATAGGAAGTCCTTTGTTTGTCACTAGCTTTGATGAACTGTAAACACTTTGCACCATAGGATGGGTGTTCTATTTATTTTTGTAGGACTTGGCACAATGGGTATCTAATATTCCTTGGGACTTCCAGATGAAACCATTCCATAAAAATAAGGTACTAGAAGCTTTCACACATCCTCTGTCCCCTGAAGAAGCAGAAGTTATGTTGTTACTTTCAATTGCTAATGGTCAAATAAAAAAGTACATTGGAAAAGTTAAGAGAAAACATCTAGGGAAACAGATATCAGAGTCCCCCCATTTTTCCCAGAGGTGTTACACATTGCTGAATCAAATTTAAGGTACTTTCTTGAACATTGGGCCCAAACAGTAGTAAGCCTTAATGTTATAGCTCTAAAATATTTCAAGAATTTTGCTTCATGTAGGTAAACACTACATGTGTGTATATTCCTTCACACACCTGAAGACTGTTCAGTTTAATCAGGTTATAGCTCATGCTGATTGTTTCTTTTCCCTGATGTATCTTATTTCTCTCTTTTCTACTGTTTCCTCCTTCAGTCTGGTGTTTTGAAGGTGTGTGGAAGTTAAAGAACTCTAATTTTTTAAGAGCCCTAAAGGGAAGTGAGCTTCTGTTAGTCACTGCTGTGAGCACCTGTGCATTGTTGATATTAATTGGGCTACAGCTGGTACCAGTGATTTGTGGAGTGAGTACGGCTTTGCAGATTGACTGGAAATCTTGATATTGTGTGTCATTATTTTTTTACTTAACTATCCATTTACTTTGGGAGGTTCTTAAGACATTTTGATTTTGAAGGAGTGGATCAGTGTAATAGATAATGGAATCTCCTGGTTAAAGATGTCCCATTGAGTGTACATTAACTTGCTAAGCATCTTACTCATTTAAATAAATAATCATATTTATTTAAATTTAAGACAACCTTGAATTTAAGATGACCTCATTAATAATTATATACATGAAAACTGTGTTATAATTTTTCATTTATAGAAAGTAATTATTGGAGGGTCACCTTTAATTCATCTCTCCCACCACAGCAGGGGGGCAATCAGTGGACACGCAGGTGATGTGTAGCCATCAAATAGCTTGCCTCCTGCTTGTGCCTGCTGCCCTGCTACCTCTGTCCCATCCCTGCAGCTTTGAGCCCCTTAGCCTCTGCTCCCACCTCCCCTATGCCTCTGCCTAGGAAGACGAACTTAAAAGAGAAACTTCTAAAGAAAGCAATACAGTCAAGGCTAGAGGGTCCATTCTGCAATTAGACTTTTTCTTCCTGAATAGAAGGGCTGAAGTGATGACCTGTTCAACACTCTTCAGTGGAGTGCCATGCATAAAACTGAGTATCCACGGGTATGCAGAGTGGACCTGGGCGGCAGTAAGTGATAGAGAGGGTTTGGTCAGACTATTTTATCAATCCCTATTAACCTGTAAACATTGTTGATGTTAGCAGCTAGTGCTGAACTGCTACAAAGAGACTTTGTCAATGGTGCTTGCTGCCAAAAGACAAATTGCTTGCTGCAGAATGGCTCCTGTCTGGAGCCTACCTTTGATATACATCTTTTAAGGATAAGATGGCTTCTCCCTTGCACAACTAACTCTGACCTCTGGTTTCAGAACTTTTGGGGGAAATTTTACAGGAAACCCAGAGTTTTCCCATCTCTTTAGCCTCAGGCCAAAGATAGGTGTACCTGATTCCTGGAATTCAAGGGAAATGAATTGTTCACTACTCAACATTGTATGTTGGAGTCAGGGTTCAAGGTAAGTAAGTATAGCATTGCAGATGAGCGAGTGGACTGGCTGGAATTAGGGGTAAGTAGTCTGGGTAATTGTGGACAGATGTAGTCTGACATCTCAGTCAGTTCACTACTTTGATATCTGACATGTAGGTTATTGAGGACTGATTTTTTTTTTTTCCTGTGTACTTAAAACTCTGAGAGAAGGAACTTGAAATGTGATAAAATTCCCTGTTGAACTGAAACTGCAGAAGAAAGCAATAAATGTTCAGGGTGATTTAGATAGATATGGATCATGGCCAGATGGATAGATTGTCAGTTCCGTGTAGAAAAATATAAAATAATGACAATGTAGGATAAACGACATGAAAAAGAAACATGCACTTGATTGGCCATAAATTACTAAACCTCGAGCAGGAAGACAGTCTGGAAGTGGCAGAAGATGCTACTGTAAAATCTTTGTGCTTTTGCATAATGGCAGCAACAGTAGTCAAAAGATGACAAAGCAGAATTACTAAGCTGCATTCCTCCTGTAGCTCTGACTTGCACTGAAGACTGGAAACTCACCATCAGGAAGCTGTAACCAGCTCCTTTTGTCTTCACTGTGAGAACCATTTTACCAGCATGAGACTGTTTGGAATAACATACACGAGGCTTCCCACAAAACTAAGAAAAAAAAATGGGGGTTCTGGAAATTTGAAGGTGAAAACCAGAAAGCAATTAGAATGCTACACCTTCATGTAGTGAAAATCAGGCTACATAGTCTCTTACTAAGAAAATAAACCAACTGGACTTACCCTAAGGGTGCTCAGGCTGATAATAATGCATGGGTAGTGGCCATCTTGCCTTATCATAATTAAATTTTGCAGAGACATACAAGTTCATACAAACAAAAAAAAAAGCTTTGGCCCTTCATTGATTCCTGGTCAACCTCTTCACTGAATTAAGTGTTGACAGGTAAAGGAGTATCCACAGAAAAATAAGACCTATCAATAGTAGGTCTTTCCAAGGGTTTGATATAACTGCAGGAAAGAAGCAGTGTGATCAAGTGCATAAGGCCCTTAATTACAACTTAGTTCTGCTACTGATGTGCTACGTGACCTGGGATCAAATCACTTCAGATCTCTGTGCCTCCTATTGTCATGCTTTGTCTCTCTTGTCTGTTTAGACTAAACTATACAGGAACACACATGTACAAGTGCCCAAAGGGACTCCCCTTTGCTTTGTGCTTGTACTGTGCCTACCACTATAGGTCTTTGGCCTGGGTTGCACTTCAGGCTCCAGTGTAATAGGAGTCATTTGCTTAGGGGTATCAAAGAACATGTACTGAAGGAGCTGCAATTGAAATTAGAGCAATTATTTTGTATGGCTTCCACTTCATCATATAACTCTCTTTCTTTGTAGTAAACCACAATAACAAATAATTGCTGCAATTAATTAAATGTAGAAAAATGGCTGAAATCTTATCAATTGTTAAAGCTATTTATTTTATACAGACTATAAAGCAATGGAGATCACTGCTATTATGCAAAGGTAAACATATAGTATTAGGAAAAAAGAGCAAATAAAGCTAATTGTAGCCTTGTTTTTATCTTTGTTGGTTTGAAACTCACTACCCTTCTCTTATGATTTTCAGTTATATGTGGGCCCGGCTGCAATAAAGGGTAGGTTTTGCTAATGAGTAAATCATTAAAGTGGTGCCTTGTGTCATTCAAGTGGGGGAAACAATATGTGGTACTTTGTAAAAGGATATCGGGGCATCATTAAGATACTGTTTGCACTTAAAAGACTTCTATATATTCATAAGGCAGAATATATACGCTGCCTTCAGCAGCATGAGTTCTGAAATTGCTCAGTGGAGTACTGCATAAGATGTCATTGAAAGCTTCGACATACGCACTAGAATTGATATGATTAGTTGTTCAGTACTTTTTGGAGATATATTCATGACACAAATTTCAGCTAATATAATTCCTGATATCTTACTTAAGTGATGTATTTAAAACTTACAAGTCCATGCCCTCTCTGTTTTGTATCTGCCACATTAGTCCCAGAAAGATGTTTCACTTGGTTTGCTGGTATCCGTATCAGCTTCTACTCAGCTGCAGCTTCACTTAAAACAGTAGAAGGTTTTAGCCTGTATGTCTGAAAAATGACCTTATGAATATAAGCTAATGCAGCTGTGTTCTTCTTGTTCTGTAAAGTGCGAAACAATGTCTCTAAGAGAGATGTTAACTTCAGCATTCAACTCAGTGATGTGATAATTCTGAAACATGATGGTAAAATATTGTATTCAAATTATGTTAGAGGAAATGCCCAGCTATGTATTTCCTACCCTTTTCTGTAGATAATAATAAATATAAATACTGTATATAAATAAACATAATACAATAATTAATAATAATAAATAAATAATAAATAAATAAAATAAATATAATAATACTGTGTAGAAACTTGCTGGAGTTGAGAAAACGTTTGTGCACTCATTGTAATGTTTTAAATCTCAACCGAGAATGCAAATTACTTGATTCAGTTGTCTCAATGTGCTGAATATCACCTGAAATGCTTAAAGTAAAACTCATCTTCCTTTTCTCTGTTTAACTCCAAAGGCATATCTAGGTATTTAAAAGAACTAAAACAATCCACAGAGCTGTGAAATGGGAAAAAAGAGACCAAGAGTAGCCAACAGACAGAAAAATCTCCAAAGAAAAGCTAGCTTGATTAGTGGAATATCAAGACCATTAAATAGGCAACCAGAGAGAAAGAAAGAGGAGTCATTAACCCCAGTGGTTGAAGAGCAGTTAGCAGTAATCAGGTAGATTATATTAAACCATGAAATTATTGCACTCTTTTAGCAGTGCCTGAAGAGAAATGCCACCACTACTGCCAGGCAGTTGATTTTAAACCATAGGTGGAACAGGAATTAAAGGGAGGTGTGACCACGTCACTGACCATCACCATCCCAGATCTGCCTCTGCTGGATTCCACCCCTCCTTCCAAGAGGCTGCTGAAGGGAAAATTGAAAAAAAGAGGAACAACTATCTTTCAGAATAGCCATGATTCTATTTTGCTTGTCAGCTAAAGACATGAATCCCAATTTTGAAAGGTTAATTTTTGGGAGAAGGTTAAGTGTGGTTAGTGAGTAAATATGGTAAGTCACAGAAAAAAAAATTGCTAATTAGGTTTAGGTTAACAGAAAGTGAAATCAAAACAATTCAGAGTAAGCAGCAGAAAAGTAGGCATATATAGGTATTTACGGTAGTGATAGGCATTCTGGTTACTGGGTATGTAAAACAATGCCTCCAATAAATGTTCACATCTCCAGTCTACAAATTCATCGGAACTATCCAAAAATTAATTTACAGTTTTGCATTTGTAAGTGCTGCATCTGCTTTCATTTGAGTGTGTGTTTGTGAGTAATACTAATTGATTATTTGATTTTAAACAGTGATGAGCAAAACTGTGTATGATTATGCTATTACAAAATGCAATTGGATAAAAATATAGTATTGATCAGATATTTTTCCTTCAAGAATGTGTTTTAGTTTGTTTGTTTTACATCAACATACCTCAAGACTTACTTAGCAATCAAAATACCCTTGACCACCTGTCAATGAAGAATATATCCTGCCATCCAGGTGCTGCTGTGCAGGGTCTTGATGCAGGTGAACCAATGCAATTCTACTGAGAAAAATATATGATGCTAAAGCCCTATGCAGGGTGTCCACTCTGCTTCTAGAGGTATGACTTCTAGTGATGAGGCTGGAGGTGAATACAAGACAATTAGATCTATCTCTAGGGCCCCCCTCTACATGTTACATGCATTACACAATTAACCAGTTAATTGCTCAATTAATTTAGACTGGCTATATGTAAAAATTAACTCTCACACCATGAAAAGTTCCATCTAGCTATAAAGTTAGAGCTTTAAATGTGTAATAAATTCATAGCTAGTTTGTTTCCAACATTAAATTGCATGCATAGGAGGGCCCCCCCAAGACTCCTGCCAGGCTGTTAGCTGCTGGGTTTCACCATGCCCAGCCAGGGCTGGGAGTCTTGCACCTTTGGAGACTCACCATCTGAGCAGTGCTCCACAGCTTCTGGGAGGAAGAGTCCCACAGCTAATAGGACTCTCAGCCCCAACAGTATCCCATGGCTGCTGTGGCTGTGAGTCCTGTACCTGAGGGGATTCTTAGCCACAACTGAGCCAAACATGCTGCAAGAGCTGAGAGTCCCACAGTGATGGGCCTCATTCCAGGCAGCTGTGGAGCGCTGATGGCACTCTCAAACCTGGCAGTAGAAGGTCACTGCCAGGACCAGCAGCCATGGGACATGGGGATAGCAGTCATTCACTCCCTTGTACTGGCAATAAGGTGTGATAGAGTCTGTTGATGGATCTCACAATTGTGTCTCCTGCCAAGCATGTGTGACGTGGCAGGAGGTATAATCATGTGATTATGCATTAGATCACATTGTGCCTTTACCTACGTGTGTACAGGGGCCCTATATAGTTCAGTATCTCTTCTTCCACTCTAGCCTACAAAGAAGGCATGTTTTGGACTACTGCTGAATCAGCACTGTTGGCTATGGAACTTTTTTCCATCTGTCAAAGAATTTTCTTTCCTGTTAATAACCACAGCAAAGACCACACATTCGGCTGTGTTTTTTCACAGTGTGTACATGTAATTTGATAAATACAAATAAATATACTGCAAAAATACTGGACTATGTATCATTGTAAGGAGTTTATCTTAAATGTGCAATTTGTAACGTGTCTAAGACTGATCCTCTCCCATACCTTGTGGATAAAGCCCAGGGAGTTTGCCCTCAATCACAGTCTTTTTCTTGTGGGAATCCAAAGAGAGTGGGTCAAGACTAGTTGTGAGAAGAGTTGAAGTGAATCCAGAAGGGGTATCATCCCCTCCACCTCCCACAGCAATTAGGTCTTAAGGCAACTAAAGCAAAAAAAGCTAAATTTTATTTTTGTTTTTAATGGGGATTATAGACCTCATGTTTTAAATGATGATTTTTATTGGAAAAATAAATAGCCTAGGTTCAAGGTACATTACACATTCTAAACTACATAATCCAAATATATCGTGCTATATGACAATATAGCATTTAGATAACCCCTGGCTTTCCCAAATATGGTTCTCTTCTCTTACCCAGATACCATCATAGCTTCTAGAAATATTCACACCTCCAGTTTAAGAGCACCCATTCTACAGAAGGTAAGGGTACCCCTAATCTGAACTTTACTTTGAGGGCTTCCCAAATTTTAAACTTTATCTGCAGGGCACTTCTAATCTAAAATCTTATCTGAAATCCAAATCAAGCAAAAATACCTATTTGGGACAGTTTTTGAGCACATAATTAATTTTTAAAGTTTTTAAGTGTTATTCTAAATGAGGATGATTTTAACCATGTGCAAATGATTTCTGAATCAAAGTTCTTCAGGAAGTGGGGTTTAACTAGGGTTGGATCTGAAGGAGGGGGGTTGCAGTGATGCAGTTGCATCCCACCCCCGCACCCTGACTTTGATTCCTGCTTCAGTCAAATTTTAACACCAACTCCCTGGGAAGGGCACCAGCATTTCTATTCAAGCAACAGTGAGGGAGTCAATTGATTTCATGGCTCATTATCATCTTCCTTATTTCTGCTAATCTCTTTCCACTCCATGGTTGTTAACTGCCCTCTCTCTTTTTAATGTCTTCTGTTCCAGTATTCCAACTATTCTTTCTTCTGCAAATTTGCTGTCTGATGGCCATTCCTGGTAATGTTTCCCTTCTATTTCATAGCCTTGCAGACTCTTTTTAATTTAACTCAGGTGTGGTAATATTAACTCAGGTGTAAAAATGACTGACAGTGAAGTATTGGAGGCACTGCTGAGATGCTCAAAAAGGCTAGACTTTGTTTAATGAATCTGAATGAGACGCACACACTTAACTTGAGTATTTCTGCCTAGTGTGTTGTGTTTTTTAACATGTATGCATAATCTAGAAGATTGGTGAACATTCCAATGGATTTATATTTGTTTCTTTTTCATCTTACATAGAATAATACAGCCCTGAGACCCCATAGCATATTAGCAAAGCACCTAGCTTGTGTTTTAACTGGAGAAAAGTAAGTGCTGTGTTATGTGTGATGACATGACACACCATCTGCACCCTTCTTTTCAAAATTGTAGATTCATCCATGGGTTTAACATTATGTGAAAACGAATAGTAATTGTGTACCGGTGTCAAATTGAGGGCCTTCAATACTGATTTCTTTAAAAATAATCAACTAATTTTCATCACACTTTACTATAAACATAGATCTGCAGTTCTTAATGGTACCTGTAAGGAAGTCAAGTCTAAACTTCAAGTGATTTGAAAATATTTTCTGTTTGGATCATATGTAGAAGATGTGTGTTTTTAAGTCTTGAACAGCATACAAACAACTAAATCAGTTTTGCTTTAACTTAGCAAAACCATTCATTTTAGGGTCAGGAAAAAGCCTGGAAAATTTAATTCCCAAAGGAATCTGTTTTGAGAAATTAAGCTTCCAGACAAATGGGATTTAGAATGAAAGCTGGAACACAATAGTAGTCACCTGCATAGGTTATCATATTTATAGTTCATGTTTCTGTGTACCTGACACTAAACTTATATTAATATGTCTATTTTTTATTTCAATAGTGAGCTATTTGATAAAAGGTTCTCTTCTTATTATATTACTTTTTCATCAGCTTTTCCATTCCTTTATGCTGTTACAGTAGATGCCACTTTTGAGATGCTTTGCTAAATAAAATAAACTCCCCATTCCTTTTTTGCATCTCTGTCAATAACTTGCTTATTGTATTTTCCCTTACAGTTACTAATAAAAAAGTACTGCTTATTGTAATATTCTTATAACATGTTTTTTGGAACATCTATTTTCTTTTGTGCATACACCCCACACCTACTGTTGCAAAACAGGCATTCTTCACTAGAAATGTTATTTGTTGATGCTTAAAGGTTCAATACATTATTCAGCCGCTTTACCCTTCTTGCTTTGTTGCACACCTATTGAGCTCTCAGAGCAGATTCATATCAATAAATTCTGAGTTGCTTTCCAGCACCAATTTCATGCTTGGCCTTTCTTGAGCTACATACAAGCAAAAATAAATATTGGAAAGAAATAAAATATGTATACAGCTTGCTTTACGTTGTCACATGCCCAAATCATGAAACTCCTCCCCTTTTTAAATTTTAGCTATCGGACTAAGATAGCAAGATCTTTAAAAAAATCTGTAAAATGTGATCAGGTAAAATCTGGCAGCTTAAAAATATATCAACCATTGTGTAGGTCGAAGTGACTCATAGGATCAAAGGAAAAACAATCCTTGAAAGCAGGGCCTCAGGAACCTCCATCCCCCTGTTCAAGGTCGGATCTTCTATGGCCAGCTAATTGCAGCCAAGTTTCTATTTAACCTGGTTTTCAAAACACCCAAGGATGGAGATTCCACAACCTCTCTAGGTAACCTATTGTAATGCTTAACCACCATCCTAGTCAGAAAGTTTGTCCTAATTCAGGGGCAGGTAAAATGCGACCCCTTGGCTAGATGCAGCCCGCCAGGCCATTCTATCTGGCCCGCTGGGCCCCTAAAAATTTAGAAAATTAATATTTATCTGCCCCTGGCTGCCTGTCATGTGGCCCTTGATGGCTTGCTGAAACTCAGTAAGTGGGCTTCTGCCTGAAATAATTGCCTGTTCCTGTAATTGCTAACTTAAATTTATCCTCCTGCAGTTTGAGGCAATTGATCCTAGTCCTGTTACCTTCTGTTGCCCCATGCACAAAGCTGTCACCTGTTTATGAACAAAAAAATGTTAACAAAATTGTAGACAAACCATTGACAAGTTTTTCAAAGGTTGTAAGCTGGTTACTTTATGCCTATTTATTTGCACACATAAGCAATAGTATATTACGATGAGAGTTTAATACATTTGCATTCTTCTTTAATACATCTTCTTTAATCAAACTGATTTGATTTTTGTGGGACTCATCTTGCAGTAAAATAGTAGTGTGAGAAAGGATGACACATTGCCCCTGAGTCTGGATAGATCTGTCCTAAAAGCATGCATTTCTGTGTGGTCTGAATAAATCTAAATGATTTTGAATTAACAACAGTTTTGCACCTTTGTATTGCATAGTTTTCCCTATAATTAAAAATAGTAAATCTGTTAAAAAACACAACTCATTACTAATCATTGGAACACTGCTTTCTCTCCATTCTGACAGTGCATCTGCACTGAAAAACTGAGATTTGATTAGCGATCATTGATTTGCACTTCTTGGATAAGTACAGACATTCAAAAAGCCCAAGGCAGAAGTGGTCAAAGTTTTGCGCTTTAAGTGCCTAAAGTTAGGTTGGGAGGAAATATAACAGATGTTGTCCCTTGAGGGCAGGGAGTGTACAGGTTGCCTGCCGTGGCCAAGGCCAGCAGGTTAGGGGCACTCCCACATGTTTCCCTGCAGGCTGCCTTCAGTCCCTAACCCAGTATTGCCAACCCCACCGTGCCAAAAATCATGAGACAAACTCTTAAAAAGTCGAGATTGACATGTAAATCATGAAATGCTATTTTTGAAGTGTGTGTGTAGGAAAGTGGGGGTGGTTCTTTGTGAAGATGTGGGGGGGCTATGGGTGTGTGTGGGGGGGTTGAAGTCTGAGGAGGGGAGGGTCCCTGCACACCCAGGCAGGATGCTGGGTATTGTGGGTCAGGAGTGAGAGGCAACAGCTGAGTTGGGGGGCCTGTGACTTGGGAGTGAGGAGGAGACAAACAGAGACACAGATACGCACACAGACAGCACCCAGCTAGTAAATGGAGGGAAAGGAGTGGGAGGAGAGGGAAAGGGATGGAGATCAAGGCCCACACAGTGAGGAAGGGAGTGGGGCAGGAGCAGGGGCTGGGGTGAATGGGATCCCAAGGCTGGGGTGGGTCATCCAAAGGGTGAGGGGCATGGCTTACCACAGCTGTGCATACCCCTGGGGAGGCATGCGGGGCATGTGTCCCCAGTGGGGCAGAGGCAGGCTGCCCACTGCAGGCTTAGGGCTCTGCACCCTGCTGCCTTTGCCTCAGGAGCTCAGCCATACATCACCATTGCCACCCACCAGGCAGGGGACATGGGGGATGTGGGGTGCGCTGGCCACACAGTGCATCCCCTGCCCATCCAATAGCAGGAAGCACACTGACGTTGTGCAGCTGAGCTCCTGGGGCAAAGGCAGCAGGGTGCAGAGCCACCAGCCCACATGTGCCTCCCCATGCCTCCCTTGGGGGTGCACACAGCTGTGGGAAGCTTTGCCCCACTCCCCCTGAACCTCTGGATGACCTGCCCTGGCCCCAGGGCCCCATTCACCCCAGCCCCTGCTCCTACCCCACTCCTTTCCTCACCATGGGGGACCTCAATCTTCCTCTTCCCCCGCCCCTTCAGCCTCCCCCTGCCCCTTTCCTTCCACAGACGTATCAGTTGAGAAAATCCATTGATTTGAGGGTTCATTCGGGAGTTTGTGAGTTGGAGCTATTTTGACTTAGAAATCCTGAGTGTCACCTCCAGGGATGGGGCAGGGGCAAACAAGACCTGGTTTTAAGGATGCTGGCCACTGCATGCAGATAGTGCTTCACTGCCACCTACCTTGCATCACAATCCAGGCAGCCAGCTCTGTCCTGTCCTGCCCTGCCCTACCCTGCCATCTCTGAGCTCACCTGCTCTGGGGACTGCAAACACTTGGGGGGCAGCTTGGGGGTGGGCAACCTCCCTGTGGCTGCTGCCCCACAAGACACCAGCCCAGGCTCAGGCCCCTGTCTCATGTCCCCTGCCTAGGGCCAGTTGGACCTTCCCAAGGAGCAGACAGGGAAAGGGCTAACTCAAGCTGCAGCTGGTATAGGAGCCTCAGGAATTGGTTCACTAACTCCAGAGCTTCTGACCCATGGGGACCATCCCTGGTAGGGCTGCAAAGCACCTCACCAGGGAAGCAGTGGGGCAGAGTAGGGTGGGGCTTGGAGTCACGCACCTGTCCTCTCCACTGGAAACTGGGGATGGGGAAGGGGGAGTGGACCCCCTTGCTGCACAGGCCCACCCCAGATTGCTGGCTCAGGTTCTGGGGAGGCGCCACACCCCCCACCCCCTCCAGCCCCTGGTTCCCAGCCCAGCTACCAGTTGCAACCAGGAGCTGTAGTTCAGAGCCATTAGCTGTCAGGTGGGTTGGGCGAGGGGATTAGCAGAACAGAGCCCCCTGCCATGTGGGCCCGTGCTGGCCTAGGTCCAGGTCCACGTGGTGGGAGGCTGTTTCTCCACTCCTACCCGAACGTCATGATGGGCTGCAGGCAGGACCCTCATATCAGAGCTGTGTGTCTGTCTGTCATACCAGGAACCAAGCAGTGGGGAGGGGAGGAGTGGAGCCCCATGCCACATGGACTTGGCTTGGCACCTCCCCCCAAGACCTGAGCCAGTAAGCTTGGGAGGGGCCTGGCTTGTATGGCGGAGTGTCCATTCCCCACCTCCCATCCCCAGTTTCTGGCCTGGCAGATAGCACATGGCTCTGAGCTGCTGCTCCTGCCTGCATCTGTCAGGAATGTCAGGTTGGGGTCAGGGCAGGGGGGCAGCATGCCTCCTCTCCCCTACTGTGCGGGCTTAGGTCCTAGGACCTGCAACAGCGGTCTCTTTTCCCCACACCATTCCCCCCTTCTCCCATTACCTGGCCATGCAGGCAGGGGACAGAGGCCTTTCTGGCTTCTGTCTGTGACAGCCCAGGTGCAGAGCTGGCCTGTTGCTCGCTTGGAGCAGACAAGCACTGGCCAAAGCTAGCACAACTTCTAAATCCCTGTCATTTTAGAGGACTAAACTATATATATTGTAATGCTGCTTAACATGGGCTCCATTCTGAGTGCTAACCTGGAGAAATTACTTGCAAGAGTTAAACTATTAGAGGATAATACTTATAAACTGGAGAAATTATTTAAAAAATATTTTTCTACAGGCCCCTTTTTTCCCCTTATTTTTA
>NW_005841945.1:2755050-2791591 GCF_000455745.1 Alligator sinensis | reverse complement strand
AATTTGGACTCTTTAGAAGCCTATAATCTGTTGATGCTTAAACAAAAACTTCTGCTTCCTCCCAACCACTCAAAGGCTTGTCAGGCAAAAATTGGAGTTATTCAAGGGGAAAAGAACAGGTCCTTTCAGAAGTGCCAGTATTTGTGAAGAATAAAATTTAGCTCTGTTTGCAGAAGGAAAATAGCAAAGTTCTCAAAACTTGTCTCAAATCATTTTTTTCCCTTTATGTGCCAGAAATTCTGAAAGGAGTCGCTTCTAAATGAACGGCAGCTTTGGATACTAATGTGTTGCTGATAAAGCCAGCATATTCAGGTACATTAGATTTCCTCCAGATCATTCCATCAAGTTTTAGACTACTAATGTAATGCTAGACTGTAGCATATTTTTAAATTATGTTTTCTGTTATAATTTTTCATTTGTGTAATTACTGCTGATGACGGGCGCTTGATCTATGGAGACTGAAGCCCTCTTTTCATACAGGACAATTGTTATTTAGGGAGTAGTAGTTTAAACTTCCTATGCTTTTCTACCCATATTCCCACAAAGAATCTTTACAAAGGCCTTGTAAGCATAGGCATGCTAAGGGCAGGTAAAACAAATCAACTCTAGGTAGTAAAGTTAATTCACAACACTAAAGCATATTAAACTATGACATACAAACGAAACTTTTGAGTTCACGTATCAGTCACACTATCTAATTATATTCTGCTATTCACATCTCGTCAAGTTTGCAAGTTGTTGGGACAGCAATTGCCAAATTGTGGCAGATGGAAGGCACTGTTTTTATAACTATAAATAGTTTATCTACTGTTCTTCTTTATTCTTGAAGACAGTGATGAAAGGAAAGGAAACTGGAAATTTGGAATGATCTTTCTTTTACTGGACTCTTTATCAGCTTTGCATCTTTTCTGTTTTATTTTTAGCATTTTAATGGCCTTCATGCAAATCATGATTAAATCCTTTTTATAAAGAATTATTTACATTTATTATTCAGAAAATGTAATACCAGGTTCTTTGTGTAATGACATTTGCATTATTATGATGATGTATACCTTGCCATTGATCCTTATGCAGGACTCTCATTGATATCAGTAGTAGGGATGTGCATGGAATAAGAATGGAAAAACATGTGGGTATGGCCATATTCTTCTGGAGCATAAGGATATTTCACTGATTTGGGGCAACTGGCTTGTACTTACCTTCTGTTTTTTCCTAAACCTTACCTATGTTTTTATTTCTAAAACCTGTTATGCAAACAGTATTTGTGCATATAATTAATTTACCAGGAGGCATTTTTTCCCTGCTATAGTTATGTTGATTTACTTATTTTAGTATAGCTTATTCCTATGTATACCAAGACAGAAGTAAACTTTACTAGTACAAGGCACCTTTATACCACTATGACTGTCCACACCAGGAGGGATGCCACTTATGTGTATATCTACAATTAAGGCCACACAACTGTTGAAGCGACAGTATATATACCAGTATGACTCTTCAGCTCTCATTTTGTTTAACATTTTTCCCATAATTCAAGTGTAGTGGCCCCTACTGTCATTCATAAGGAGTTATAAGCCATATTAGCTGAGTTTCCCCATCTGTTGTGAATGTTTGACAAATAGAGATAACTGCTTAAGCTGATTATGAATATACTTGGTTTGTATTACAGACGGTGTAGAGAGAACAAACATTTTCTGCATTGCTATTGAAAATATGTTAGAGAGTTGGTGTAACATGATATCTGTAGTGCTTTCTGTAAAGTGGTTGAGAGCAGTTTGTCTGTGCTACCAATAGAACCCTTTTCAGAAGTAGGTGTGCCAGGGAGAAGGTGGCCTTTAGAAAAGGATCCTGTTGATGTGCTACCTCTTGAGAGCAAACTCTTTGCCATCTGGAGACAGAACCTTAGAAACCACAGTTTCTTTCTATTTCAGAAACATCAAAACATTTTCCAGTTTACCTGGGTGTGGTTATGCTTGTCTTTTTTGTGTTGGGAACATGTTTACATATCTCCAAAACGTATTCAGGAAAAGAAAAGATGTGCTTGTTTTGTTTGTTTTCAATATTACTTCATTTTGGTAATTCCATGAGATCCATTTACTGATGCCGGAGAACAACTGTGGGCAGCTATAGTGATATCCTTAGGGCTTTTTTTCACTCAGTCCAAAAGGAGTTGTCTCTAGGTAAAGTATATATACTGGATAAATACTTCAGGTTTTCTTCTGAGCTTTCCAAGAACATCTCTTCTTGAACAAAAAAAACCTTTCATTCAAGTTTGGTATCAGCACCACCACTGCTGCTGTGGGCTACAAGAGCAGCAGCCTGGCAGCAACAGTAGCTGGGCAGGAAGGTTAACCCTGCCTGGTCCTCTGGGGCAGACCACCCATGCAGCCATATGTAAATAATGCCCCGGGAGCTGGGGGAGGCAGGGGAAAATCGCAAGGGGCAGGGGGTAGTGTGGAGGGGGGCCTAGGATGGGGAATCAAGCTAGCACTAACATCCATCAACATTTGTCTGGCTTACAGTGTAACATATAATATGGTCTGTAGGAGCAGATATCCTTGATCTCATCATATAGAACTAAACAGAAATGTTCAGGCTATCACTTAGCACATAAAAGCTGGTACACTTACAGTCTGCCCATCCCCATAGACCTTCTACTGTAGAGGATTTACACCCAAATTCAGGTGTCTCTCTCAATATCTTTAATTTAAAAATGAGCTGTACAGGTCTTCTTGAAAAATATATAAGCTTGGTTTGGCACTATATCAATGTTCTAGTGGTGCAGTCCCTGTTAGCTGGTGCATACTCTACCTAAAAACCTGATCTCTCATTCATTTATCACATTCTCACCCTTCCATCCCACTTACAAGCTGCTCGCTTGCTCCACTGGTTCATTTAACAAACATTAAGTTTACTCTGTCTGTTTCTCTTTGTAAACCTTGGTAGTTTAAAGATAATTTCCCTGTGTTTTAATGGAATTCTAATAAATGCTTGGGAATTTGTTGCAGATTCAATAGAAGAGGCTTTACTGATTTGATTTCAGCCTTAGCTTACTTAATAACAATAAAATACAGCAGAAAGATTGATTTGAGGACCAAAAAGAAAGTATTGTAATGGCTTTAGCAGTACCAGTTCGTTAACTAGCACACTCTATCAAACATGTGAGGCTACATTGACCTGCCACTGTAGTAGTTTTTGCTTGGAATGAAGCTATTACTGTGACTCAGTAATCCATATTGGCCATAGGAACAATGTTACGGTAATGATACTAATTTTGAAACATGCTGTTTTGTATCATTAGCTTCAGAAATGCTGTTTATTTCACTGGACCCAATGTAGCATAGAACATTATTTCGTAAGTACCTTTTATCAGCTTTCAATGACAGATCTGTTATTTACTCTGACCAACTTCTCTGATGATAGTAGGTATAAGGAAAAAAAATCCTTCTGTGATTTGTTGATCTGTCTACAAAGTGAACAATCTAGTGAGAAGAAACTAAGCATATAAAATCAAAACAGATTTTTGTTTTGGTATAGTAGAAGGTTTAGCCTGAGAGTTTAAACTTCCCATGATATTTAGCACCTTTGGTTTGCAATGAGTTCAGTAATTTAAGGATCACTGAAGAGCAAATTTTAAAGGTTAACAACTTTTGAGTGCAATTTTGATGTCAACTCTTCCCAAGATATCTAGTTAGAGAACAGAATTAATCTAGAATTAATTAGGTTGATTCTCAGGTAGGTGAATCTGGATTCTAAAAATTATGAGAGTTTTTATGCTAAGTTTTTTTTTTGGTTTCGGCTTTTGTTTCTTTACTACTATGTTAACTGAGTTTTATAATGGATAATTAGAATAGGCTTTTTAAAATTGTTCAGTGCTGGCTTAAGTCTGCTTCCACTGAAATCAGTGCAAGTTTTAACTTTGACTTCAGTAGTAGATAGGTTAACTTTACCAAGTTACAAAGGAGAAGTTTATTTCCTTACAAAATATTGAGGTACATCCCCCATTATGATTGCAACTTGCTAGGTGTGAAGATGAGTGGTGATGTTAGAGAAATTAAATACCCACCTACCACCATCTGATGAGATATGGGAAAATAACTGAGAGGCAAAATGAATAAAGCTGACATATTTTGACATACTTATTTTAGCATCCTAGTTATAGATTCTTTTCACCTTTCCTTCCAGGAAAGCTGTGTTTACCAGTTTCACATTTTTCTCCACTGGAGCCTCAGTTGTGGCGCAGCGGAAGTGTGCTGGAAATTACCGGGAAATGATAAACCTTTTCCTCATAAGTAACTCCATCTAATGTTGGAAATAGTACTTGACTCAACTCCTGCTTCTCCAAACTCTCTCTTGAGGGGGGGAATTCTTATAGCTTGTCACAGAAATAAATTGGAAAGATAAAAGCATTATAGGTGACATCCCTATGACTGCCATCGGATTTCCAGAGAACCTGAAGAAATTAGGTTCCCAATTCAGTGGGATTGAGGCACATAATATCCTTAGGCTCCTTTTTAAAATTTGTCCCTTAGATGCTTTTGATGATTTCTCCGAAGTGGCTTAAAATAGAAGTTCTGTTATGAGAAAGTGACATGTGCCTCAAAGGCACTTAGGCACTTATGAACACCCCACTTTCTCTGTCTTTATCTTGAATAGTACAGGAGGCTAATAGTAGAGTTCCATCTGTGGTTTTCTTTTGTATCACTGAAAGAAATCTTCATGTGAACCTTGGGATCCATGAATTTATTTGTGGATTTTATCTTTTGAGAACCCAAAGTATTGAACAAGCCCTTAACAAAACCACGATGGAGCATAAAGGTTAGATTGTGATGCCTTACTTAAACTGAATAATACTGTGATTTATAACAATTCCAAGGAAGTCAATGAGATTGTTTAAGGAATAAATTATTATTATTCAAAAGTGAGCAAGGATCTTTGTATTTAGTCTTTGTTTAGAAAGCATAATACAATATTTAAAAAATATATATTTTATACACGTTAGAAGTGGTAGAAATTCCTTCAAACTTACATTTTTATTTTTTTTAAATACTAAGTATGATTTCAAAGACACTGATATGCTTATCCAAACCTACTTGTACACTTCCAGGTCTCATGTTTTTCTCTCTTGTATCCCAAATATAATTTTTAGTTCTTTTGCTTGACTATAACTAGGCTCCCAGATTCTTTCCTAGTCTGCGAATATGAACAGTTTACAGGATATTCCCATTATGTGCTCAGCAGGTCTGGCAGTCATTATGCTGGTCTTGGCATGTGTTTCTATTCAACTATCACACCCGCTGAGTTTCTTTTTACTAGCAGTGAACTATATTTGCTTTTGGGAGAAGTTTGAGGAAGGTCCTGAACTCATGGGACTAAAATGCAATACAGTGAAAGAACAGCAATGAATCAGAACATCAGTCACTATTTATATGTGCTTGCTGGGCTGGGCCATCTGTAACATGAGAATGTGGGATAAAGGTCGGAGTACTTTGCTGGAAATCTAATAAATGCTGGTGGAAAATGAATATTTTTCCCCATAGAAAATGTTTCCCTGTCCCCCAAAAATATTAAAACATTTTTTGGCTGAAAACTAAAACTTGTATCTGGATAGATTGATATTCACCTACACATCTTAGTTTTCAGTTCTCCAACAACAAAATAAAAGTCATGAAAATGAGGACTTTTCTATGAACATTTTAATTTCGTCAAATCCTGTTGTCACATTGAAACGTTTTTATTTTAAAATCCCAACCGGCCTTTTTCTAATTCCTTCTTTGCCAGTGGTTTGTTTCAAGGTTTCACTTAATCTCTTTTTCCTGTATCTGTAAAGGGGAAATAATAGGACTATCTCTACCACTGAGATGCATTGTGAACAATTAGAAAATGTACAGCATTTTGAAAGACAAGGTTTAGTAAAGCACTAGGAATTATTATTTCAAATGTGTATGTAATCACTTATTAATAAAAAAGAGAAGTTTGCTTTTTTCTTTTTCTACACCTGTATGCCTGTTTCAATCCCATGTCTTTAGCATGAGCATGAAGGTGGTATTAATATAACAAAATAAAAGGAGCATGAATAGAGAAAATGGATACAAGTGGAATTAATTAAAGCATTCTGGCAGCATAGATAACCTGCATAGATTGTAATCATGTCACCCCAACAGGATATGCTAAAAATAAAATACAATAGTTCTAGTGGTTGTAGTTCTGTTAAATGGCTGCATTTATGGTTTAGTCAGTCTACCAATGAACTGTACAATCACTCCCCGAGTGGAATAAATATATGACACTTACTCAGTTGAGAATCAACTGCTTATGCACTGTGTTTCTTGTTTTGCAAATGCTTGTTGCCATGCTAATCTTGGAAAATCCCTAAAGGTTAGGGATTTGGTTTTCTCTTGATTCATGACTATAATGTCTGTTAACGTATGTCTCTTGATAAAGTTAAGGAATCAATGACTGACTAACAATAAAGCTAAAAATCTTTCACTTCAGATTCAACAGTGCATATTGCTGGGTAGCAGCAGCACAGAACCAAGTAATACCAATTAATATTCATTGTTCCCTTGCAGTTTATATTCTAGCAAAAATCTACCCTCCCTTCACACTAAGCTGGAACACAGCTTGATTTCTGTTTCATAAGAAAGTAGCATATCAGCCATTCTCTCCTTCCTTTCCCTGAGGTTCATTAAAGAGTTGTGTTTGTGTGAGATGTACCTCTTAGAGCTCCCTCTGAGACAGTACACTTCCTCTTCAGCCTTGCTGCAGGATGATGACTTGAAGACAGGATAAAGCTTCTAATCTTCCAAGCACTGACAGTTGATTACAACAAACCTTCCCATTTCATACCCCTGCATTTTTTTGATCATATCATTGGAGTTTTTTTCATTAATGAAATTAATTCAAGTCTTGGAATTCTAGACATTTAATCTCTGTTTGCTATGCATTTTTAAACAGAATAAACAGTAGACCTTTAGAACAAGGTACACACTTTTGAAAATCCAAGGCAGAGGCATAACAGAGCAGCTTTATGCCCTGGGCAGTGACAAGTCATGGGGCAGTGGTGGCAACTGTGTGGCCAGTTTCCAGCTGTGGCAACTGAAGCTATTTGAGCTATTTTTGAGCATCCCTCCCATCTCTTGCTGCCACAAAAGGAGGTGCCTAGGGCTACTGTCCTGGTCACTTCCCCCTCAGTTATGCTACTGATCAAAGGCAAGTTTTAGCGTTGAGTGCTTTGGAGACATAATTCAGAAATTCTTTCTCAGAGTATACTCAGTATGGTCCTTATTCAGCCAAGTTTTCATTAACCCCAATAAAAGTTTGTTCAAATAAAGACAAAGTGAAAATTAAGTAAAGCTTTTAGTACTTGACTCTTTGACAAAATAGTCCCACCTTAGATTGTTGAATGATTTTACTGTCTGTTTTTGACAGGCCATTTTAAAGGGTGAGAAATGACTCCATGTTTACATTTTTAATATTCATTATTGAGGAGCTAGAAGCCTGTGGTTTTCAATTGTCTTTCTAACAGTGGTCCGCTGATGAGGACAATCTGTTTAACAAACTGGCATATAAGATAGTTTTCTCCATATGTCGCACATTTGCCACTCCATCTGCTATGTAATAAAGCCACCAAAAGCCCAGGCTGACCAGACCCGTAAGTGATCTTGCTAGTGTCTTTTTATTTTATTTTTTTAAGAAGAAAATCTCTTTAACCCCTTTTATTGTATATAAGATTCAGTATGTTTGAACCATGTAGCATTGAATAAGTTGAGAGAAATAGATGAAGATCTTCCAAAGTACATAAAGCAGCCTAATATTCTTTTTGATTCTTTTGTCCTTCACTTCATGTATTCACTCTCGTTCATGTGTACAATGGATACCACTAAAAACTTGTAATATGTACTATTAGCTAGTTCCTTTTTCACTTAAAAATGTTTAAATGAATTAGCACAGGTAAGAATTAGTGAGTACTGGAGAGGGGTATTTGACAGACTAAAGGCAGCATGTCAGCATTTATGCCATGCTATTAAATAAGCCAAGCCAGACCAAACTAAAGCCAGGGCTTTCCCCATGGCATAGAGATGGAGTGTGCATCCAGAAGGAAGTTAAAATTGTATGTATTATTCTTGCTTTGGCCTTATTAACACACTATTGTAATAAAGCCAGATGTGATACATGCCAACCCGTTTGAGCATATTTGGTAGCTATACAAAGTTTTTCTTTAAAACATACAGTTTTAAGGTCTGCTTTAAAATATAGTACAGTTCTTCTTTTATAGTTTCCTCTTTTATGACTGCTCAAAGGAGCAGGTAGTGTTGTTGGTTGCTGAATTCCGATAAGCTTATGCTGAAACCAAACAGAATTGTATTCACTCTGCTACCCCCTAATGAAATGAAGCCATCAGACAGAGTTCTTTGTGTCTCTTTGTTGCTCTTTACATTTCACAATTATGTTGAAATTATTCAAATGGACTAGTAAAACTATTCATGCTATTCGTGACACCAGCTGGGGCTGGGGTGCAGCAGGGAAATGCGGCTCTGGCTGGACCATTCTGCAGGCAGCTGGAGGAGGACAATGGGCTCCTGGCAGTCTCAGTCCTGCCTGCAGTGCCTCCCACTTATGCAGGCAGCAGTGAAGTGAGTCCAGCCCAGGTACAGGCTTGAGGGAGATGAAGGGGATGCCAGTGGCAGCCTTGCCCCAGGCTAGGCTCCCACACCATGCCATGCACCCTAGGCATGCCCCCCCCCCCCCCCCCCCCCCCTCTAAGCCAGTGTACCTTGGCTGCAAGAGGCCCCCTTCCCCTGAAATCATAGGCACTGGGACCCCAGCGGCCTGGCCACACAATTTGCTGCCACCCCCTCACACCTTTCCCCCACTAGAGTCCTGTGAGTCTGCATGGGGCCCTCTGGGGTGGGGGGGTAGCTGAGGGCCGCCTCTGGGAGGGCTGGGGAAGGCAGAGGGCTGAGAGTTGGGAGTGAAGGGCACCAGCAGAGCTGGGGGGCTGTGAGTCAGGAGTGAGGGGCACTGACAAGGCTGTGGGGCTGCGTGTTGGGAGTGAGGGGCTCCAGCAGGGCTGGGGAGGTTGTGGGTTGGGAATGAGGGGCAATGGCATTGGCAGGGGCAAGGCAGCAGCATGTCAGGGCTGCTTAACACCACGAAGCAGCAGGGAGGACAGCTGCAGCTGAGCCTGCATCCTAGTGATCAAAGGGGGGGGCTCTGATTTTCCATAAGTCAAAATCAAACACCAAAATATATAGGTATTTAGAATTTATTTTATTATAATGATTGAGGCAATGGGAGACCTCCAAATTTGCTTTAAAAATGTAAATATATGAATATGTGTTCAACTGATACCTATGAATATATATACTGGCATTTCATTTTAATCGTGGAAAAACCCAGATTCTGGGTATTTTAATCAGAGAATTGGCCCCCACCCCTTTTTTAAAATCAGAGAAATTGCTATTTTTAAACAGAGAAAACCGGGATCCCTACTTATTAGTCATGACCTAATTACAAAGTTGCACAAATATATCAATAAGATAAACTTTTCATTTCATAGCATTGTTCAGGGAAAACTGATGCTCTTAGACTGCATCATAGAAATTTGGGTTCAAATGAAAAGTCTGTTGTCTGTGAGATGAGTCTGTTATTTGGATAGAACTTTTGCTTAGAAAAAAATCACACTGTTACCTCTGTAAAGCACTTGAAGATCCACAGATGAAAGCTGCTATATATGAGGAAAGTGTTATTATTATTTATTAGATATTTATCCAGCAGTCTGTTCTCAACTCAAAAGATGCAGAAGCAGCTGCAAAATTCCCATTCATAATGCATTAAATTGATACTACATCCCCCTCTTTTCTCAGATTATGAAATGAATTGTGTATGCAATTTGAACATAGACATTTCTTTCTAAGAATAATGGCAACAAAAAGGAAGTTTCATGCCAACTGATGGATATAACTAGAACCCATGTCTCATCAAGTGAGGGGGAGGTGAGAACGGAGAAGTCTTATGTGGAGGTGTTTTCTTTTTGAGTGGCATCTGTGCAGTGTTACCTAATGTATTCTGTTTCAGTGTCAGACTGATGGGTTCATCTTAGGCAAATTAGTTTACTTTTCTGTGCCTCAGTTTCCCCTTCTTTGAATTGTGAAGTTTCCTTTTGACTTCAACTCTTAATCTCTCTGGCTAGGTACAGACATTGCACGTAATGTGCTTTAAGCATGCAGAAAGCACTTTACACCCATAACAGAACAGACGTTCATGGCACAGATAGCTCTTTAAAAATGGTGGATCCAGCACTAAGTTAATTTTGGATAGATGTGTACTAGCTTAAAGTGCTTTCTGTTAGAGGACTTTATCAAACGTCTATGCTGAGGATTATTTTAAAGCATGATTGCCGCCTGGGTGGTGTTGCACAGGACTACTGTAGCCTTGGACAGAGCTCATTTGATCTGCTTGAGCAGCCAGGCCACCACCCCCTAGCTGTCACTGACCCAAGTCAGTGCCAGCCTCTGATCCCAACGGCAGCACAAGTTCCCTGCCCTGTTTTTGGCAGCGCTGGGAACTCCAGCAGGTGGGAGTAGGAAAGGAGCCCCCTGCTATTGGGGTAAGCCCTGGACCAGCCTCCAGTAAGACCCAAGCCAGAAAGCTGTCGGGATTGGGGGCGGTCCTTTTCCACCCCCCTCCCACCAGAATTCCCAGCACATTGAAAAGGGATGCAAGGAACTTGTGCTGCTGCTACTGGGTGCAGCTGGGGGAAAAGAACCCCCTTGCCAGGTGGCCCCTCCCCCAGCTTCCCAGCTTGGGTCATGCTGGGGGATGGGATGCTTCCCACCCCCCATGACAGGGGTACTCCTTTCCCTCCGCTGCAGCCAGAAGTGGCAGTGCAAGTTCCCTGTACTGCTTTTTACCATGCTGGGAACTCTGGGTAGGACGTGAAAAAGGAGCCCGTCTGCAGTCTGGACCTGGCCCTGCTCCCACCAGGACCTGAGCTGGGAAGCTGGGGTGGTCCACTCAGCAGGGGGCTCCTTTTCTAACCCTCTCACTAGAGTTTGTTCCACAGGGAACTCATGCTGCAGCTGCTGGCTGCAGCTGGGGAAAGTGAGCCCCACAACCATTGGGGCCTCCCTACAACTTGCTGGCTGGAATCTGGGGGAGGGTTCAGCCAGGTCAGGTTCATGTGGAAAGGGGCTTTCCCTTTCCCACTTTTGCCCCCACAGCCACTGCTGACAGTCCCCAGCTGGCAGAGGTGTGGGGCTGGTAGGGCAGCTCTGGCAGTCTCCTGGGAGGCCTGCAGGAGTGCCCCCCTGCCTGCTGGCCTTGGCCAGTGCAGGCAGGTACCAAGACCCACCCCCCGCCAAATAGTGCACATCTGTTCAGCTGGAACTTGAATGCGCTCTAATTTATAGCACTTTAAGTTAAATGTGATGCAGTGCTTCTGCCATGGGCTTTTTGAATGTCTGTACTTAGCCTCTGAGTCTGAGTTCCTGTACATGGGGATAATAATCAAGTGCTAGTTCTACAGGGTATGGCAAAATATATTGGATACAGTGTAGTAAATTGTGGACAGAAATTAAAATTATTATTGTACTGCAGGCCAAATGTACTTAGTCCTAAGTGTTTAAAAAACAGAACAAATAAACACAAAATTAAACAAAACTGAGGTAAAAATTAAATAAATACCATTTTTCGCTTGGATACTTAAATTTCTAGAATCTAAAGTCAAGTCCCAATTCCACAAAATAATTGCAGCTGTAACTAAATTTCAGCAGTTAAACACATTTTACCTCTTTATTAAATATTTTCAATGTTTTCCTTCTCATAAAGTAGATGCCAACATATAGAACAAGTTCTGTTAAGTCAGAAAGAAAAAAACCTGTATACATCTATTTAATATCTGTAATATTCTTAGCTTAGATCTAGATAAAACATCATTAAAAAAAGTAAAATCCATTAAAGAAATCAAATGGAGATGTTGGAGAATACCTTTCACATAGATCTCATCTCATCTTGTTCAGGGATCTTTAGATGGTCAGTCCCAGGAAACTGTCCCAAATGCATTTGCTTCTCATAGAATCATAGAAGTAGGGTCGGAAGGGACCTTGTAGATCTTCAAGTCCAGAAAGACTACATCCACGGCGACACCTGCATCCAATGCTTTTGTGACCTGATCATAAAAGGAAATCAGGTTGGTCTGACATGACCTGCCCCTAATGAAACCGTGCTGATTGCCCCTGAGCATCATCCCCGATGCCAGCCCATCACAGATGTGCTCCTTGATGATCTTCTCAAAGAGTTTCCCCAGGATTGAGGTAAGACTGACAGGCCTATAGTTGCCCGGGTCCTCCCTCCTCCCTTTTTTTAAAGATGGGGACCACATTGGCTATCTTCCAATCATCTGGCACCTAGCCCAAGTACTATGAGCATTCGTAAAGCCATGCCAAGGGCCCTGCAATAACCCCTGCTAGCTCCCTCAACACCCTGGGGTGGAGAGCATCTGGCCCTGCTGATCTGAACATGTCCAGCCCCTCCAGAAGCACTCTAACCCAGTCCTCCTCAACCTTAGGTCTGGGGGCATTCCCCTTGAGTCCATCTTGAATCATGGTGGGGGAGTCCCAGTCCCTGCACAAGAAAATGGAGGTGAAGAATTTGTTAAAGATGCCTGCCTTCTCCTCTGGTGCAACCACCAGATTGCCCAGTGTATCTTGCAGGGGCCCCACATTTCCCGGCGCCTTCTTCATCCTCCCTATATAGTTGAAAAAGGATTTTTTATTATCTTTGATCTTGGATGCTAGTCCTAGCTCTATGTCCGCCTTAGCTTTCCTAACAGCCCCCCTACAGGCCCGAGCGGTGGATGTATACTCCTCTTTGGAGATAGTCCCCCACTTCTACCGGGTGTACACTGCCTTTTTGGCAACCAGGCATTCCCGGACTTCCTTGGTGAGCCAGGGAGGCTTTTGGGCACTCTTGCCCCCCTTGCTTCTTGTTGGGATTGTCACCCCTTGGGCCCTGAGTATTGTCTCCTTAAGGAACGATCACTCATCATGGGCACTGAGTTCCCCTGCCCTGGAAAACCCCAGCGCCTCTCCTACCAATCTCCTCAACTCATTGAAGTTGGCCCTCTTGAAGTCTAGGGCTACCGCCTTGCTGCAGGCCCTTGTCACCCTGCTCTGGATGACGAATTCCAGCAAGTGATGATCGCTATCACCCAGGTGGTCAAGGACCTGGAACCCCCTTACCAGATCATCGCCTGTGGCCAGGACCAGGTCCAACAGGGCATTGCCTCTGGTGGGACTGTGCACCTCCTGGGTTAAGTGGAGGTCTTGTATCTCAGCCAGGAACCTCCTGGAACGATCCAACCTGGCTGACTGCTCCTCCCAGCAGATGTCTGGGTAATTTAGATCACCCATGACAACTACATCCCTTGCCTTAAGTGCCTCTGCAAGCTGGCCCGAAAATTCCCGGTCCGGCTCCTCCCCTTGGTTGGGGGGTCTGTAGTAGACCCCCCCACCATTAAATCCCTCTCCCCATGACCCCCTTGTATCTTGACCCAGAGCACTTCAGCTTGCCTCTCCTCTGACCCCATTTTGCTGTCAGAGGATGTGTATTGCTCTTTGACATAGAGCACCACACCCCCTCCCTTCCTTCCTTCTCTATCCCACCTGTAGAGCCTATATCCCCTAATGCTAACTGCCCAGTCGTGGGATGAATCCCACCATGTTTCTGTAAGCCCTACTGTGTCTGGGTTTGAACTGGCTATTCTGAGGGCAAGTTCCTCCTGTTTGTCCTCTATTGTATATGATTTTTTCCATCATAGCCAGGTCCATTAGTCTTATGTGGCTTGGGCATGCATGAATACTTTTCTATCGTAACAAGATTTTACTAGCTCTCATCATTCAGTGACCTGTGGATAGATATGGCATGTGCAAATAATTGATTTGCAATTCAGGGTCTGAACTGAAAATAAGGGGAAAAAAGCCCTAAAATGTTTCATTGAGGTAAAAAAAAATCTTTTGTTTTGTTTTATTTGCTTTTGGCTTGCTTTATTCTTAACAGTTTTTACAAGAGCAAAGCTATGGTAATGAAGGGCTGGTCATGCTACTTAACACCAGATTAGACAAGGATACAGAGGTGCCCCCTATTTAACCTAGTGATTAGAGCACCTCATGAATAATGTGCGGGATTTGAGTTCAAGTCTTTCCTCCAGTGTACAAGATTTAAATACATATTGGTCACTGACAAGACTTTAAGTCTTTACTTAAGTGATCTGTGCCTTTTGTGAGCTGTCCCTCTCTGGGATCAGCAGCATCTGACAAGCTCTGTCTTGCTGTCTAGTCTCTTGGTAGCTACTCTCTTTTCTTGTAAGTTGTATCCAATCCTTTCCTACTTACCCTTGCCTACAATCCCTATTGTTGTCCCTATCCATTCCTTTCAACTTATTCTTCCCCCAAAATCCTCTTCTTTGTTCTTGTTAGTTGATCTTGATTCTTCTCCCCCCACACCCTCCATAAAAAGAAATGTTTTCCCTGAGAGTGTGTCATCACTGGTAGGAAAGCACAACATATATTACACACACACACACACACACACATTTTGAAGCACACCAAACATTATGAAGTGTGCTGGAAAGGGAGGTGCCAGGTCTTCTGCCAGGGGAGGGAGAGAGCTGCAAGTTCTACCCACCCCAAACATAGACACACCCTGTTTCCTGGCAGCGATGAGTCTTCTGCTGCTAGTGGGAGCAAGGATGTGGTAGCAGTGCCTGTACCTGCACCACCACCACTAACACCACTAACCAGCAGCAGCATGACATTCTCCACCCCAATTTCAGTTCCCAGTGTGAGCCTTCCAGTGCCAGAGGAGGAGCTGGATCTGGAAGCAGAGGAGCTCAGGGCCATAGCAAAGGAAATTCTGGGGAAGTAGGGGGAATCTGAGTTTGTGCTCCACACCCTTCAAAGTTCCTCTAGAGGCCAGTATCCTCTAGAAGGCACTTTGGAGTAGGTTGTGGGGGCAGGTGGCTCAGCTCCTCCTCCAGTTGTGCCTCTGCCTGGTGAGAAGGGGTAAAAGGCAGGCTCCCTACTCTCAACCCAGAAGTGGATGGGTAATGTAGTGTGGATAATTTTGAGGTGGCAGATGATCCTAGGTATGCTACATGCCATCACTGCTGAAGGCAGATCAGCCAGGGCAAGGACTTGAAATACTTTGCCACCATGACAATGCTGCTGCATCTGAGGAGGCAGCACCCCCTTGCCCTTGTTCCTCCTCAGCCTGGCACCAGTGGGAGCATGCCCAAAAAGAAGTCACCCTCTTGCTCCAAAGTCCCTGTCCCCGAAAAGCAGAGGCAGGCCACCCTGGACCAGTGGGAGAAAGGTGGAGACAAAGTGGGATGAATTCCCAAGGCGAGCAAGGTCACCCAGAGCATTGGGGAGATGCTTGCTCTGGATGGCCCGCCCTTTTCCTTTGAGCGTCCAGGGTTCAGGTGGCTCAGGGTACTCATAGCCCCATCATACCAAGTGCCCACATGCACCACCTTTAGCAGGATGCTGGTGCATTCCCTGTATGAGGCATTTAGGGAGTATTTGAATGAGGAGCCAAAGAAGGCCAGGCCTGCAGGTAGTTTGTATTTCACTTTGGACATCTGGAGCAGCCAGGGTGGAGATCACACCTACATCTCCCTCCCAGGGCACTGGTGCGATCAGTCAGGGTGTTGGTGGGCTCTCCTCCAAGCAGAGGTGATGGATGGGCCCCACACAGCAAGGAAGATCATGGTGGCCATGAACTGCATGGTGCAGGGGTGGATCGTTGGGCAGGGTGAGCTCACCTGCGGGTTCATGGTCACCGACAATGGGGCCAATATGGTTAAGGTGGTGCATGATGCCAACTTTGTTGGCATCTGCTATGTGGCACACAAGTTCCACCTCATAGTCGGGGTGCCTTGGAGGGGGACAGGGCTCCTGGTGATGGCGCCATCACTACTAGCCAGCTTATTTTGAAATGCAGGAAGGTGGTGGGCTCCTTCCACCACAGCATCAAGGGGGGCAAGGTGCTGTGGGATAAACAGGCAGACCTGAGCATCCTGCAGCACAGAATCATACAGGATGTGGAGACTCCATGGAACTACAGATATCTGATGCTGGAAAGGCTGATCGAGCAACATAAAGCCATCCATGAGATGGCTTTGTTCGGGGAGATTGGGATCAGCGGCCCACTTAACAAAACAGTGTGGGATGCCATTTCCCAGATCTTGGTGGTCCTCAAGCCATTCCTTGAAGCCACTGAGAGCCTCAGCACTGGTGATGCCCTCCTTAGCCAGGTGATGGAACTTGAGAACCAAATGGAGAAGTTCCAGGGGATTGATGTTCCTGGCTGGGGTAAGCCACTTTCACCAGAGGTGCAGGCACTAGTGAAATGGCTGAAGGAAGGCATCAAAAAATGACTGGGTCCGTTGCAGTCCAGTATGGTCCACGTGCTGGCAGGCATCTGTGACCTGAGGGTGACGGGGAGCATCTACAGTAGCAAAACCTTGGATCACTGGATGGAGGTGCTAGCAAACAGAGCCAGGGAGGCACAAGGGCAGAGGGGGGATGTGGAAGAGGGGGATTCACTTTCCCTTGTCAGCACTCCAACCACAAGCCAGTCTCCTCCACCACAGCCATTGCCAATGCCGGCCAAGGGCATGGCTTCAATATTGGGATCCAGGGGCACCAATCCCCACCATCAGGCAAGTAGCGTGGAGGCCTTGGTGACTACCTATCTTGCTGAGGATGTGGAGTGGCTGCACTCCGACTCCTTGGCCTATTGGCCAACCCACAGCCAAGTGACAGAGTCTGGCCACAGTTTCCCAGAATCACTTGTCCTGTCCACCAACCGGTGTTCCATGCAAGAGGGTGTTCAGCATTGATGGTGATGTTGTGATACCCCGCTGCACTTCCTTGGATCCTGGTTTGGCGGAGCAGTTGGTGTTCCTGAAGGTGAACTTCCCACTGCTGGGGTTCCCCAAGTTCCACATGCAGATGGAGTGAGTGCCACCCTCCTCATTTCGCACCTACTTGCTTTTTCACTTGCTTTCAGAATCTTGAGGTGCACTTTCACAGAAACCCCTGCACTACTCTGTCTGAAACCTGTCTGAAATCATGTCCGCACAAGGGGCTACCATCCCTGCTATAGTCATCCTGCTCTGCCTTAACACACAAGTGGTATATGTTTTGTTTTCAACAGTTTGAGGTGCACTTTCACAGAAACCCCTGCACCTGGAAAGTTGGCAGGCTTCATGTCCTCAGAAGGAGCTACCATCCCTGCTGTTCTGCAAAACAATGACAACATTATAGGTATTTTAGTGATTTCCCATTATAGTCTATGGCTGAATCTCCAAAATGGCACTGAATCTCCGAATCCGAATAGGCTGAATCAAATTGGGACAGTGATATGAATCACCAAATTGACTGTCCCTCCAAATCAGACAAATCCAAATCAGAATCAAATACTTGCTGCTTCGCACAGGCCTACTAGGCACTGTATGTAGTCTGGCAACTGCTGCTGCTCCCTTTCCTTCCTCTCTGCTGACAGCCCCATTCCCATGTGAAAAATTACCTGTCAAGGTATTACAAATTCCCTAAGGTGCTGTAAATTAGAATGCCTTAAATCTATTACCTGATTAGATGAGAGTTAATTTATCTTGCGATCAGCCATTTTAGAAGCACTCTGCTGCTGTGCAAATGTTTTAGGTCAGGGGTTGTCAACCAGAGGTATGTGTACCCCTGAGTGGTACTTTAAAAGGTCCCAGGGGGTACGCAGGGGGTGGGCGGGGATGAAGTGCTGCCACCCCATGCTGCTACCTCACTGGAGTAGGGCTGGGTTGGGGTGAGAGCAGGCCACACAAATGCCTCACTGCCGCTGCTCTGCTGCTCGCCATGCCTCTGCTTGGCACCTGGAAGCTCGCAATGCCCCCCGCCCCCGGGGTCTGGCCACTCTCAACCCCCTCCCCCCTGCATTCTCCATCTGGTCACTTACCACCCCCTCTACCCCCCACTCTGGGTACAGCCACTCACCACCCCTCCGTCTCGGTGGTACACTTACTAAAAAGAGGGCCGCCAGTAGTACATTTAATAAAAAAGTTTGAAAAACTCTACAGCTGCTCCAAACTGCAAGCTAGTGCTAAGCCAATCAAAATTTGTGCAGCTCAAAGTACAACATGTGACAAAGGCTCTAAGAAAGTTAAGATTTACTAATGTGAGTTTAACTAAGTGGAAAAAATTAAATGAATATGAAATGTGACACAGTTTTAATAGGTACCATGCTACAAGGTTTTTTCATAGATTTCATAGACATCAGGGCTGGAAGGGACCTCAGAAGATCATCGAGTCCAGCCCCCCGCCCAAAGGGCAGGAAGTCAGCTGGGGTCATAGGATCCCAGGAAGATAAGCATCCAGTTTCATCTTGAAGGTGTTCAATGAAGGCGCTTGAACCACCTCCGGTGGCAGGCTGTTCCAGACCTTGGGGGCTCGGACAGTAAAGAAGTTCTTCCTTATGTCCAGCCTGAAACGATCTTGAAGTAGTTTGTGACCATTCGACCTCGTCATCCCTTGGGGCGCTCTGGTGAACAAACGTTCCCCCAGATGCTGGTGGTCGCCCCTGATAAACTTGTAGGTGGCCATCAGATCACCCCTGAGCCTGCGCTTTTTCAGGCTAAAGAGCCCCAGGGCTCTCAGCCTGTCATCGTAGGGTCTGCTTCCCTGACCTCTGATCATGCGCGTGGCTCTTCTCTGGACTCTCTCAAGCTTCTCCACATCCTTTTTGAATTGTGGAGCCCAAAACTGGACACAGTACTCCAGCTGCGGCCTCACTAAGGCCGAGTACAGGGGGAGAATGACGTCCCGGGATTTGCTTGAGAGCAAAAATAAAAATGTTTGTGCACTCCCTGCTCCTCCATTGCAGAAATCTATTTTAATCCGTTTTTAAAAACACACTTATTCTCTAAAGCAATTGGCTCCAAAATGTGGTACCTCTACTTTTGCTATTTACACACTCTCCTTTTTCATCCCTAAAGCTATTTCTTTCGGATTTGGGGGTTCCCAGTTCCTGTCATCTTGCTTTAGTTCAATCTATTCTAGATGGAGCTTTACCTGACGATTGCCTAAAAACGAGGCGCTGAACGCCGCTGCTTAGCGGCGTTCCTGTCAGAGAGTGCATTTTGCACGGGTTCTGTGATTTGGATTGACATACCACTTGTTTCTGTATAAATATGAACTCGCCATTTTCTCAACCTCCTGAAACCCTCAATATTTTGGATCTTGGAAATGGCCCGTCTCCTTATATGGTACTGGAGCAGCCGCTAAAGTTAGAGAGAGAGTTTTGCTAAAAGCTCTTTCCATTCTGGTGTTAGAAAGGAAAAAGGAGAATTGGCAATTGGGAAATTCAAGTGCAACTGCTTTCTCCGCTTGGTTCAGTAGAGGCAGAGTTGCTTGCTGGCATTCAGAACTCACTCTCTATTCTCCAAATAGTTTTGAAAAATAACAGGGTTCAGAAGGATGCCAAGGTGGGCTAAGTGGAGAAACGTGAATGTAGTGGGTAGGGTGCGTGAGAAAGTCTGTTACTAGAAATGGATTTACCCTGATCTTGCAAGCTGCTCTGCAAGGGGGGATTCCTGCCCTGCAGGAAATCAATGGGGTCTGTGGGATGGAAGGGACAACCCAGCTTTTGGCATATTTTCCATACTCTATGGACCCCTGGATTTGCAGTTTAGTACATCTACACAAACAGCCATCTATCTTATTCTCATCCTTCTAGAACCACATGAAGGCTGTCACTCCAGCTCATATGTTATTCAGAGTTAATTCAGTGTCTGCAATTTTAGTCACTATATATGGATAACTATAGGAAGCTGAGTGGGGCTCACTCCGCTACATACTGTACAAATGTTGTCAGACACAGTCTATTATGTCCAAGTATTGTGTCCACATTTTGCAATAGTTTTAAAAAAAGCAGGCAGTAGTTTCCTATTCTTTTGGGCTCACAGCATGTTGTCTGCTGCAAATCTCTATTCACGTTCTTACAGGATAACACAGTGGTGTCACATTCATCATTAAATGAATTAACCGTTAACCCTATATTTACACTCCTGCTATAAACAGAAGCTTAATTTGCTGCACTGACAGTCGGTTGCGTGCCATTTGTATCTTTTCTGTGCTATTTGGTATTTATATAGCACTCAAAAGTCACTAAATGCTTTACATATTAAAAAATACAAGTCCCCATCTGGAAGGGTTTTCCACCTTATAGCTCAATTCTGTATATTCGTGTACTTCTCATAGGCGTTCTGGAAACAGAGGTCTTGCTGAATTAGTTCTTAGGCAGCATTACATATATAGATAATTCCTAATTATGCTATATAACACCAACACCAAGCCCCTCTTTTCAACCATCACAGAATGAAAAGGAGCATTCCTACTTCGGCAGATGACAAAACAAAGCAGAGCAAAACAAATACACATTTTCCAGGGCAGATTTCACAATTGCAGTATTCCAGCTGAGCAACAGCTGGTTGGAAGAACAAAGCTGAATTCTTTTAGGGTATTCATTCGTGACATTCCCAAAAAGGAAGCAAGACAGATGAGGGAGAGATACAGCTCTTTACAGTACCTTGGCTCATCTTCAAGTGGCACTCCACTCTGCATCGGAAAAGAATTGCACAACCATGGTCCTGGAGCAAGCTGCCTCAGCCAGTTCCTGGGCAAACTCCTGGTCAAGCTCAGGACTTTGGGTGGGAGGTCTGTAATAGACTCCCACCATTGTGTCCCCTGTGCCATGTTCCCCACGGATTTTAACCCAGAGGGTCTCCAGCCGTCCACCCTGGTCGCCAATATTGGCTTGCAGGGACATGTAGCTTTCTTTAACATAGAGAGCTACCCCCCCGCCCCTTTTCTCTACACGATCCCTCCTGTACAGGGTATAGGCATCTATCCCTGTGGTCCAGTCATGGGTGGAGTCCCACCAGGTCTCCGTTATCCCTATGACATCGTAGGGATGTCATGGTGGGTTTTTTGTTTGTTTTGTTTTTGTTTTTAAAGACTACTTAAAGCATTTCCTTTACAAAAAAAATCTTGACTTTTTTGAGAGTGCTTTCCTGAACCCTAATGTTCCATTTGCTCTTCTGAGTTATTTGTTCCTAAAGCTGTGTAGCACATTTTCCATAGCTTGTTCAAAAGAAAATGTTATGCTAGATTACCATGCATTCTTCTTTGAAGAAAGAAAGCACCTATGTGTGTGTGCTTTTGTGGATAAAAAGGCATATATACATGCCTTGAAATTTCTCAATGCTCTATGGAAATCTGAAACACAGAAAGACAGCAGTCCCCTCAGATACTGAGAGAAAGTGTTTCATATATATGAAACTGACATCTTAATCTGAAGAGGAAAAGTTATTTCCCTTTTTGAGGATCACTTAGTGTTTAACAAACACCTTAAACAACAATACTGTTAACATTTGCTTCCAGATCTTTCGAAGGCTGTGGGAGAGCTCAGTACCTAAGTTTAAAATACCACTGTACCCTTGACTAACCTATCATGAAATCAGAGTGGATCGTTATATATTTAATCAGAACTTCACATTGTGAATACAGTGTAATTCTGGTTAAATAGTGCTAATTTAATATGACACATCTTAAGTAGGTGCTCAGAATAGGATCATTATGCTCAGTGAATGGCAACATAAAGGTACTCCTTTTTATCCCTGTGTTTATGTTTCCACATGCTTATAAGTAAATTCAGCATCTACTTTCTCAGTCTTATTCCAAATGCCATGATTAATTTAGAGCCACCAATCTGCACCTTTTTCAGGTTTTGTGCTGAAAAAAATAGTTCTAGATTCAGTATGATCCTGATCCTTGTGTATACTGCTAGGGCACTCCAAAGTTGCGATTATATTCATACTTAGTGTATTATGAATTGTAATTGTACTCTTGCAAAGCCACCCAAATTGTATTTATTGAATTTATGTTTGCTAAGAGCTATCAACAGTTTTATGCATGAAATTAATTGGAGAATGCAAAGATAATTTTGTTACTTATAGCATCCTTCACTCCACCCATCTTCATGTAATTAATGGGGGTTTTTTTTACAATAGGCTGACATAATTTTAATGATGATTCTTCTATAAAAACCTTAATTGTATTTTATAATCTATGATACATTATATTTTCCCCTTCCTTGTGCTAACAGGGTGAGAATCTAGAAAATGATATTTCTCTCTAGGCTTCTTCAGATGAGGAGTGATGAAGAATCTCTGTGCAAGCTGTTTTTCTCCTAAAATTCCCATATGTTAAAAAAACTTTCTTTGCACTCAAGCTGAAAATATTTTAAGACTAAAAATGTCCATGTTTCAACAATTGTGTCTTGGGGTACATGGGAGGACATACTTTTATATGTACTTACGAGATTTCATATTTTTATTACTATAATTGTAAACAGTGATAAAATGAAATGTGTGCAAACAGAGCAAGAACTAAAGAACTAAGTGAGGTTTATTTGTTTTTTAGTCAGCTAATAGACTGCTGAAGGCAGGTCCAAACAAATGCATGTGTGTGGTATGCGGTGCCACAGACCCATGTGGTGCACATGCAGGCATTTGCCACACTGCTAATTTGCAGCATGGCGGTGCTTTTTTGACACTGAGAGTTCCTGGCATCAAAAAAACCCACGTCTGAAAAAAGTGTGGTGGTGCACATGGTGGCAGCATGTACCACCTGAAACTGGAGCCTTGCCAGCTGGATCCATGCTCCAGCTGCCTGCCAGTCTCCATTTGTCAGATCACTGGTGCTGGAGCCCCAAAAGCTCCCTAGGATCCAAGGTAAGACTGTTGGGACAAGCCCGGGTGCTGGTTTCAGTCTCCCATACTGCACCCAGGGCAACATGCCATTTATCAGAGTGTGTGTGCACATGGCTATTGCCCAGGGACAAGTAGTGACAACACAACTATGTGCCACTGCAATTTATCCCTAGGGAAACGCACATGTGTGCTCATCTGGACATACTTTATAAGTAAAAGTCTAAATGAGGTAAGGTGTTCATTTGGTCATAATATTGGCCTGTGCTTATTGTCATTAGCAGTGTGTCATAACTAATCTTTCTCTAAATCCTATGGTTCTATCATTATCATGCCGTGAGTGACAAACCACTTAGACTTACTTTGTGATTCTAGCTTCATCAGAGTCAATGGGTATGTTGCCGGAAATTTCAGTGGAGCCAAACTTAGAACCATAGACACACAGCAAACAGTTCTGTCATATAATGCTGATCAAAATATGAGGACATGGAATGCGTATTAAGTACAGTCAGAGGGCTGTTTAATTCCAAAAGGATACAATTTATTAAGGAACTAGCCAATTGCCCATCAATAATGATGGTGGAGAGGGAGACTGGGAAGGAGTGCTGCCACCTAATGCCCCATGTTGCTGCTATTCTGCCTCTTGTGCTGCTGGCCTTGGCTCCCCCACCCTCTGTCCAGTCTTTGACGCGACTTCGGAATCATGGCAGCACTCCCCCATGCTTGGAGCACTCTGATTGGCTGTTTCCATCAGCCAGTCAGAGTGCAAATAAAGCCTTATGGACAGACAGACAGACTTAGGCTTTTATAATATTAAAATGTTACAGTCTTTCATCTCTTTTGGGATGATCCCAGGATGAATAATGGTTCAGTTCTCCTCCCATCTGTCCCCTAGCTCCAGTGAGGAGCAATTTGTGGCTGACTTGTAACTGTAGCAACCTATGTTTGTCATTCCATTTTGTAGCTGTTCAGTTATTATGGCCATTGTGGAGCAAGGAACCAAAGGTCCATATGGTTCCCAGCCACTGGCTAGTTATCTGCTTCAGTGGACAGAACATAGGCGCATAGTACTTTTTTACTTGCCTGGACTTAATGTGTGGGTAGCTCGTGCAGGAATATGGGAAGTCTTTTACTACTTCTTCCCACCTTTTCCTTTGATGTGCAGCCCAAAGAAAAATCTAGACCATGCCTAGCAAAAATATCCTGCTTAATAGCAAAATATTATTGTAAACTAATATCTAGTTTCAGATATGAGACAGTTTGTATAGTGATGTACCCAGATTCTACAGTGTCTTTTGCCTTAGGGGTTTTGCAGGGGACCCTAGAATTGGGTCATCTTCAGCTTTTTATTTATTTATTTATTTACCATCCAATATTCTTGTAAACAGGAAGGTTTCCAGATAAAAAGTGACGAATAGAGTTGCATCAAATTGTACTAGCAGAGATGAGAGAGGGAAGGGGAGAGACGAGTTAAAACCCAAATGTATGTACATAAACATATACATTATGTATGCCTACTTAACATAATATATTCTATAATACCACGTCTTGGTTTCAGTTTGGTTCAATTTTTTTCTCTTATTATATAGATTACAAATGTAATGACACTCAAATCAACGTAGATTGCTTCTGATACTAACTAAGGGCAGAGGCTGAAAAAACACCCCCAAATTGTGCTCAGCTTTGTTTGATGTTGTTGTGGATATAGGGATACCAATAATCAAGCTAATTACTTTAAAGATTATATTGGTATGTCTACATGAGTTGCAGTCACCATGATAGATGTAGTATTGACAGCTGACTGTATTTTCCAATATGGAGGCCCGTTTTCTGCAAATTGATGACCAGGGAAAGTCTTTCAATCCATCTGTTACCTCTGCCTGACTCAGGAAGCTATCATGTTCATTTCTTGAAATGATTTTCTTTGCTTCACTGTATTTGGAAATTACTGAGCCTTTTGGCATTGGCTGTCCCACTTATTATCTTCCCCCATTACCAGTAACTGCCTAGTACCACGACACTATTTTTATCTTTAAACAGGTTTTTAATTCTTTTTAATAACTCTTTTCTTCTATGGTGTTTTCTGACATATGCAATCAAGCCCCACTGTAAAGTGCATGAATTTGTGGCATGAACCTATTTTTCAATCAAGACAAATTGTATCCCTTACCTCACCTTTTCCCTTCAAATTCAATAAAAAACTCAAGCATGTCTAACAGGTGTGATCCTGCTTTCATGCATCTAGGCTGACTGGTCCTTATGTTGCTGCATACTGTACATAATCCTTTCTCTTATTAATCTTTCCTGTAAGTAGTCCCTCACAACTGAGAACAAAATACTCCCATTATTCCTTCTTGATTTTGGGAACATTTTTGCACATTAGCCATTTCCTGGAATTCTCTCCACTTGCCATAAGCTACACAAAAAGAACAAACAAATGAAAGAATAAACAGGAAAAAAAAAACCCAAACAATTTTTTCCATAGGTGTTCCTATTTTCCTTTTCCTTTTTGTTTTTGACACACTTGTGTCTGAGTCTGATCCTGTTTTAACAGTTTTAATTGCATGTCAACTTTGGGAAAATGGTAGAGCTTAATAATTTAATTTATTCTTCTTTATTAATTGATTTAGTCATTCTTATTCATTCATACTTTAATTTGTTCTGTGCTTGCACAGTGCCTACCCCAATGGTGTTCTGGCCCATGAGTAGGGGGACTATGTACTATGGAATACAAATAATAAATAATATGCTGTTCCTGTGAGGCAAACTTCCCTCACACTGGAGAATGACCTTCAGTTTCTTCTGTTAAAAATGAGGCAGAAGATTCATTCAGGCTCCCAGCAATATCAACCTCATCTGTCACTAACTTGCCATTGGTGTCCCTTAATAGACCCATTGACTCTTCATCTAGCTAGTTATATCTTGGGTGTTTTAAAGACCTGCCTGCTATTCATCTTTATTTTCTTGGCTATTTTTATTTTATTTACTGCTCTACCCCTCCTTAGCAGTATTTGAATCCTGATTTAATTTTTATTTATATACTTTTCTGTCAGCCTCCTTCCTTGATATTTAAGAGTTTCAGTATGATTTTTTTTTACTTAGTCCTTTTGCAACCTCTGTTTCCAGGCAAATGTCACCCAGCTGTGACATTCCAACAGCATGGCTTCCTACCTCCCATAAAAACTCCAGTGCTAAGAATAAGTTTTTATTCAGTATCCTCCCATCCCTGGCTGTCTCCTGCATCCCCCTAGGTCATTGTCCCATTGTGCTTTGCTTGGGAAGGTTTAATAAGTGGACCTAGTCCAGGCAACTATACACAATATGTCTTTTACTTATCTGTGTCATTTGCTTCGGAGTTTCATCATGCTTCCAAGATTCTTTTCTGCCTTGAACATACCTTATCTATTGCTGGATTTCAGTTCTCTTGTTGTTTCCTTGTCATTTGATGGATATACTGAATTTAGTCACGTCCCAGATATGCTAGCACATTTTACATGCCCCTCCTTTCTCCCTCCCTGCTTCCCAGTCTTATTATTTTCAATAGATGTAATCTAGGGTCTATCTATCTGGATAATTTTAATTTTACATTACTATCACACTAGCTTTTTTAAATGCTTTTTTTTATTAGGGTAGTCATTTCATAGTCCAGTTGTTCTTTCTGGTGAGGAGGAAGCCTACAATCTATCCCTATAACAAACTTGCTGTCTAAAGCATATTCAGCTTCAATTCATAATAGTTTTATATCATCCTGATTTTTATCCTATCCGTTTTTCAAGGACTTCCAAATCCTCCTTGATAAAACAAGCTTTCCATTTTTGTCTGTTTCAAGCAGCATGTCAGTGATGAGCTATGGGTTTTACTGTGATATTTCTGTCTTAACTGTGTTCAAGTTTTTATAATATCCTATTGTTCAGTTTACTTCTTTAGCCTGTGCACATAGAATTAAGGATTAATTGCCAGGGCTAGTTACATGCAGGAGGAGACCAGATGAACCATTAGCAACAATGCAGTCTTGAATGGCTTTGTTGACATATCAGCAAAGGTGAGATGCTCCACACCCAAGAGGTATCCAAAGGAGATAGATGACAATGGGAGAGCAAGTTGAAAAAGAAGCAGGCTGGCAGCTCCTGGCAAGAAGAGTCTGGGGCTGTAGAAGTGGAAAAACTTTGAGGAGCCAGAGAGACTAGAAGGGGAGCACCCTAGGGGTACTCAGGGCTTTGTGCCTGGATTGAGGATGGAGGGATTGATTAACCCCATTGGAAGAGACAGAGAATCTCTGGCTGTGTGTTTTTTGGCCCAATAAATGCCTTTACTGAAGAGACTGTCTGCTATGCTGCTTAGAACAGTTGGTTGCGCTGGGTCACCCCAAGAGGAGGTGAAACTCCTCCCTTGCAAATGGAATGGGATGCTGGGTCCTTGATTCGGGGATAAGGGGAACAAGGGAGGGTGAGATACTAAGTTGTTTTCTCAAGAATGGGAAGGAGCTCAGGCTACCCCCTTGCTTGAGAAGACACACCTAGGCTCACTTCAAGAGGTACTCTCAGAGACTAGAGAAGGTCTTAGTGGTCCTGAGCAAGCGTTCAGTAGTAGTGACTTATTTTCCAAATTGGCTTATTCTCCAAATCGTAAAAATCTCCCTGAAAATGTTCAGTTGTTATATGTTATGGAGGACAGGGGTCAACACCTTGATTGCAGTACATCCTGGTCAAAATAGCAGAAAGGTCTGATTGTTTTCAAATGGTCTCAGATATCCATAACTGTTGTCAGAATATCTTGAAATAACCTTGTGCAACAAGGTATGTCTAGGATACCCTATCAATGCAATACTCTGCAAACGCACTTTTCATGTAATAAAATTCTAAGTGCAGTTCATGAGACAGCAAGCTATTTCTAAGTAACCTGCAAGGCCATCCATTCAAATGTTTTTCTTTCTATTATATTTCTAGTACCTAATTGAGATCATTGGAATCATTCAATTGACCTGAGTGGATATTGGATTAGGCTCATATTCTTCAAAGAATCCTATAAAAAGTGGAAACTTGGTCACACTACTAGGGAAGAGAAAATTAGGGAGGCTAACATGTGACTTGGGATGCAGACGATAAGGGACATGAAAAATAATAAAAAGGGATTCTCCAAGTATGTCAAAAGTAAGAGGAAGAGTAGAGAAATCATAGGTCCCTTATGGACTGTGGAACACAATCTAGTTATGGATGATGCAGACAAGGTTGAAATATTTAATGCCTTGTTTTACTTCAGTCTTCACAAATAGGGGCAACTACCAAATGAATGCAGTTGGAAGCAAAGATAGGGAAGGAGACAAACTGTATAAAGTGGAAGAAAAACAGGTTAGGAATTACTTAGAAAAGCCAGTTACTTTCAGGTTGGCAGGATCAGATGGGATGGACCTTTGGATACTGAACAAATTGGCTGGGGTATTTTCAGAACCATTAGCTATCCTCTCTGAGAACTCATGGAGGTTGGGTGAGGTCCCAGAAAAGGGCAAGTATAGTACTCATCCTTAAGAAGGGAAAGAAGAGGATCTGGGAAAGCCTGGGCTTGATACTTGGGAAAATCATGGAACAGGTCTTCTAGGAATCTACTGCAAAGCAGCTGGAGGAGACCAAAGTGATCCAGAACAACCAGTATGGATTCACCAAGAGCAAGTCAGGCTAACCTAATTGTCTTTTAGAATAAGGTGACAGGCTTGGTGGATGGGGGAAAAGCAGTAGATGTGACACTCTTTGACTTTAGTAAGGCTTTTGACATTATCACATTTTCATTTCCCAGCAATCTATTGTTTAAGATCTTCACTAATGATTATGGGATCAAGTGCACACTTAGCAGATTTGTGGGTGAAACGAAGTTGGGTGGAGTTGCAGACATTCTGGAGGGTAGGCCTAGGATTTAGAATGACCTGTATAGACTGGAGAAATGGTCCACAATCAATCAGATGAAATTCAACAAGGACAAGTACAAAGTCCTGCACTTGGGATTGAATAATCACATGCACAAATACAGACTAGGGAGTGACTGTCTAGGCTTCTGTACTGCAGAGAAGGACCTGGGGGTTTCAATAGAACATAAGCTGAATATGGACCAACAGTGTGCTTTTGTTGCAAAAAAAGCCAACAAAATACTTGGTTGTATTATGTGTCACTTACAGATCAAGGAAAGTGATTCTTTTGCTCTATTCAGCACTGGTGAGGCCTCACCTGGAAGTCTCTGTCTAGTTTTAGGCCCCACACTTCAAGATGGATGTTGACAGTTTGGAAGAAGTTCAGGATAGAGCAGCAAAAATGATTAGGGGCCTGGGAGATGAGATGTATAAGGAAAGGCTGAATGAGCTACAGTTATTTAGTCTGGAGAAGAGATGACTGAGGGGGAATTTGATAGCAGTCTTCAAATACTGGAAGGATAATTGTAGAAAGGATGGAGATGGGATTTTCTCTGTGACCATAGGGGACAGGACTAAAGCAATGGCCTCAACCTTCAGCAGGGAAAATTTAGGCCATTTTTTCCCTGCTAAAGGTTAAAAAATGGAGATTAAGAGGAACTTTGAGACTATGAGGGTGGTCAGGCACTGGAAGAGGCTGCCAAGTGTCAGGACCGAGGGCGGTCTAAGGCTATGGCCAGTAGCCCGGACCGTCAGGTCAGGTTTTTCCACGACGGAGTAGAGTTAGGCACAGAAGCGTATTGGTTGTACAAAGAAAGCTTTACTTACACTGCCGATGGTCACAGTGCAGGAAGGAAACTTGCTTGAGTTGCAGTTGCACACAAACAAACAGAAGTGAGATCTCTTTTGAACCAAACCGAGATGAGTTGTCGATGTACGACTCCGCACGCTCAACACGGGGGATACGTCAATCTTTCCACTATGACGGGGAGTGGTTAGAAGCTGATCAGGTCCCTATGTCCTCCTCCAAGACACACGTGGAGTTTGCTAGGCTCCACAGCGCGCTTAGAGTTCCCCACAAGATGGTTGTGGAGTCCTCCAACTTGGGCAGAAACTGCTGTAACCTTTTATACGGCTAGCGAGCCAATTGCTAGCTGCCACGTAGGAATAATTTAGAATTGACCAATAGTGGGACACTAATTTGCATACGTGTGGCGGGAACTCTTTTGCACTGGGGTTTTCTCTCTGCAGCTGAGAAATCCACTGTGCAAAGAAAGCTCCATGTGGCGGGAAAATTCCAATGTGCCGAAGCACTAAAAATCATTGGGTTACGACACCAAGGTTAACTGTAGAACCTCCATCCTTGGAAGTTTTCAAAAGTAGGTTAGACAGACACTTGACTGATATGATTTAGTCATAGATAATCCTACTTTGAGTAGGGAGATGGACTAGATGATCTCATGAAGTCCCTTCCATCCCTACTTTCCTATGATCTTAAATTCCCCATCTAAGTTAGCTTTTTTGCAGTCATAGATGGAGTATATCAGCTCTAGAATTTCATTTCAGATTACTTTGCTGTGCTTTCTGCAAATTACTGTTACCTGTCATTGTATAGGCTAGTGATCACTTGTTACGACCCAGACCATTTTAACAACTGTTTTATGCAAATACACTTCTTGCTCTTGTATGTTTATCATCTCCCTAAAGATGACCTTTCCCAAGCAGTCTGTTTTTGTCGTTTGTATAATGCCTCTGCTATGGCACCTCACTCCACATTTGGGTTTGTATATGAAAACACAATTATTAATGCTGGATGTGCCTACACAAGATGTTTACTGTGGAGATGACTAATTAGTACTGTACTAAAGTATCAGCATCTACACGCATGTCCCTATTAGGATGCAGTAAACTAATAAACCTATTAAGATGCAGTAAACTAATAAATTAATAAATCATAATAAACCTATTAGGATGCAGTAAACTAATAAATGCCGTCATAGGATAGTAGTTGTAGACAAAGTACTATCCTATGACAGCATCATTTAGTGCACCACAATGCATGTGTTGGGGCTGGCTGGGAGACAAGGGTTCTTCAGTGCAGGGCTGTCTGTTGGCTAGCCCCACTCTGAAGCACCCTCATGCCCCAGCCAGCCCCTCCATGGTATATTGAGCCAAGTCAGAGTAGCCATGTGCTGGCAAGCTAACACCCTGGGGCCTGTGGCCAGCTGGCTCTGACCTGGCTCAACATGTTGTGGACCAAGGCATGCATGCAAGTGCAGCACCCAGGAGCAATAAACTCCACTGTAAACTGAGCCAGAGTTTATTGCTTTGCATTAATAGCACATGTAGACATGCCCACTAGGTAGTAATAATAATTTCTGCAGGTGTGTCTTTCATTCAGGAATGGAAACAGAAGTAACTAAAAAGGACAGGAGCTGTTCTAACCTCAGAATCTTTCTTTTCTTCCCTTTATGCATATGATCATCTAAGTCAATGAGCAGGAAGCTCACCAACTTTAGTCAAGACCTCTTTATCTATCTGTTCACAAACAGAAGTAGCAGAACAGAGAAATTGACTAGAACTCTAGTAGAACTTGTATGAATAGCTTCTGAAACAGCCATCTCCCCCATCTTCCACTACTGAAGTGGTTATACAGTGGAAGTATTTTAGTCAGGTTCTCAATCCATAGGGTGACCCTGTGTTCCATGTTGGCCAGGACAGTTCCAGAATTCATAGGCTGTTTCAGCATCCTGGCCATTGGAGAAAATGGAAGCAAAAATCCCGTGTTGGCAGAAACCCGTCTGCACATGCCTGGCCTTTGACTGACTCTACTGCACAAGTGATTCTCATCTCACAGCCCAGTGGAGCTGGGACCAGGGAGCAGCTGCTACCACCACTGCCCAAAGCCCAGATGAGAATGGGACGTCTCTGCCATTGAGGTGACTTGATCTTTCCCCCCAACCCGCCCACCCAACTGCTGGAGACTTGTGTTTTGTGGGGAGGATCCAGGCTCTGCACTTTGTCTGTGCCCTGGTCAGCTGCTGGTGGTAGTGGGAGGTGCCATATAGTCACACAGCACTGTTTGGCAGAGCCTGGGGGGCACCACATAGGGGTCACTCCCAGCTGGGTCTAGCCTCTGTGTGTGGGCTATGGAGCCCAGCCACAGGCCTCCATGCTGTCCCATCCCACCCTGCTTCTGGGATCTATGAGGTCAAGGTCTGCATGTGTGTGTGTGTGTGTGTGTGTGTGTGTGCACGTGCACGCAGTGTGCATACATGTGTGCACGCTGGTACCCTCTAGTGTCCTCCATCCCAGATTTCCCTAAAATTCTTATGGTCTGTCTGTCTATTCAGGCAACATTCCACAGAAGTGTCTTTGCTTCCCTTGCATAATACAAGGATGAGAGGGGAGGGGACAGGTAGGGGAAAGGAATACATGCATGCACAACCGTGTTAGTTCGGGATAATTCACAAAACTGAGTAGGGAGAGAGAGAAGAAATCATTAGCTTCAGAGATAAGTTTGAAATAAATAAAGGGAGCCAGAGAAGGACTGTGGACTCTGTGCTGTTTGACCTAGAAGGAGTGGCTGGATAAAGTGTTGTGTGAGCTAGAGTGTAGTCACTGTCATTTGACCGAGTTTAGTTTGAATGAAGTAAATTGTGTGCCAAAATGAGGTACCTGTTCCCTGGGCCTGTGACTGGATCAAAATCTCTTGTCATAAATGTTAGTGAATGCTGTTTTCTTCCCTCTTGTAAATAAATGGTGATGAGTGCTGTCATATTAAAATATGTTAATTCTGATCTTTTTACAAACTTTTATTGATATCATTGTGGGGATATTTGTGGCTCTGTTGTAGTATAGTGCCCAAAGACTGGGCCCTTCCCCACCAATCATAAAAGTGCAAATTAGGTGATGTTGACACCTTTAACTTGTGAAAAAAATTATATCAAACTAGTTAAATAGACTTGCTGAAAAAGGATGGGCTTAACTAGCTCAGAGAATGAATGCAAAATTTAAGGTTTTCACTGTATGGAAACAGCAATTAAAATAAGTTTTGCTGTTTGTTTTTCATTTCTTTTTATATTGTTCTTTGCACAGATTCTACTTGGTAAGCTTTCTGTAAAACTTGCAGTTTTGAAGGAGAGTTGGCACATACTTGTTACTATCCATTACAGCTTCCCATGACTGTAGGAGTGGATGCAATTGAAGGCATAATAATAAGTTCTATGGGGAGAATAAATCCTTGACAGTTCTCAGAATCAGACTTTGCAATCTTTACTATGACTGGTATAGCCAAGAGTTGAGGGTTACAGACAATCCCTATGGTCATGTTTGTGCATAGACATGAGTAGAAATTTGTCCATTTAAACTGAAACTAACGTTTATTTGAGTATGATTTTCAAATTAGTTTCTTCCTGCATCCCTTCAAGGAAGAGGCATGAGTAAAAAGAGCCAAAAACTGTGAAGATACCTAGGATTTTCTTTTTAAATATTTTTGTTTTATATCCTATAAAAATCAAGTCTCAGATTTTTCTCCAGGGATGGACTCCTTATGCCAGAAGTGTTCCTGACATCATACCATTCTGTCATGTGCTACAGCATTTCAGAAAGTCAGTAACCTGCTGAGAAGCCAAGAAAATAATAATTAAAGGTACACATTTGCTGAAAGGCCTAATAATGTCTTTATAGACATTTAGCTGGTCCTAGAAAGATGGTGCTGGTGTTTAATACATTTTTTGTTCAGTTTTATAATGGTGTCAGGCAAGCTTCAGTTAAAGCACCCCAGGCACCATTTTGAAATGCAGGATGCTGAATACACAAGACACTGCAGGCGTTTTAATTAGACCTCCTGAGAGCCACTGTAATTAGCCTCCCCCTCCCATCCTGGAGCACATGTATAGGCACCTATTCATGCAAATACGCTCCTTTTTAACTCCCACCCCCACATATTTTTAAGGTTTCACTATAATGAACCACATTTTGATGTTTTTACTCAAGATTTGTATCACCTTAGCCTACTTCCTTTGCACTTAATTCAATCAGAATATTCAGTATGTGAAGGGAGCTAGAATCTGGCTTTTTGTTACTGATGCATCAGGGGCAGTACCAGGCCAAATGCAACATAAACTCTAGTTTAAAAGAAATAAACATTTACAAAACCTTAAAATGAGTAGAAGTATTTCTATTGATTTATTTTTAAAAGGCATCCAAAGGAAAGCCTTTTTTAATTATTAAATATTATAAGTTACTTCAGCTCCTGAAAAGGTATCCTTTTCATCCTCTGAAGGAACTCTTGCCATCAATCCTGGGGTTATGGGGCAAGAGCAGTCTCTGAGGGATTCTCACATGAACATGACTAGGGCAGGAAGGGCTCTAATATGTGGCTACATGATTTTTAAAATCACACGTGATTTGAAAAGAACACTCTCACTGAAACTGAAGAGACAGACAAGGTCTGTCAGGCAAGGCTCTATAGCCTGTTCCCAGATGATGGGACGTTTGAGACAAGCCATGTAGCTGTGAATACAGTGTTACATTGCCTAGCAGTGAGAGTTTGGAGTCATAACTCCAACTTTTCCAAGTTTACTTGCTGTACAGTTTACTCCAATATGCCTAAACCAAAATATGGACAGCTCAAACGATGTTTCATTGCACGGTATGTACTCACAATGCAGGCCAGAAAGCATAATGCCTAGTCCTGCCCAAAATGCTTGTGTTTTGTCTTTGTAGGCATGTGTCTGAAAGACAGCTATTCCTATGTGCACATGGTTTATGATAACTTTTAAAACATTTTGTTTAGCATGGAGATTGAGCCCCATGAGGTTTGAGAGCTCTGTTGTAAGATTTTTTTCTTCTAAGAGCATAATTTCTGTGTAAATAATCTATAAATACAGTTGTGTTCTATGGTTTCTATCTGTGCGTGCGTGCGTGCATGTGTGCGTGTGTGGTCGGGGGAGGGGAAAGGGAGAGAAAGAGAGAACTTCAAAAATCATATCTGTATCAGATGTTCATAATCCTCCCTCCCCCCCACCCACTGATTCACTGGAGCACAAATACAAAAAGGTATAAAATAAGATTATTAAAAAAGTAATCCAAATAAAATATATCAACTTTTGGCTCCCTGTGTAATGGAAGGGAAAAAAAACCTTTCTGACATAACACTCTCAAAAAAGGCATTTGATTAGCCAAGAAAAGTGTTTAATTATAGACGTTGCTAAAATTAATACTTGTTTGAAGGAAAAATATATATTTCAGCGAGTAACATGCTCTTTGCAATAACTGGCTTTCAGCTACAGAGGCTAAGCTAATTTGGCATATGGTCTACTGTGGTCAATTTTTTTACTTCTGTGGGAACAGCTGGTACTCAGTACTCTTGAAAATCAGGCTTATTATTTAGGTGCCCAAATATAGAGTTAGGAATTCCAATTCTGATACAGACATTCAGATTGTCTTGACTAAAGCTGATCAGGAATTATCTGACTGAACATGATTTCTTCATAACTTGCTGGCTCATCAAAACTAAAAAAAAATCCGACCCTGTTTCATGACAGCATGGTTGTTTGGGCGACTTCTCATCATGTTACAGGGAGGAGGCAGTCACAAGTCTGCTGGTTAGATAGGCTTTCTTCAGATACCTGCTTTATTTCCTACCAGTTCACCAAACAGGCTGCTCAGGAGACTAGGGGCCTTTAAGGTTTATAGCTCAGAGGTAGTGTTACCTCCGGGATTTTCCAATGGTACAGCATCTCTGGCCCTGAAGAAGACTTGACATGCAGTTTGCCCTATCAAAAGGGCCACCCTGGAAACCAGCCCCTTTATGACTGACAGTTTCACAGCCTGCCACTCATTGGTAGATATCAGTGAAATTGATGAAACTCTTATCAGTTTCACTGAATTCCTGGAAGCATATTTTATTTCCAAATCAACATGTGCTGATGCTCCTGCAATAACATTTTCCAGAATTTCCATTTCATGAGAATTATTTAAAATGTGGTTGTATTCCAAATCTGAACAAAGCCAAATTTTGCAATATCAAAATTTATGAGCAAAAATCTGAGATTTGGCTCACAGTACTCTTGAACTTTATGCAGACTGTTTTCATGCTTTGAAGCCTTTTATTTCAGTCAAGATTTTTCCAGTTAGAATGTAAAGTTCTCTAGATAAGTAAGTACCATTGTATAATAACTAGTTAAAAGGCAGGTCATTAAAGATAATAAGTAAGTAATAGGTTTACCTATGTGTACTGGAGATGGTCATTTGACTGAAACCCACAAATGAACGTCAGAAAACGTGATTCCATTCCTAGCTACTACAGTGATGTTAAGCATGTCACTTCACCTCTGATTCCTTGTTCCCATTATTTGCAGTACATTACTACCTAGAAGCCCCAACCACATTGGTTTTCCATGATACTGGGCACTCTACAAGCATAGGGTAAGGGCATGTTTACATTGTCAAAAGACTGTGTCCCAGGGACGCGGGGGTTAGAAGGGTACCCCGGGCCGGACCGGGGGGGAGTAACCACCTACTTACCCCACACAGAGGCCAGAGCGAGTAGGGACACGCGCGCGGGGAAACCGCCAGCGTGGTTTGTGAGCCGCGCTTATATCCAGCTGGGGCCGGGCGACGCCGGCGGGAGACGCCGCCCGGCTGAGATAAAAGACGGCCCTGGAAGCAGGGCCGGGAAGGAGGCGGGGGAAGCCCGCAGGGAACCCCGAGAGTGGGACCCGTGCCAGCAGGGCACATGCATCGGGCCTGATGGGGTCAGCCGAGGCAGTGGCGCTGACTGCAGCGGCTGCCGGGGAAGCGGGCACGGATAA
>NW_005841945.1:2752778-2754189 GCF_000455745.1 Alligator sinensis | reverse complement strand
GCCCGGGGCGGCGGGCCCCGCCGATGTCCTGGGGCAGAACCTGCAGGTTCTAGCTCAGATCCTGGACTCCCAACAGCAGATGATGGGTAGGCAACAAGATTGGCTTCGACTTGGCCTAGCCGCCTTCAAGATGCCCCAAATGACCAAAGACGACGACCCGGAAGCTTACATCGAAGCCTTCGAGCGGCATGCCCTTATGACGGGGCTTGACCCAAGCTATTGGGCGAGCCAGTTGGGGGCCCTGGTCGTCGGGAAAGCCCAGGCCGCTTATCGGCCCTCGAGAGAGAGGATTCCCAGGACTACGAGCTAGTAAACATGCCATCCTATACAGGCTGGAGATAAACCCGGAGCACTACCGTCGCCTGTTCCGGGCCAAAAAGGGGTCTGATGAGAAATGGCCCAGAGTTTTGTTACAACTACTGAGGGACCTGCTAGATAAGTGGGTGAGCCCAGCCGGACAGAGCCGGGAGGCCCTGGCAGACCAAATTGTGCTCAAACAGTTCCAGAATGACCTGGAGGAGCGGGCACAACGTTGGGTCCGGCAACACTCCCCACGCACCTGCGATGAAGCCCTAAAGTTGGCGGAGGCGTTCACGGTCTCGGAGGGCAGCTACCCTTGAGAGAAACGGAGCCCAGGGTACTCCCCGGGGAGCCCCAAAGAGCCAGAGCGCTGGAGGCCACCGAGTCGGGGGGTTACCAGGGAATCCGTGTGCTTTCGGTGCGGGCGTAACGGCCATTTTTCTAGGGAATGCCCTAACCAAGCGGTGGAGCGCTGGATCCCTACCGACAAGTCAAGAACCTCGGCCGAGAAATGGAGGGGTCCGGAATCAGGCAAACCAATGGTTTGTAGCTACACTATTGGGGAGGAGAAGGCGGCCTGGAGTTGCCCCGTCATGAAGGCCTGGGTGGAGGGTCACCCAGTGCAAGTGACACTGGATTCGGGGTGTGCCCAGTCCCTAGTGAGGGTGGATCTGGTAGGGCCTCAGGGCCAGCTGGGTGCCCGACCCGTGAGGATAGCTTGTCTCCATGGGGAGTCCCGACTAATTGAGCGCCAGTGAGTTCATCTCAGGGTGATGGAACATCAAGGAGAACTCCTAGTTGGGGTCGTACCGCGATTAGCGTGTGAGATGTTATTAGGGCAAGACTGGGCGCCCGTGTACGATGTCTTGAACAGGGTAAGGGACACTGAAGTAGCCCGCAGAAAGATCCAAGACAACGAAGGTTGGCTGGGCGAAACGCAGGAGGGGGAAGAATCGGAGGACGAGGCAAGTGAGCTAGACCTCAACAACTTCACCAGCTGCCTACAGTTTCGGGAGGCCCAGGCAGAAGACCCAGAGATCCGGGGTCTGCAGGAGCACGCCCGGGGGCCCCAAGACGTCCCAGCACCGCCGCCAGGAGGACCTCCCTACTT
>NW_005841945.1:2751609-2751978 GCF_000455745.1 Alligator sinensis | reverse complement strand
GCTGTATTCAGGGAGACCCCCGAAAGTGGGATCTCCTCCTCCCTCTAGTGTTGTTTGCCCTGAGGGACACCCCTCAGGATTCAATGAAGTTCTTGCCGTTCGAACTAGTGCTAGGGCACCAGCCACGGGGCCTGTTGCAGGTCTTGAGAGAGGATTGGGAACAGGAAAGAAGCTCCTCTCAAGAGCCGCAAACATACCAGAGAGAGTTTCAGCAAAGGATTAAGATGGCCCAGGACCTCGCTCGCGAGAATGTGAAGAAAGCCCAGGCCCAACAGAAGAGGAGGTATCACGATCACACTCGGGAACGGGGATTTGAACCCGGCCAGAGGGTTCTAGTGTTGCTCCCGATGTCCACCAGTAAACTCCTGC
>NW_005841945.1:2750933-2751537 GCF_000455745.1 Alligator sinensis | reverse complement strand
GGAAAAGCAAATCTACCACGTGAACCTCCTACGGGAATGGAAGGAGCCCGAAGGGTGGGTGGCCTTTTCTGAAGCAGATAACGAGGACCTCGGACCCCAGGGTTTGAGGGGAGAAGCCAGGCCCGTCAAGGGGGGCCCCTTGGTCCGGATCGGGGAAGAGGTGGGCCCCGTACAAAGGAGGGAGGCCCACAATTTGGCAGACAATTCTGGGACGTATTCCGGGAGGAGCCCGGGTGGGTTTGGGATGCCTTTCATGCTATAAAACCCACCCCGGGAGCAATAGTAAGGTAAAGGTGGCGACCCATCCCAAACCACCTCTTGGAAGCCGTTCGCAAGGAAGTAGATTCAATGCTGAGGTTAGGGGTCATCCGGCCCTCGAGAAGCCCCTGGAGGAGTCCCCTAGTACCAGTACATAAGCCTGATGGGTCATTGAGGCTTTGCGTAGACTATAGACGGTTGAATACCTTAGCGACGTTCGACGCATTCCCGATGCCTCATGTGGAGGAACTGGTCGAGAGAATAGGGGACGCCCAGTATATCTCAACCCTCGACCTCGCAAAGGGGTATTGGCAGATCCCAGTGGCCAAGAAAGATCAGCCAAAGA
>NW_005841945.1:2750220-2750758 GCF_000455745.1 Alligator sinensis | reverse complement strand
GCCATCCTGACGGAATTGAGACGGGCAGGGCTAACAGCCAACCCTCGGAAATGCGCCCTTGCCCAGAAGGAAATGAAATACCTGGGGTTTCTGGTTGGCAGGGGCTTGATCAGACCGTTGGCCGATAAGGTGGAGATTATTCGCAATTTTATGCCCCCGCAAAACTGCCGCCAGCTCCGATCATTCCTGGGGCTCACCAATTATTATAGGCGGTTTGTACCCCACTTCTCAGTATTGTCCGCGCCTTTATCAGAGGCACTCAGAGGGCGGAAAACAGGGGTAGTCAGGTGGACGGAGGAGATGACACGGAGCTTCAAAAAGCTGAAACAAGTCCTCTGCGAGGAAGTGGTAATACACACTCCTGACTTCAGGAAACCCTTCGTTTTACAGACAGATGCCTCGGAGACCGCGCTGGGGGCCGTCTTAACCCAGGAGGACGGGGGCAGTGAGAGGTCCGTGACGTACACCAGTCGCAAGTTGTTGCCGGCAGAGAGAAGGTACTCCACCATAGAACGGGAATGCTTAGCCATACGGTGGG
>NW_005841945.1:2720093-2748766 GCF_000455745.1 Alligator sinensis | reverse complement strand
GGGGCCTTTCGTGAGCCCATGGCCAGTGAGAACGGCCACTCGGGCTAGAGCAGCCCGAAAGCGCCTGATCGAGCGGAGGCGGGCACAGACTGCTATAAGGAAGGCTATAGTGAAGCATGGCAATCCTGTTCCATGTGTGCTGCACCCAGGAATAGATTTTATGTAGGCAACTGAGAGCAGCACTGTGTGTGTGTGCCAATAAACTTGTTATCCTGAGTGTATTTAGTTTTCATGCATCCAGCAGTGCACTTAGGGGACTACATTACACCTGTTGTGGTATGTAGCACATGTGGGATGGTGGGCCATGCTACAGCTCATTCTAGCATGGTACTTTGATAGTGTAGACATTCCCCAAGAGACTGTCCCTAACCTAAACATCTTAGTTTTTTCCAGCTGTAAAATGAGAGAAATGATACTTTTCTATTTTGCAAGATGATCATGAGGTTTTACTAATGTTTGCAAATAACTTAGATATCCTCTGATAGAGGGAGCTTTGTAAGAGCCACATATGATAGACTGTACTTAGCTGGCTTATTTTTTTTCAGTTATTTTTTAACATTCTTAAGCTAACCTATAGTAACCAAAGTGCGTATGCAGGTAATTAAACAAGAGAGTAGATTTTGTTGGAGCAACAATCCAGTAAGAGATTAAATTTTAGTTCTAAGATTCAAAGTGCATATTCTGATCCGTAGAAGAAAACACATACAAAGATCATCACTTTGTACATATGATATGAGGATCTGTACTTGTGTGTATGTCTATATGAACACACACCCAGGTTCAATTTGCCTGAGTACCTGGAACTTCTTAAGTACAGAAATCAATTGCATGCCAATTTTACATGTGCAGTTGGCCTATGTGATTGTCTGATTCTATATTGGCTATGTCCTGTGCTAGTCTTAGGAAGCCTATAAGATTACTTGAAACTTTGGTCCATGTGGAATTTGGGTGAATATACAAAACATATTTGACAGAAATACCTCTGCTGTGACTCTTTAGTATTTACTGAATTCTTAATGTAGGCTCTTAACCTGCATGCAGAACCTTCACCTAATGCAGGAAATATACAGTCCCACTAGGGGGAATGCCTTACTGGACTTGGTGTTGGCTACAGGGGGTGACCTGGTAGGGAGCTACAGATTTGGGGTCACCTTGAGGACATTGACCACCAATCAATCAAATTCACCATATGGCATAGGGTGGGTAAGATAACTAGTAGGGTGGAAGTACTTGACTTTAGGAAGGCTAACTTCAGTGTGCTTAGGAGTCTAGTCAACGACACACTGCAGGATAGGAGTACTGGTGAGATGGGAGTCCAAGAAGGGTGGTCGTTCCTAAAGGAAGCGATCCTTCAGGAGCAGAGGGAGGCAATCCCAGTATGAGGGGAAAGGAGCAAAAAACTTCATTGGCTAAACAGAGAAATCCAGGTGAGCCTAAGGGCAAAAAAGATGGCATATAGGCAGTGGAAGCTGGGAGAAGCTACTAAGGTGAAGTATACCTACTTGGCCCGCACTTGCAGGGAGGCAATTAGAAAGGCCAAAGCAACTACAGAGCTGAGGCTGGCAACACAAATTAAAGACAACAAAAAGTCTTTTTTTTAGGTATGTAGGGAGTAAAAGGAAGGCACATGGCAGCATAGGATCCCTACGGAGCAATTAGTGACAGACAGTGTGGGGGACAAGGCTGAGCTATTCAATGAGTTTTTTGCCTCAGTGTTCTTGAACAGGGGTCAAGATAAGTCTCCTAATGGATTCTTAAATGGGCATCAGAGGGATGCCAGCCCACCAACTGTCGATGCTGACTTGGTGCAGAGTCACTTGGATGCACTGGATGTGTTTAAGTCAGCAGACCCAGATGAGCTGCATCCAAGAGTACTGAAGGAATTGGCCGGTGTCATAGCAGGACCACTGGCACAGCTGTTTGAGCGCTCGTGGTACTTGGGTCAGGTCCCAGAGGACTGGAAAAGAGCCAACATGGTTCCTATTTTCAAGAAGGGGAGGAAGGAGGATCCGAGTAATTATATGCCAGTCAGTCTCACTTCCATCCTTGGAAAGGTCTTTGAAAAGATTATGAAGGATCTTATTTGTGGGAGTCCAGTGGGAAAAATAATGCAGCAGGGCAACCAGCATGGATTTGTAGCAGGCAGATCATGCCTGGCCAATCTAGTTTCGTTTTATGTCTTCATCAGTAACATGTATGTGGGTGTGAGGTGTACTCTGTCCAAGTTTGCGGACGATACTACATTGTGGGTTGACTTGCACGCTCTGGAGGGTAGGGAACAATTGCAGGCACACCTGGACAGGTTAGAAAGCTGGTCAGTACAGAGTAGGATGCACTACAACAAGAACCAATGCAGATTGCTGCACCTAGGGTTCAAAAATATCCAGCACACCTACTGCCTCAGAAGTGACCCTCTGAGCAGCACAGAAGTGGAAAGGGATCTCGGAGTCATAGTGGACTCCGAGATGAACATGAGTTGCTAGTGTGATTAAATCATCAGCAAAGCTAACCACACATTATCATGCATCAGCAGATGCATAACAAATAGAACCAAGAGGTGATACTTTTCCTTTATCCGGAATTGGTCAGACCACAGTTGGGAGTACTGCATCCAGTTTTGGGTACCGTACTTCAAGAAGGATGTTGATAGACTTGAGAGGTTCCAGAGGAGGGCCACTTGTATGGTTAGGGGCTTACAGGACAAGCCCTATGAGGAAGGACTGAGGGACCTAGACCTCTTCAGCTTCTGCAAGAGAAGGCTGAGAGGTGATCTTTTGGCCGCCTACAAATTCATTAGGGGAACATAGCAAGGGATTAGAGATGCTCTGTTCACCAGGGCACCTCTTGGGGTAACAAGGAACAGTGGTCACAAACTGACAGAGAGCAGACTTAGGCTAGATATCAGGAAAAACTTAAGGGTGGCCAAAATTTGGAATGGGCTTCCAAGGCAGGTGGTGTTCTCCCCTACCTTGGGGTTCTTTACGAGAAGGCTGGGTAGGCATCTGGTTGGGGTCATCTCACCTCAGCACCCCAGCGCTCTTTCCTGCCTAGGCAGGAGGTCAGATTTGATGATCTGTTGAGGTCCCTTCTGACCCTAGCATCTATGAATCTATTAATTTTTATTATCAATGGTTTTGAAAGTTTGGTTTAGTAGAGCAGTAAAGGGTAGTTTACTGAACTTTTTCAAGCCTCTAACAATGTTTCATTCTGATTCAGATTTTGGAGAGCACAGACATTCAAAATTTATCTGGAAGCCCAGTTGTAGAAACATATTAAATTTCACTTCTTTCTGTTGGATCTGAATCTCAGGTTGAGGTTACCAGACTTTTGGCAAAGAGTGGACAGTATTTGCTGCTTTATAAAGCTGTGTAAACATGGATCTTTCTGTTTAGTGATTGAAGTGAAATTATCCATTCTGGATCATCCCAAAAGGGAAACATTATGGAGGTTTTTCAACAAAACAAAACAAAAAAACCCCACACAATATTATTTTCCAAAAATATTAAGTAAATTTGACTTGACTTCATAAATAATTTTTGGTCCCCTGAAACTTTTTCCCCACTGCAATGTGGATATTCAGTGAAAAAAAATATCTCACACATTTCCTAATTTCCTAAGGAAAGTAACACCTTTTCCATTAATCACTGTCTTAAGTGAGTGCTGGTTTGGATCCTAGGAAAAACTTCAGTCATTTTGGAGTCTTTGGGCATATCCAGGTGAGTGCACAAATGCAGTTTGTAGCACCACAGACTGACAAACTGCATGTGCTGCATATACAGGTGTTCACTGTGCCGCTGATTTGCAATGCGGCAGGTTTTTTTGATACTGGGAGATCCCAATGTCAAGAAAAACCCATGCCAGAAAAAAAGCAGGGTGGTGCATGTGGCAGCAGTGACTACAACCTGAAACCAGAGCCTGGCTGGTCAGAGCCATACTCTGGCTGCCAGCCAGACTCTACATGGCTGGGTCACTGCTGCTGGAGCTCCAAGAGGCCCCTACAACCCAGGTAAGGCTGCTGGTGCCAGCCCAGGTGTTGGCCCCAGCCTTCCCTGCCTCACCTGGAGCATTTTTCCCCGGGCTAACCCCAAGTGCAGGGGTACGTGCTGGGGCAAAAAACAGTGGCATGAATTTGTCCTGCTGCTTTTTTCCCTGTGGCAGATGCATGCCCCTGCTCATGGGGACATGGCCTTTCATTTTGACAAAAGAGGTATGAACTCAAATAAGGATTTACAGTAGGTCAATGAACTGAAAGGGCCATTGAGTATTATATAATACTATGAGGTTGATTGTTTTATCTGAATTGTTCATCCATAATTTATCTTTTGGCATTCCAAAGTTCATCAAAAAAAAGTGAGTGAACCCAAATACAAAAATTTTAGATATGCTTATTGCTTACCAACTCAATGCATTTTGTGGTTCTAATGATAAGACATAACTGAGTTTGGGCAAGGATACACCTTATAACGTGAGAACTTATAAAGAATGATGTTACAGCTGAGGATTCCTGTTGAACTCCTATAAGCTAAGGTTAGAGCAATGTATTGTGTTTGTGAATAATAACTTTAACTTAGTATACCAAAAGAAACGTAAGCATTGAAATTCAACTTGTTTCTAGGAACAGGCGCCATCATGCACAAACCATTACACAGCAAGCCTTTAAGATAATGCTGTAAGAAAAGAAAGATACAGCATAAATGACATGACAGAAGAAGAATTATCAGGTTGAAATGAACCATCATTTAGTGAGAATGATTTTTGCATGTATATTTGATATAATTTCAAAGCAATAGTGGAAGGAAATTATGTTTCACATACAATAGTTCACAGTCAGCTTAAACAGCTCTACCTTTGTTATGGATGTAATAAATTTTCTGCATTACAATTAATCTAACCTTCCACAGTAAGGAACAGTTACATTTGGACCATTCTTTGTATTTAACACCTACAGACTCATTTATATAACAAAAAACGACTCACTAGGAATCTGACATGCAGCTGGCAGGCAAAACTGAACATTTGTTTGCCTTCTGCCTAAAGCTGTCTTGCTAAAATTATATAGTAAGGAATCCTTTATTAAGAAACTGAATCATGTTACCTTTGTGCATTCTTTTCCATGACCAAACATTCACTACAATTTAACACACATTGGCACAAAGAAACAGAAATCCTTACATGGATGGTAGCATCTGGATAAAACAATTAAGGATCATATTTTTAAAACTGTCTTCTTGTTACATAATACTGTGCTGCATGAACTGTACCATTGATTTCAGTGAAACTAGCTGTAGAGTCAGGGTATCAGAATTATTTCCTAAGTCATTAGGATATGCAACAAATTTTACATAAAGAAGGTCTTTTGTTTGTTTCTTTCTTTTTATGTTATTTTCCAGTAGCAGCTATTTATAAAAGTGGTGCTTTCAAGGGACACTGTCAATTTGCAATCATATTTTAATAAATTTCCCTTACTTCTATTACCGAAATAGGTTAGGTTTTTGCATGTAAATGCATTTTTAAAAACAAATTTCCTACTCAGCATTCTCTCTCACTGCCTCTTTTTAAGGGTTTCTTTAAATCTTTTCCTTTTTGCATCATAAACAATGAAAATCAATGAAGCCATATTACTTCTATTTATCAGTAACTTCTCTTTTAGATTATATGTGCCACAGGATTCTAGTTGTAAGCACCGAAAGGAAACAAACTTTGAGCTTTGTGTCATGTCACACTTAGGACATGTTAACTGCACTTAAAACATGAGCATCTACACGTTCACTCAGTAAAACACGCTTTGGAGTTTTTGTGGGAGGGGTATTCCCAGATCATATTAAGTAGCTCATGTTCTGCTGTCTTCCAGCTACACCTCAGAGATAATACAAGAAATTTGCAGTCCTAGGACTATGACCCACAATCTGCTGACTGTGGATCTCAGTCCTGCAACTGCATGGAAAACTCCAACGGACTCTAGCACAGTCCTGGGACTGGGACCCACAATCAGCTGATAGTCCAAACTCTAAGACTGCATCAGAGTCTCAAACCAGCTCCAGTCCCAGGGCACCAATGGGATCCAGGAACAGGGGTGACATACTCTCCCAGGCTTGACTCCTTGTTCTTCCTTGCTCCAACCACCAGCAGCAGGGACCCAACTCACCAGTACCTCCCGTGAAGCATGCAGGTTGGGAGATCATAGTAAGCATTACTGTATGGCTGTTCAGGATGTCTTTTAACTTTTAATATGGCACAATAATGCTTGCTACAATCTGAATAAAGCAAACGCTAAGTGTCCCATGCAACAAGGTTATATGTTTGAAGGACATATTTTTATGCATTTTTCTTTAAAATCAGACAACATAAGAAAAAAGCCCACAAAATTTATGGCCTGATCTTATACAAAACCACTAAGAATGAAGAAAACTCACACAAATTGATTACACCAAAAATTCTCCACTCATCAAAACCAACTTTGAAACTCTGCTTAACACTATCGGTTTTCATAGTCAGTCATCAGTTCTTCAAGAGTTTGGTTCTTAGCTGAAGTTGTATTCAGGGCACATCAAAATCAAGGAAAACCTATTTGTTTATCTCATAAGTGACTTATAGTTATGTAGAAAAACAAACTTTTATTTTGGTTTTGTTCAAGGTCATGTAAAGATTTTTATTTGTCTGTATATTGCCATAAAAGGTAGATGTTATGACATTTGACATGGCAATATCACTTAAAACAAGTCTGAAAGGGGAGCAGTTTCAAATCAGTGCACTGGCATTTATCTATCATTTTTTGCTGTGTATTAGTTCCAGCAACACAACTTTAATTAGCTTTGAAAATTCACAGCTTGGTGTGTTATCAACAGTAGGTGAAATCTCAAGGGGAACTCTGATGTTGTTGTGATAGTTTTTTAGTTCAAGTCAAAGTTCATAGAGAAATCAATGGATGCCTGAAGAAGATGACTTTGGACAGTTAGAATTATAACAAGTTTCTTCCAGATATGTATGAATTTGTTCCAGTGCCCACAGAACTTTCTGTATTGGCTTTGCTCCATCACTCATCTGGCAGAAACTGTCCCTGTTTCCTTCCCTTTTCTCTTTAACTCTTGCCTTTTAAGACTAGTTTAGCTATATTTCTCATCATCAGCAATGGCCAGGTACAAAGCTTGTTCATGGTTTTTTCCCATTAGCTTCCATGTGCTTCCATTATAAGTTCTGCTGTCTTTCTCTCTTCATATCTTATCTAAAATCCCTTCAACCTTGCTGATGTCCCTCTGGCCCTTTATTATCTCTCCTGTTATTTGCTGTCTATTCAACTTTGTGATTGTCTGCTTAACTCTGCAAAGTGTTTGGGGATGCACCTTCTGTACTATAGAAAATAAAGTTGGTTTATAAGCATTGATAAGCCTTTCTGACATGCCTAATAAATAACAAGATGGCAATTCATCAACCTGAATTCTCCCTTTTTTCCCAAAGAAATAAATCTGTAATCAGTTATAGTAATCCTCATTATTCCTAGTAAACACTTTCACAGGGAATGATCAATATGCTGTCCCTCCACTGGCAGAGTAGGTCATTTTTTCTTCATGTTTAGGAAATAAAAAGCAGGAAGAGTGTGTTAAATGAGCTTGCTTTGTGATGAGCCCCATAGGACTTGGCATAGGCAAAGCTGTGATTAGTGGACAACTATAAAGGAGGGTCAATTTTTTTTCTAACTTTGTGTGTGTGTGTGTGTGTGTGTGTGTGTGTGTGTGTGTGTGTGTGTGTGTGTGTGTGTGTAGATTCTTAGGATACAACTATCAGAAAAAAGAATGAGTGAATAATGGGTAGGAATAATACGGGAAAAAATGTAATATGGACCTTGTCCCTTGTATAATAGGCTTTATCTCTTGAGCCCTGCACCAGAAATATCTCCTTTCTGTTGTAAAAGTTTTAAATGCATGTGGCATGATTAGCATTCCTTACCTGAGGCTGTTGAATCAGATCTTCATCTATGATGGTACGTCTTTGCTTAGCCAAAGGACACATTTAAAAGAAAAAAAATCCTACAAAAAAACTCCTACAGGGGAACACTGGGGACAGACCGAGTGAAAGCTAGTCAAGTGAAAAATGATGGGAGAAATGTCCTGATTCCATTTGAAATGAAGAAAAGTATCTCCCCAAAGAAATGTGAAGGTTCTGGTGAGAGAGGGATGGTAAACAGCTTGGGCAAAGCAGGCTGACATGATGAATGGGATCAGAGATTCTTTCAGCAAGTGCCTCTCTACTAGCCACCCAGATGACATTATCAAGCCTGTGAATGAATTCCCAAGTTAGAACACAGCCATTCTGACAAATGGGTAAAGCATGCAGTACAGGGCAGAGAATGAAAGGCTCTTGCTGTCTAGTGTCTTTTCCTTTGTTAACTTCATTATGTGGATTTTTTTTCTTGCTCTGTCTCGAGCTCACAAACGATATGAATGCTCACACAGGAGAACTGTATGTACACCAATCACCCTTCTTCTGTGCTGCATCTTAGAGATCCTTTATTTGTGGACTCATTTAATTTGCCATGGAGTAGTCAAGCCTTTTGATCATTACTGAGGCAGTTCTCCAGCAACAGCTAAATGGTGTGTTGCTTTGCCCCATTTCAAAAGGTTGCCATGGTATACAGATGTCCCACAATACAAGTTAAGCTGGAGTAGCATATGCTTTGAATTTGACTGATTGATACATAATAAGCTGTTTTTATACCTCATGATGTTGCTGTGTTGGAGGCAAAGATGTTAGGCGAGTGATGGTCTGACCTCAGAAACCCTTTTTGGTGGCAGTCCGATTAATCCAAAATAGTGCCAATTAGAAATGGAATAAAACATGTATTATCAAGGAGCTTTCTGTCAACTTAGGACAAATGGTAGAGTGCATCTGGAGTATTTGACTGCTAATAGGAGATCTGTACTGGAAAAGAAACAAGCACAATAATTTTAAGGGAAATGCTTTGACAAATGTGGTAGAACTTGGTAATTCAGCATCACATTGGCATATTTTTGCATTTATTATGATTTCTCTTCTGAATAGCTAGGTAGGTACTAATTGGTCACTTGTGCAGACTGTCAATATTTGGGTCGTATCTGAAACTGATGTTTGAGCTACCTAATGGAGTACTGTGATGCCAAACATTTTGATGCAATTATAGGCCCGTCAGTCTTACCTCAATCCTGGGGAAGCTCTTTGAGAAGATCATCAAGGAGCACATTTGTGATGGGCCGGCATCCGAGATGATGCTCAGGGGCAATCAGCATGGATTTATTAGGGGGAGATCATGTCAGACCAACCTGATTGCCTTTTATGATCAGGTCACAAAGGCCATGGATGCAGGTGTCGCGGTGGATGTAGTCTTTCTGGACTTCAGCAAGGCCTTTGACACCGTCTCTCACCCCATCCTAATTAATAAACTAGGCGACTGTGGCATAGATGCCTACACGGTCAGATGGATTGCAGATTGGCTGAAGGGTCGCACTCAGAGGGTGGTGGTGGATGGATCATATTCGACTTGGGGGGAGGTGGGTAGTGGAGTCCCTCAGGGCTCGGTCCTGGGCCCTGCGCTGTTCAATTTCTTCATCAGCGATCTTGATGTTGGGGTGGAGAGCAACCTGTTTAAATTCGCTGATGACACCAAAATTTGGGGGGAGGTGAGCACGCTAGCAGGGAGAGAGAGATTGCAGAAGGATCTGGATAGGTTACAGGGGTGGGCAGACAGGAACAGGATGCGTTTCAATACGGACAAGTGCAGGGTGCTGCACTTGGGTAGTAGGAACCAGCAGCACTCTTATACGATGGGGAGCTCCCTACTTGAGAGCACGGAGGCGGAAAGGGATCTTGGTGTCATTATTGACTCCAAGATGAACATGGGCCGACAATGCGAGGTCATGGTTGGCAGGGCTAACCGGACCTTGTCGTGCATCCACAGGTGCATCTCGAGTAGAGCCAGGGAGGTGATCCTCCCCCTCTATGCGACGCTGGTCAGGCCGCAGCTGGAGTATTGTGTCCAGTTCTGTGCGCCCCATTTCAGGAGGGATGTGGACAACATGGAGAGGGTCCAGAGGAGGGCCACCCGCATGATCCGGGGACAACAGGGCAGACCCTACAGTGAGAGACTGCGGGACTTGAACCTATTCAGCCTCCACAAGAGAAGGCTGAGGGGGGACCTGGTGACCGTCTATAAACTCACTAGGGGGAACCAGAAGGGTTTGGGGGAGACGCTGTTTCCCCTAGCCCCTGCTGGCATAACAAGGAATAATGGGCACAAGTTGATGGAGAGGAGGTACAGATTGGACATCCGAAAAAACTACTTCACAGTCAGGGCGGCTAGGAGCTGGAACCAACTTCCAAGGGAGGTGGTGCTGGCCCCTACCCTGGGGATCTTTAAGAAGAGGCTGGATACTTACCTGGCTGGACTCATTTGAGTCCCGTTTTTGTTTTTAGGGTGAGTGGTTTTGTTTGTGTTTTTTGGGTTGTTCTCCCGCCCTGGCGGGGGGTCGGGCTAGAAGATCTATTAGGTCCCTTCCGACCCTGAAACTATGAAACTATGAAACTATGAAACAAACAAACCCCTGTATATTTTTAACCTCTGAGCATACCTGCAGAAGGTCCATAAATAGATGAGCTTTTCTTACACCAAAGACTTGCCTGGCTGGTTTACATAACTCCCAAAGAATAATGAACTGAAAGGTAGGACTGGAGTTGTTTATGATGTGGGTTCTTAGTAAATCAGAGAGTCTTAGGATTATGACTCTTCACAAAGTGATATCTTAAAATAGAAATACAAGTCATTTGATATGTGTAAAGTGGGAGACAGCTGCAAATATAAGAGATAGTAAGAGAGAAATTGTTTAGAAAGGAAGGATACAAGGGGATATTGTTTGAAGGGCACAGTATAGGATAGGATAAGAGTTTCAGGTGAAGGCAGGGAGTTATGCAGGGGTTTTGAAATGACAGGGAGCTTTAATTCCATGCAAAGGAAGGGGTTACTATAGTAAGAAATAACATTTACCTTAGCTAAAAAGGTAAAAGATTATCATAGGCATGTTATTTAAGCAGGCTAGCAGCAATAATATGAATGAGAATAATAACAAACAAAGAATTGATTGATACTAAGTAATAAAGGAATGGGGGACATATATATTTTTTAAAACATTGTTTCCCAAAGAGTGTAATACCAATTATCTGTTCCAGGATCTGCTATTCTAAAAAATGATTCTGCTTTTTTTTTTTTTTTTTTCCCCACTGAGCTAATTTCCTTTTTGGTTATATTTGGACAATTTGTGATTTTGCTAACTCCCGTGATTTTATTTTAGGGCTTCTTATAGCCTGTCTTAAGGTGGGTTATGCTCATTGTATATTTATAAGATCTGTGATATTGCAAGTTTCCAAGAAGATAGCAAAACACTTATCACTGCTAGTAAAATGTCTACACCAGGAATGACACTAAAATTAACAAAAGGTCCTCCTGAGGCTAAAATATTATAACCTGAACGTGCAGTTGATACTTCCAATACAGAGTACAACTGTGAAAGTGAACATTTCAAATGCTAGGCTTGACTGACAGGATATAATTGGGCACCAAATTTTGGATGCAGAATTTCATATCAATGTGATTGTATTTCAAGACAACATACACCATTTGAAATTTAGAAATAATATGTTCCACAAAACTCAAGTAAATGTGTGTGGTTTATTCTCCCTGGGAAAATTTACGCTGGCACAGAAGATCCACAGAAGGCCTCTTGAAGCATTCAAACTTGACAGTATGGTTGCAGAGGAGATGTGCCAGTTGAACTACCACATACTAACATACTAGAGCTTCCTACTCATATGGGTGCATCCAGACAAGTGTACATGTGCTGTATGCGGTGCTGCAGACCTGCCTGTGGCATCGCCACAAATGCCACACACACAGGCATTATCCACGCTGTTAATTTGCAGCATAGGGATTTTTTGACACCGGGAGAAAAAAGTGGGGTGGTGCATACAACACATGTACACTTGCCTGGATGCACCCCATGGGTCACCAATACTGCAGCATCTTCTATTCCCAGTTATACAAGACAGATACAGTTATAGAGACCATCTTTGCTATGAGTAAAAAACACAAAGTAAAAAACACAAATTTCTATTAAAATGAAAAAAAAAAGAAAAAAAAAGAATGACTTAATCATAGAGGATCCTGATTCAATGTCTCTCTGACAAGAGACATTGTGGAATCTCCACCCGTGGGAGCTTCAAGAGCAGGTTAGACAGATACTTGGCTGGGATGGTTTAGTCAGGGATGATCTTGCCTTCAGCAGGGGTTTGAGTAGATGACCTTGTGAGATCACTTCCACCCTGCTTTTGTGTGATCATATTTACCCTGCTGCTATTGAAAGTAAGGGTGATTCTTACCTTTCTGTCCTTCAGGGCCCAGCTGGTCCAAAGTGTAACTGCTTCACACTGGAGTTAGCAGTAACACGGATCAACATTTGTGCAGCTCAGAGTATAATGTGTAACAAGGCCCCTATATATATATATATATATAAACATTTTATTACCCCTAAGTGACACATACAGAATGGTCAAGAATATGTTCTGTGGAGTGTTAGTTTTCACATTAATTCTTCCTTTACATCCAAAATATAGAGTTTCTTAAATGGAGAGTATTTGGATGTAATGAAGCTAAGAGCTGAAAGTAAGCATTAATATAGACTTAGATCAGGTGTGGAAAAAATTAAGTAGAACTAAAACAGAAATAGAAACTTTTTTCTCCACTTAAATTATTAGGCCAGATCCCCAGAAGACATAAATCAATGTAGCTTTATTAATGTCAGTTTACTTGTGCCAGTTTACACGCTAAAAATCTGGCCTCTAAAATCTGGCATGAAAAGCATATTCTGGTGCATTTGGAACATTGCAATGGCTCTCCAGCCTCATGCTTCTTACAAGGAGCTTGATAATTTTCCTCCCATCACACTCTCTTGGAGAAAAGGATTCAGTCAGAATATAAATACTTTTCCCTAGCTGAAGCAGTAGGAAGATCATATTAAGGTGTGCTGGATACAAACTCAGTGATTAAAACATATTTAAAATAAATGCATCTTAGAAGAGAGCATTATATAGTGGTTAGAACATGATGAGGATTTAGGGTGCATTGGTTCTATTTTTAGATCTTCAAGTCATGTGTTGAACTACTTTGGGTTGAGTTACAGTCTTCTTGTGCTGCATTTTCCCAATGAGGAAGAAAATTTTTATATTTAAATCACAGAAATATTGTAACCATGTGCTTTATAGAATAGTTTGTTCTGCCGTGCTTTTTTCTAGTGATAAAACTGTCTCTGAATTTTAGTTTGGCATGGTGGATCAACACATTTAAATCTCCATAATGCTGAGGAGTCCAGAATTGAATTTAGTAGAAGAAAAGAGTGAAAAATGATATTAGCAGTGCTTACTGACTTAAAAGCTTGTAGGCTGAAATCAAGAGGATTTCATACAGTTGTAATTTTACCTATTGTAGAAACCTGACAAAACTATACAGATTAAGGGGATAGGTAGTGTGAACTGCCTTTTAACACACTGAATTGGAAGAATATTTTAGAGAGGGAGAGTGACAAGTGGAAAATATTTTTTTCTGAAAGTTAAAGGAGTCTGTCCCTCATAAACAAAGATGGTTGAACCATGTGTAATGAGCAGAAAAAATAGTTTTTGAGTCTTTTTCTTTGTGAATGGTACATAGTGGCTCAATGCGTTATTTCATAGAATTTTATCTTTTGGGGTTGGGACAGAATGGAAAAAAGGGCATTCATGGCAGTGCCATTTTGGATAACTTTTAGCCTGTTTCATAGGAAATGAAATGACTGGAAAAGCTCGAAAGACCCCTTTAATCAGTACAAAAATTATGATGTTCCCTTTTCCAGATTCCTAGGAGGAGGCAAGCAGTAAAGGAGGAGAATCAGAAATGATAGTAAACAAGCAATGAGTTTACTAGGTTTACTGTCATTACTAAAATGTCATTCTCATCAGAAGATACTAGTTCAGAATAATTTTAGAGGCCAAAAGGACAATTTGGCAAACTTGGAAAAGCTATGAAATGTGTGTGTTGTGGGGTGGGAAGAGGAGGTGGGGAACATTTACAATGCAAAAACACTACAGATTTAAACTTTAGTTAAATGTGTAAAATTTAATTAATACAATGCCATCCTTTGCCAGTGCTTGGGGAAAAAAATGACACCTTGTCTTCATGAATTTGTAGACAGTTATGACAAACACACCTTTTTCTCTTTGTTTTGTTCTCTCTCATTTTTTCTAATAATCTCTATTAAGTAAGTGAATATTGTGAGGCAGTAAGGGGCTGCCTGTTTGATACCCTGCTGCTTTTATCTTTACTCTGCTCTTACAAGTATTTCAGTTGTCCTATAAGGAGTGCTGTAATCTCCAATGCTGTTATTACTTTACCTTTTGCTGGCAGTTTCAGTTGTCAAAACAACCGTACACAGTGGAACCCTGAACTCAGAAGGTACACAGTTATTAGTGCATTAAAGGACTGCTACCTTGTCACAAAGGCAGAATTGCTTTAACCTCAAGGTAATTCATCTAAAGATTACTTTAATTGTTGTGGGGTGTAGGTCATAGCTGTGTTGGTCTAAGGACATAGGCAGACAAGGTTCTTTGGGTAAATCTGATATCTTTTATTAGACCAACTCAAATATTTGAGTTGATCTAATAAAAGATATCAGATTTACCCAATTTCCCTTTTTAAAATAGCAATCTGCATCTAACAAGCAAGAAAACAGATACCAGTGCACTTGGACCTATAAGCCTGATAGGCAGCCAAAAGGCAAAGTAGTGGGGAAACTAAAGAAGAAATGAGACAGAATTATCTGTGCAGGCAGGAGATATTTCAGTGTTGAGAGTGTTTTTACTTTTCTTCCTTCTCTTCAGTTCTGGAGTAGCTGAGCTTGGGATACTGGCCTTGTGCTGCAATTTCATATGAAAGGGCAATAAAGTTGTATTGGAAAGGACTTTGGCCTGAAAATTTTCTCTCCTCTTCCCCCATCTCTGCATTAGCAAAGGAATTATGTACTTTCACTGTGACATCTGGAACCAACTTTCTATACAAAGTTGTGCTACAAATGAATGTCATACTACTGGAGCTGAAGTGAGTCAAAGCTTTATTCAACGTAGAGCATGTCAGCCAGCTTTTTAATTAAACTCTCTTAAAATAGCTCTTTGAAACAGGGACCCCATTGTTCATACAGACTCTTAAATACCTCTATGACAAAGATTATTTAGCTATTAATGAGGCTTGGATTCGCATCTCTTTGTTGTTATCCTCTGTGCTTTGTTTTACTTTGTAGGAGCATTTTAAAAGCTAGCTTGGTTTTCCTGGCTTCTCATTGCTCTTTTGCAGTAATGCATAAGAGATTTTTGGTTACTAGTGACAGCGGGTTTTAAAAATGCCAGAGGGAAGCTTTGGAATGGAGGGCATAATAATTGTACATTTACTGCAATCATTAGATACGGAAATTGCTACAGTATATTCTCCTCCTGTGAATAAGACATGGAAATGTTCCCACATAATCTCCAAGTAAGTTGGTAAATATACAAGGAGAGGGAAAAGCCATAGGTAAACTGTTCTGAAGTGATAAGTTAACAGTTTATCATTATGAATGCGCTTTAACAAAGATTTATGCTGAATTTGACTTGGCTCCATTTGTGTCTTTTCTTCAGTTAACTTATCTAAACTAAAATTCAATAAAATTGTCAAATCTATGTACAATAACAACTCACTAAATTATCAAGAGGGGGAGAGGTCTGTCATTCTATATTGCAGAGGAATGGCAGAAATTTGCCTTCACTCCCAGGAGTTGCTCACAAACCTTTAATTTAAAGAGAGTGAAAATCTTGTGAGATAGTACAGTACTTTACAATAATTGTGCAGAACACTGTGGTAATTAGTTCATAAGCAGTAATATTTTGGGTCAATGTAATAGCACACTGTAGTTTTTTTTCCAAGTGGGAGAGAGCATCAGACTCAATAAAATGGAAACTACATATGTACACCTATTTTTCACTGAAACAAAAGACATTTTAAAATTGATTTATTTGTCTCTTTTCAGTTTTTGAATAAGGAAGAGATCCCAATGTGGCAGTTGTTTTTATCTGAAGACAAATTTCAAAGCAGAAAGAGAGTCTGATATTTCAATAAACCCTTTAAAATATAATTTAAAGTATATCAATAGATGTTTTGAAATGAACAAATTTATGCCGAATTAAGTTTGATTCATGAATACTTTGCTAGGCCAAGACAAAAGTTTGTAGCAAAGTCCATATCACACACTTTAGGCCAGACAGTAGATCTGCATGAGTTCATACTAAGAACTCTTAGAATAAGAGACACATAAAATAAAACTATCTTTGTTTAAAGCATGCTTTGGCTCAAATCATTGAGGTAGCCATAGATACGGATGAGATAATAGTGACTTGTAGACACTGAACTCATGTTTTAATGGCTCTTAGATCACATAGGTGACTATCTATAAGATATCCATTGGTATATCCATCTTAGTATGATTTTTTAGTATAATTTTTGAGAAAAGAGGAATTAGCAGCAAAGTAGCAAATCTACTTTCAGAACAGCAGAAAGTCATGCAAACTAAGGGCACATCCCCACGAGCACCCATGTTTGGTTTGCACCGGGGCAAACCCCTTCTGCAGCGCTGCAAACCTCACATACTGCATGTACACGTGTTCACCACACTGCTAATTTGTGATCCTGATGACAAAAAAAACCTACACCAAAAAAAAGTAGGGCAGCACACATGGCTGCCACATGTACTGTCTGAAATGAGCCTGGCTGACCAAAGCCATGCTCAGGCTGCCAGCCAGGCTCCGTGTGCCTGGATTGCTACAGTTGCAGCCCCAGGAAGGGCCACAGGACCCTAGGTAAAGCTGCTGGGGCCAAACCAGGTGCTGGCCCCAGCTCCCCCAGCCCACACAGAGCAATTTGCCATGTGCCAGAGCGCACATGCAGAAGCATGCCCGGGGAAAAATAGCAGTGGCACAAATATGTGGCACTGCTATTTGTCCTATGGGAAACGCCCATTCCTGCTTATGAGGACATGCTCTAAATGTCATTGGATAGCATTTTGCACATGTAAGAAAACTTTTACTAGAAGAAACACTGAAAACTGTCTATATGTCTATGTTTGATATCGTGTAATAGTATAGGCAAATACAGTGCAGCTCACCAGATTCATGAAGGGAAAGGAACAGTGTAAATGAACAGCATAAGTTCTGTTTGGACAAAATGCCATATTTACTTGATTAGGAGATGAGATTCCTTCCCCACACTCTTCCCCCCCACTTTTAACATTGGAAAAAAGCCCCTCATCTTACATTCGAGCACAAGGCAGTACCTGGGGAGGGGAAGGGAGGAGGACAGCAGGTAGCTGCTGTGGCTCCAACCCCAACCCTGGGGTTGGGGTTGGAGCTGGAGCCAGAGCCACAGCTGCTGCCTGCCTCCCTCTGCATGCCCCACCACACCTACCCTACAGCCTGCCACCTCCAGTCTCCCCCAGGTGCTGTTTCTCCCCTCTCTTCTCCTCTGCTACACATCTCCTTACCTTTGCTCTGCACCAGCAGGCTTTGTCCTCACTGTAGCCTGCAGCACGGAGCACATGCTTCACCTGGCCCTGCAACAGCAGGGCTGGCTACCCTGGTGCTACAGGGCTGGAGCCATGCTCTGTGCCCCAGGCTACAACATGGATGAAGCCTGCAAGTGTGAAGAAAAGGTAAGAATGGGGGTGGTCTCTTTCTGCTTTGAAATTTGTCTTCAGATAAAACCAACTACCAAATTGGGATCCCTTCCTTATTCAAAAACTGAAAGGAGACAAACAAATCAATTAAAAATACCTTTTGTTTTAGTGACAAACAGGCAGAGGGAGAGGGAGGATGGGATGAAAGGAGGCAGGGACATGAGGCTGTGGATGGGGGGCAAGCAGAATGGGAGGTAAGTGGGGGGAACAGGTGGTAGGGGGCAAGCTATCTGCTTCTGTCACTGTCTGCCCCCTACTACCTGTCCCCTATTACTCCCCACTGCCTGCTCCATTACTGCTGACCCTACCGTGTGCCCGCTTACTGCCTCTCCCATTGTTTACCGCCACCACCTGCGCTGTTATTGCCCCTCTCATCACCTCTGCCCCATCATCTGCAGTAGTGGGAGGGGACAAATTTAAGATGATCTTCCAATAATTAAATTCTGTACATGGAAAATTGTAATTATTTTATAATTTTTTCTTGTATAGAATCTAATATTGGGTGGTCATCTTACATTCAGGATTGCCTTGTAGTTGCGTAAATGTGGTAGATTATCTGGGTTAATCATGATAATATAAATGCATTTAATCAACTCTAAGTCAGTGTCATAATATTAGGACCAGGAATGAGGAATGCCCATTCCACTCAATCAGTCCTCATCTTTGCCTCTCATTAGTGTATATTGAACTATATTAACTCCTTGTGTTTGATTTAATAAACCTTCTATTCTAGGGGTCAGTATTTTCTATGTTTAAAACCTACTCATCATATGCTCATTTTTTTGAACAAATCTACCTAAGTGCTTTTCCCCATAGTGTGCACAAATATGTAGGTCCATGTTAGGGTTCTTACACTAAGCAGAGTGACAGATCGAGCTACGCACAACCGTGGCCTTTTTGTGTTAAGCATTTTTAAGTGTGTTTTCTCTTCAGCCTCCTGAAATACTGCTTTTAGTACCAGAATTAGTTGATCACTGAATAGTTTATAAAGCTCCACAGTCACGCCATCTTCTCCAGGTGTTGCCATCTATACTTAATGACTTAATGGCCTATTTATTTCTTCAAAGGAGACAGGTCCCTCTATTTCATGTTTTTCAGTGTTCATTAACTTTGACAACTCATTCTTCTCCAAGGGTTGTAAGATTACTGATATTATTGTAATATTGAATATTACAGTTAGGTATAGAGCTACCTCTATAAAATCTGTGGAATTCATTGGCTTTTTCCAGTGGGTTGTAAATTGTGTTTACTTGTTACGTTATTAAATTGGTTATTTGTACCTTTTATGCATTTAGGCTTGCTGCCTGTAGCTTTCTTGCTCTTTCACCTTGTTCATAATGCTTTTGTTTTAAGTGGGAAAAGACCCCATTTAGTCTTCCCATTAAGCAGATGGTTTATTAGCTTGTGGTAATTTTCCTAATAAATTGTCTGATGGTACTTCGGTTTTAGAGGTTAGCAGATGCTAGTACAGGTTGGTGCAGGTTATCTCCGACTCATCCATTTGTGGTTTCTCACTTCTTCACCTATTTGCAAATTTTTGCCAACATCTGGTCCCTAATATGATATATGCCTTACAGGCTTCCCAAATGACATTCTGAAATTGCATTGAGCCTGTATTTTAGAACATAAAAAGTTCACTTTAATTTTCTGTGTAGGCTTTATTTGCAGGATCTTTTAATGGGAATGACTCTAATCTACATCTGGGTTTATGGGACACATTATCTGACAGTACTAGTGCTACTGTAAACAGCGATAGGTCTGATTTTCTCTTTAAAATTTTATATGCCCCCTACCTGTTGTACAAGTAACAGAAGAGCAAGGGAGTGCTAAGCTAAGCATGAGAAAATTAGTAGTAATTGCAGAACTTTTGCATTTTAAGGGTAATAAACATTTGAATGACTTACTAGGGAGGGAACTAGAATTGGTGAGATGAAAAGAGACAACGAGGAAGAGCTTAATATATTGAAAAAGGAGACAGGATAAGTTTATGATGTTGCAACAAAGGGCAAACAATTTTATTGGCACCTTCCTGCCTAAACATCTTCACTCATTTCTTTTCTATCTTTACATTCATACCTCTCCACAGTTTGTTTAAATGTTTAAAAATAATTTCCTTTGTTCTTTCAAATGTTTAGTATCATTTAAATGGTCTTTCCTCTACATTGTTCATTCCTTTTAACAGTACACCCTATCTTTTAATGACGCAATGAGTTATGCTTATTTTCATAACATGCCATTTCAGTTCTTTGAATCCAACCCAGATTGTCTATGAAATCAATAGAAGTCAATTTAGGTCTTCACATCACAATATCTAGCCCTAATGAGATCTTTAATGAATCACTTAATGTTAGTCTCAAATAAAGAATTTTCAGATATTGTACAGGACAAAGCATAACTGTGAATTTTTGAGCCTCTGCAAAAGTACTGTATGTTTTAAAGGGTGTGCTGATAGCATACTCTACATTTAAGCCAGTTTCAATCCATTCAATTCATGAAAAGGAGCATGGTGTTTGTGTGTGTGTATGTGAGAGAGAGCAAGAAAGAGCAAAAGGGAAAAGAAAGTGAATGAAGTGGGTTTTAAAAAATATAATATAATCAAGGCATTTTTCAATTTCATATGAATGATTTTTGAACTTGCAATGAAAGGTCCATACAAATGGCAGTTACAATGGGAAAATGTTTTGCAAAGAAAAAACTAACGCACTCCAGTACATGTATAATTATATCTTAAATTAGAAGTCATTATCAAAAGAAGTAATTTAATTATGAAAAAAATAGTTTTGGAGTGTTGTTGCCATAATGACCTGAGGAAGGTCACTGCTTGTCCAGCAGCTCTCCTAACTATACATCAGATCCAGTGAAAGATATCACTAAAAAATGCCTAGCCATTATGAAAAAACACACCCAGAATAATTGTTAAAAATTGACTTTTCCAATTGGGTTTTGTTGTAAAATAAAATCAAAAGTTAAAGTATACCAATGAAGGCAAATGATGTCTGAGTAAGCTGTAATTATTTTCCTTTAATGCAAGAAAAAGGTGGAACGATAGAGCTTAATTTTAAATGCATTGTTCAAGCAAGATATACAGAATGCAATTCTATTCACCTGACACATGCCCAAAGTTAAGTGAATTAATTCAGAGTTGTGGCCAACTCTGAGTTACCTGCCAAAAGTATAGCTGTGAGCCTGTTCCCCTCCCTGGAGATGTCTGTGTGCCTTTGGAGGATGATATCATGTCTGTAATGGTGGAGCTTAGAGCTAAGAGAATCACTCCTACAATTTAGACTGTAGTTCCATGTTACATTTAGCACCTGCTAAATCTAAGGAATGTTAGTCAGTGTTAAAATTAGCACATGCTTTGAGCAGTTGCACATTATGGGTAAATACCCTGTCTAATGTGCACAGCTCTGACCAGAGGGAAGGCAAACAGTGGTATGGCTAGAGGTTGCCAAGTCTGCTCTGTGCCTGCCTGACTCTCTGGCTCTCTAACAACAGTATAGGCTCTTCTGCTCTGCACTACAGGGTCAGGCCTATGCCACCTATACAGCTGTCCACTCATCCACCCCCTCACCGCCCCCCACCGCAGCTTCCCCATGGGGCAGAGGGGTGGCATGGCTGGATTCAGGCATGCAGGGGCCCCAGGGCTAGATACAGGTGTTCAGGGCCTGGTGGGGTCCTATCTGGTTGTTCAGGGGTAGTACAGACTTGATCTGGGGACACAGGAGCCTACCCACCCCGCTTTCCCTTCTCCTCATTCCCGTCCCCCTTCCCTCCTACCCCTCTTCCTTGCCTTCCACCTCACCTTTCCCCTCATCCTCTCTTTCCCCCGCTTTCTCTTTTTCCCACTCCCAATTCAGCTGTGGCTGCCTGAATGTACCAGCCTGCAGTCCAGGCATAAGAGTCTGGGAGTAGTGCTTCCTGGGATACTGGAGGACTGAAGATTGCTAGTATTAGCTTCATGGAGCCCATGGATATTACTGTAACATGGGCTGCCTACCACCAGCTGAAGATAATCCTTGCCTGAAGAGGAGTAACTTTGTGAGGCTCAGAGGCTACTTAACTCATTTTTCCTGGTTTAACATGTGGCCACTCCCATCTTAAGAGCATTCAACATGTTTGAACGGTAACATTTAACTACACTCTTAGTTAAAGTTGGTTGGAAAATGCACATTGTTCTTTTATCAGGTGAAATAAAATTTTGTCCATAGTGTGGTATGTAACATGACAGCCTATGGACAGCTTAACTACCTTGGTGTGAAACAATTAAAAAAAGACAGTACAGAAGTATGAATAAATAATGACTAGTACCTGTTTTTTATTAAATCTACTTTAGAGTATGTTGATTTAAAATCACTCTTAGCAAAAGTCTGAATGATTCACTGACAAAGATTTCAGCTCTTGTTATGATGAACACTGTAACAGCATATTAAGATCACTTTATTAAATCATGCACAATATTACTTCAAAAACTACCCTGGTGTTTGACCTAGTAAATTTATGCTGTGATCTGTCCACCATTTATTGTTTTAGTACCTATTTATTGGTACAATGTTAGTCTATTCTTACCTATAGAAGGAAGTTACAGAGAAGTAAATAAGAAAGTTCTATTAATATTGTTTTCTCTAAACTTTTCATTATATAAATAAAGTGCCAGCATAATGATCTCTATATGACAAGAGAACTTGTATTAACAATATTAACTTCCAAATGTTTCTGAAAGACCTTTGAAGTCAGCATCTTTTTGACATTTTAATAATGGAGAGCTCTGAACTGTGGCCCTGAAATAGGTTTTTTGTATTAATTCAAATCTACAATACTTGACCTTCTAATTCATTGTAGAATATAAGGAAGCTGGTTGCTGGCTACATAAAAAACTGGGCCCAAATCTTAGCATGTTATCAAAGTCAGTAGTGACAAACTATATGTGTGTAAACATGTGTTTGTATAAAGAAGACTGGTTTCACAGGGCATCAAATGTTTATCTCAGCCATAAGGAAAAGGTGTTAATTTTGTCATTTGCTCTCCAAAATACAAGAGTGCTTTTTATGATTCAGTAACAGTTTGGCCTTCTGGTATATGTTATTGTAAGTGTGAAAGGTGGAACCTTCCATCAGCTAACTGAACTACTGAATGGAGTCTCAAAGTTAAAGTGTAACACAGAGGGCACATCTACATGAGATATTTACTAGGCAGTAGACTAATAAGGTGCACAGTAAATGTCTCAGCATCTACATGTACCTCCCTATTAGGCTGGAGTAAACTAATTTATTATGGAGCAGGATAGTACTGATGGCTAGAAAATTATATTTAGAGGTTTGCTTTTGGGAACTGGTTGTAGGTAAAGTAGATTGACTTTTATTAGTAGATGTTTAGGATTGTGAATCCAAAAAAGATGACAAAGCCGGTAGGGAAATACAGATGACCTGAGTGAGGGACTAACAGTAGAGGGATGGGGGTGAGGAGGGGAATGCAACTAGGTTACAGGAGATACAATGTTAGCCAACTAAGCCCGGGGTGGGGGGAAAGGGGAAGGGGAGGGTGGGGATTCGTGATGCTGAGAGAGAAAGAAGATAGATACACACAAACCTGTTACAATGGTCCGCAACGGTGGAAGAAGTGGTTCAAAGAAAAGTGTCTCAGTCCATATAGAAGAATTACATTAGAACAATGGTCCAGGGGAATGGCAAGGGTTAATTGCTTTCTAAAAGCCTGTTTGTGACAAAGTTTCCTTCAAGGCCCACTGTATCTGAAGCCAGCAGGCACATAGGCTGGGAAATTGAAGACATGTACCATACTGTTCCATAACATGAGATAAGGTGTCATTAGGTCACAGTACCCAACTGCTAAGTCCCTGGGGTTCCTGGTTTTGGTGGACAGACCAAATTAGTAGACATGGGTAAATGATCAAATTAAGATGTGTGCATATGATGAATTTGTTGGAACAAAGGAATGTGCTGACAGGACAGAATGTGGACAGTATGACAACCACAGGGACACCAATCACTGAAGCCCAGAGGTGAAGAGTCATCAGAGGAGGGAAAGGATATAAAAGGAGGGATTTCAGAGCAGCAAAGGGTCCCGACGGGGGGGGGGGGGGGGGCGTTACTCCTGGGTTCTCTGCCAGCCAGGGCTGCTCCAACCTGGCTCAATATGCTGTGCTTTCATGTTTAAACAGCAGTAAACTCCAGAGTTTATTGCTTCACATTAATTGCATGTGTAGACATGCCCAGAAACAACCTTTTTAGACCATGCCAATCTTTAGAATTGTAGATTTGTTATAAAGATTTGAACAAAAACAAAATTGCCAGACCCATCTGTTTTCATGAAGGTTATTCGTTTATACCTAGAGTGGAAAGTGTGGGTATGTACAGGCATTATATTTAGATTGATTGACCTAACCAGGGTTAGATTGATCTAAATGCCCAATCATGCAAGAGTTTGGAGGGCTCAAAGCTCCCCAAAAATGGCACACCCGATCTAATCACTTAGGGGTGGTGCACTAACTTAGATCGAGATTGGGGTAACCTGATCTAAGAAAGGGTTAACTCAATCTCACAAATTCTTACACATATTTTCAGTGTAGCCCCACCGCTGGAAATCCCAGCCACTTGCTGCAGCCAGGATTGTGCTATTTCCACCACCCTGACTTTTACTGGCCTATTTTTAGCACCCCCAAACCCCTCTTCCCCAACTAGACAACCCTTCCTCATGCACCCACCAGCTTCCCCCCAATTCTGTCAATATCCCCACAGACCTGCTCACCCCCCATTTCCCCCCCACTCCTCCTCCTCCCCCCCCTCCCCCACAATTTGCCTACATGGGTTTGTATGTGACTCCTGGGAGTGGCAAGAGGCTGCGTGCATCATTCCTGATCTACATTCATGCAGCTTAAAGTAAGCTATGTGTGGCAAAATGTGGTACGCACCATTTATATACTAAAACCATTCTCTTTACAATGAATAATGCAATCTTGGGGATCCTCCTTAATATTTGTACTGTGTTTGACATTTTCTAACATGATCTACATGGAAGGGAGATGGAGATGAGAAAGAGACAGCACAAGTAGAATGTAAAACCTCACAAGGATAGGGGAGTAGAAAAATGTTATCTGTAAAAAGCAGACCTTTTATCAGATAATTCTATAGATGGGGCAGCTCTTTTTGACTCCCTAGACCTGATAAAAATGTAGATATCTGACTAAGCTTACAAATTAAGCACTTAGACATCTAAATTACCTAAGCTGTACCAGCAGAAAACTATTACTTAAAAAACTATAGACTCAAAAAGAAAAGTGTATGAAGTCTAGACTGCAAATCAAGACCTCTATATTATACTATGGTACAACAATGGTTCAGTCATACTGACAAAATTATGACAAGTTTAAATGCATCACTGAGGATCACAAATGGAAGATGGTTTAATTTAAAAAAATAAAGACTACTCTTGGGAACAGGGGGAATACAGTTAATGCCCTATATGTACTACCTAGCTAAAATAGATGGTTGGCATATAGAGAGGCATTTTCTTTAGGCTTGGTAAATGAGTAGTTGGCAAGGTCACATCTATCTTTTTAAACAGCTAGGGGAAAATTCACCTTTTTATTCTTCAGGGTAGTGGGCTTCATTATAGGAAACCAACCTGCATTTGGTTTGAGGGAACATTAGTTTTGAGAAAAGCTGTGAAGAGGAAATACATTCCCTATGCAGTGTAGATCTCAGGTGTGTACCATTATGTGCAGTGTAACATGAAGGCGGGGTGGTCAAAAGGGCAGGGGAGAGGTTGCTTGAAGGCAGGATGTAGCCAAAAGATCTGCTACTGAGTTGGCCTTCTTGTGGAATGCATAAGTATCCAAAGAAACTACTCCAGCAATAGTGTGAATCTTGCTTGCAGTTCTATCAAGAAATGAATATATCCCATGTGCCATCACATACTTACTCAAAACTCTGCATAACTACTGGGTTCTGAATTTCCTTTTAAAGAAGCAAGAGGGTTCCAGTGCTTTAAATTATTAGGTATGTTTTAGTGAAGAGAGATTACTGTCTGTTGTCTTACCATATGTATTACAGGGTTGGGTTTTTTTACAGTTTTATGTTTTTTCCTTGCTCATTTTGTGTTAACACATCAATAATCTACCACTAAAATATGCAAGAATAAACACAACCCAGCAAAAATACAGTGGGAAAAATATGTGAAGAACAAAAAAAAATGGTCTTGAAACTCAGGACTGCAGAAAAAGTACAACAGGATGGATTCTGCAGTGCTGAGGAAAAGAATAAAAGAAATGATTGTCTGAAAATTACTTTTATAGCATTCCTGGAACTAAATACATGGCTCCATATGTCATGCAAATTTTTTGTTTTTAAAAATTCCTCCTATAACTCCTGAAACTTTATTAGGTGTATCATTCAATAAATTACATCAGCTCCTGAAAAGAGGCTATATTCCACATGCCTTGATATTAGTGTTATATTAGTTACAGATTTGAATTCTTCCCTGTACATAATACCAACCTCTTCATGTATGTTATTCCAAATGTAGTCCACACTTTGACGGTGAAAAGTTCTTTATTTTAATCAAATCATGGAAGCATTCTGAGCAACTGAATGGAGAAAGTTCTCATTTGATACTATGTTCTTTCTAGTTTATTTCTCCAAATACTCACACTCACAGCAACTTTGTGAGAGCACAGCCACAGGAACTGACCAAATCTGAAGGGTTAGCATCATACCTCAAGGTTGTGACTACCTCGCTGTCATGCTTTTGTTCCCAGTTTCCATTTGTCATTGACGCTGCTACCATATTTACTCAAATAGAAGATTATAAGACAAACCCCTAATAATTAGCTTCAAATACGCAAAATCTAGAAATTTGTTATAATTTTTGAGGTATAGAATCTATTTTTTGGAGGTTTGCCTTGAATTTGTCCCCCTTCTACTGCTACAGCATGGAAAATAAATCTGGGGAGATCAAGTAGCTTTCCTTTCCCCCAGCTTTTTCCTCTAGTGCCCCTTTCCCCACTTCCTAGTATCAAACCCTGCTCTCCCTAAGCACATGGAAGTGAAAACAAAGCAGTAACGTGGCTACATGAGTTTCACCATCAACATAGGTGCAACAATTAGGGCGCAGTGGACTAATTTCCTGTGCTCCTTGATAGTCCCATCAGATACAAGTGGTATCTGGCAAGCTTAGTAAATTACCGTTCTTAAATACATGTGTAGATGGTGACATTGTGATTAGTTTACGCTGGCTTAAACTGAGGCAGAGTATAAATTCAATTGCATTAATTGCATATGTAGATGCACCCAATGACCTTGAAATTGAACATGGCTGTAGCAATTTGCATATAATACCCCTGCACTTAGTTCATAGAATCATAAAACCATAGAAAATTAGGGGCCTTAGGAAGTCATCTAGTCCAACCCCCTGCTCAAAGCAGGACCAGCCCTAACTAGACCATGCCAGCTAAGGTTTTGTCTAGCTGGGTTTTAAAAACCTCCAAGGATGGAGATTCTACAACCTCTCTGGGTAACCTGTTGCAGTGTTTTACTACCCTCCTAGTAAGACAGTTTTTACTAATATCCTAAACTGCCCCTGCTGAAACTTGAGACCGTTGGTCCTTGTTCTACCATCTTCCACTCCATCCTGTTTGTAACTACCCTTCAGGTAGGTGAAGGGCTGTCATGTTGTTTTCTGGAGGTTTTTAGAGTGTCATGAATATTTTCCTGTGTTTTGTTGTATTAATAGGGAATTTGTGGTCACGTTGGAAACCCGTGCTATGCTCTATCCATTTATGTTGCTTTTATTGCTGTATAGATCATGTTATACTGTCTACATATATCTTTATAATTTTGGACATGGTTTATCCAAGGGATTGAGGCATTCAGAACTGTGGAGAAAGGACTGCCAAAGGCAGTACTAGAGAAGGGAGAGGACATGGACTCCCAGAAAGGTGGAAGCTGGAAGCTTGTGACGTCTGGCAGCAAGCAGAAATCTCTACCTGCACCAGTTCACCAGGAGAACAGATATGGAGCCCTAGCAACAGAGAGGTGAAGGAGGACAGGACAGGCCCGACAAGGTGGGGAAGGATCAAGATCACTGCCACCAAGAAGAAGTGATGGGTGGTAGTTGTTGAAGACTCCCTTCTGCAGGGGACAGAAGCATCCATCTGCCAGCCTAACCTGTTGTCTCAGGAGGTCTGCTGCTTGCCTGGAGCTTGGATCCCTGATGCCACAGAGGGTTTACTGAGACTCATCCAGCCCTTTGACTAATATACCATGGTAGTAGTGAAGTTCATCCAGTATTGATGCATTTTACCTTGTTTTGAAACTGCTGCATGTTTTAGCACAGATACTCCATAAACACACTTTTGAGCAATGCCCACATACCCACCATCATCTCCTCTTTGAAGATATTAATCCAAAGCCAAAGGCTCGTGATTTACCAGATAGTTCATTGGGCTGGGCCCCACCAGAATAAACAGCATTTCAAGCCATGGTGTCCCTATAGCTCAGCACTGCTCAGTATTTACACATTCACATGAGCATGGTTGTTTGTTTCTCTGGGCACAACTAGCAGTGGCACACCTTGTGCCACTGCTAGCTATTCCTGGGGAACACCTGTGCCATGTGCCCTGTGGCATGCAGCAGATTACCCTGGGTGGGGTAAGGAAGGCTGGGGCAAGCACTGGGCTAGCCCCAGAAGCCTTACCTGAGGTTCTGGGGGCCTCCTGGGGTTGCAGTGGTGGCAATCCTGGCTAGCAGCCAAAGCATGGCTTTGACTGGCCAGGCTCCATTTTTGAGCAGTGTATGCTGTCCCTGTGTGTGCTGCTCTGCTTGTGTGTGGGTGTCTGGGGGGGGGGGGGGGTGTAGG
>NW_005841945.1:2708791-2720083 GCF_000455745.1 Alligator sinensis | reverse complement strand
GGATATCCAGGGGTCACCCCCCCCCCCTCCACTGCACTGCTCTCTTGCAGCATGGGGAAGAGCTGAATGAGTGGTATGCGGCACCGCAGATGTCTGTGGTGCCACATACTGCATGACTGCACTTGTTTGGATGAAGCCTATGTATGTGTACTCTAGGCAGCCCCCACAAAGGATCTGTGTGCTAATTAGCACCCACTCATGACTGGAACCAAGTGTTCTAGTCATAAATCCTAGGTTGCTCCAAAAATGTATATGCAAATGAAGTGCTGGGAAACCTAGTCTGGCTTCACTTCATGGAGGATGGGGTCACACTAATCATATCATATGTCGGAGGCTGAAAGAAGGGATGACATGGGGATTCTGGGTGAACTGTTTGGGGTCCTGTTTTGTCACATTTACCAAACATTTAAGGCTGGTGAAGAAACAGGATTAATTGGAAATGGGAAAGAAAGGCACAACTAAGCTTTGCAAGTAAAGAGAAAGTAAAACATCATGCAGTGTGGTGGCTCACCATGACCCCAAAAAAGAGCTGGCAGTGAAGGATGGGTGTTTAATGGGTAATACCGCATGTCTTATTCAGATAAGCTGCACTAACCTATTTCTGTGGTAGGTTTCCATTAGCAGTATAGCTTCTTGGCTATCTTTGGGTAAGATAACATGTAGTGGTTAGGCAGAGACCCAGTTTATCCCCCTGGTACATCAATCTAGGTAGTAGTGTCAGAACATTGGCTTAGAGAAGGAGGATGAGTTCTTGGAGCCCAGAACAGTCTTGGAGAAGAGAGTGATAGTTATGGAAGAGAAAATGGACCAAGAAGTGAGAAGTGAATCGAAGAGTGGAAATGAACATTGGATTCTGATGGAGGTTGGATGAAATTGGGGAAGAAGGAACAAAAGAAAGTAGGAAAGAAAGGTGCAGTGAGAGAGGTAGTTTTGGAGGAGGCTTTTTTGAAGAAAACAACAAGGGAAGAGGCCATGCAGCAGAAAGAACAGGAGGAAAAGAGGTCAGGAGGGAGAAATGAGGAATGAAACAGTGATTGAAGGGAAAAGGAAGAAATAAGCAGAAGGAATAAGTCAGACAAAGAAAAAGAAGATGGTAGGAAGTGAGAGACAGAGTGGGTGCATCTGCACATGCATTTGATCTGGGATCAGTTTACTCAGGAGTAAACTACTCATGAGTAAATGCTCCTGGGCAAGCATCTACACATGCAGAGAAGCAGGAACAGATTTTCTGCTAATGGCAGCAAACTGCTCCCATTTCCTGGCAATGGGCCTCTGTCACCACCAAGGGAAGCTTTAGGGTGCCCCTGGGTGCTAGCCCAGGGGCTGGCAGGGAGTACTGGGCCAGGGGACAGCAGTGCACAGGAAATCTAGGAAGTTTTTGAACAGCAATGGAGAACAACTTTGTGCTGCAAGCATTGGAGAGAAGACCAACTAGGGGCCATGCTCTTCTTGACCTGCTGCTTACAAACAGGGAAGAATTACTGGGGGGTGTAGAAGTGGATAGCAACTTGGGCAGCAATGACCATGAGATGATAAAGTTCAGGATCCTAACAAAAGGAAGAAAGGAGAGAGCAGAGTATGGACCCTGGACTTCAGAAAATCAAACTTTGACTCCCTCAAGGAACTGATGGGCATGATCTCTTGGGAGGCGAGTCTGAGGGGGAAAGGAGTTTAGGAGATCTGGTTGTATTTTAAACAAACCTCACTGAGGGCACAGGAACAAACCTGTTCCGATGTGCAGGAAGAATAGCAAATATGACAGACAACCAGCTTGGCTTAGCACAGAACTCTTCAGTGAGATTAAACACAAAAAGGAAGCTTACAAGAAGTGGAAGCTTGGACAGACAACTAGGAAGGAGTATAAGAATATTGTCTGGCCATGCAGAGATGAAATCAGGAAGGCCAAAGCACAATTGGAGCTGCAGCTATCAATAGGCATGAAGGGTTTCAACAAGTATGTTAACAACAAGAGGAAGGTCAGGGAAAGTATGGGTCCCTTATTGAATGAGGGAGGCAACCTAGTGACAGATGATGAGGAAAAGGATGAAGTACTCAATGCCTTTTTACCTCAGTCTTCAGAGGCAAGGTTACTTCTCAGACTACTGCATTGGGCAGCACAGTCTCAGCAAGAGGTGATCAGCCCTCAGTTGTGAAAGAACAGGGTAGGGTGTATTTAGAAAAATTAGATGCATACAAATCTATGTGTTGCCCTGGGGGGTCAGGCCAACTCTCAGGATCTCAATATTGCGCTGTTACACAAGAGTGTGTGACACAACTGCACATATACAAAACACACACAAATCAACTAGGTGCATACACACACACACTACCAGCTCAGGCACATACACATCCAAGCCAGCCTAGGCACATGCATACTTATCATCAATTCAAGCACATACACTATACACCCCAAAAGTTAGACACCGATCACTAATTCATATATCATGCACACAATGCCATTATTTACACACACACACACACACTAGCAACTCAGATACACACACATTCAAAATAACCAGTCTAGGTTCATGTACATCTATCACAAGTTTAAGCCCATACACGTTACACACACCAAATTAGGCAGAATTAGTTACCAGTTACCAACACCTGCACATTCAATACACATACATGGATTACTAATTCATATACCACACACACACACATTGATATCTATATATGTCTATTCACTAATTCATACACATACCACCCACCTACACATACACACAGGAGAGTTCCTAAGTTGGGTGTTGTGATGTGTATGTATGTATGTGCTTGGTGTACTTGGGATACCTGGGGAAAGGTTAAGGTAAGAAAGTAGAAGTGTAGGGAGTTAAAGTTACCAGCACCGGGATTAGAACCGGTAGACTACAGGGGCCTAGGCTGAAGAACTGAGGCTTGGGGGTAACTTTAGGTTAATTGGTCTTAATTGCTTAAAAGACAACTCCCAAAGCCTGCAGAACAGGGAAGCATGCCCGCACAGAGTCTGGGACTGGAGCCAGAGCTATGGGGGAGCTGAAAAGGTAGGTAGGGAGAGGGAAAAATGGGACCAAGGGAAAGTGTGGGTGTTAAAAGAGGGGCTCTGGGTGTGGTGAGCCACAGGATGGCTCTGGGGCAGATAGAGAAGTTGCAGGGAGCGGCAGTAGGTGCTGGAAGCTGGAGCAAACTACAAAGAAACTAGCAGAGAAGGTGGGAACTGAAACTGAGAGAGAGAGAGAGACTGGAGTTTAAGTAAAACATGGGATTCAGTAAAAAAAAATTACCCAACTTGGGGTTGCAAATGACAGTGGTTTTCTTGAACAAGGGAGGTAGTGACACAATGTCAAATTGGTTCCCTTGCATGCACACCCACACAGCCACACACAATGGCAGCAGGGGTTAAAGAGGCTTGGGGCAGGGGCTGAAGTCCACTGAAGTCCAGGAGGAGAGAGAGAGAGACAGAGAGAGAGAGAGAGAGTCCAAATTGTAGGAGGAGGTGTGCAGGTAATTTCTACCTATCCAGGCTAGAAAAGGGTCCTTGTCCAGTATATGAGTGACACAATGTCAAATTGGTTCCCTTGCATGCACACCCACACAGCCACACACAATGGCAGCAGGGGTTAAAGAGGCTTGGGGCAGGGGCTGAAGTCCACTGAAGTCCAGGAGGAGAGAGAGAGAGACAGAGAGAGAGAGAGAGAGTCCAAATTGTAGGAGGAGGTGTGCAGGTAATTTCTACCTATCCAGGCTAGAAAAGGGTCCTTGTCCAGTATATGTTGTCCAGAAGGGGGTCTCCGGCAGGGCCTCTGGGTGGATAGGTGGTGTGGCATGGTGCTGGTCCAGATGGAGAGGGTGTCCCACTGGGTCTGTCTTCACTGTCCCTTTTTATAGGGGCAGACCTTGTGTGACCCTAGTGACAGGAGGCATGCCCAGGCAAGGGTCAGCCCCTGGTGTACTGAGCATGTCTGCTCTATACAGGGATGTGCAGTTTCTCGTGTCTGTAATGGTGAGAGTTGCTGGTTTTGCAGGGGCTTTTGCCTTTCAAATGCTGGTCTTTCTTGTCTCTATTCCTGGGTGAGGTCTATGGTTCCTGGGTGAATCAATGCGAGGTGATGGCCCAGTCATTACAAGCCATCCAGTAGAGGCCTGCTACTATTGTATTTCAATCATTTCCAATCACACTCATTCATCCGGGAACCAATTTACATGGGAGGTGTACGTGACTCATACAGTTGCAACACAGGGGATGCCCAGGCACAGGACAGAAGATGGAGGCTTGACATATAAAATGGAAACTTGACATGACTTTGGTTCATTTGCAAACACAGGCCTAAACCATACAATATCCATATGAAACAATAAAAATCAATATTAAAATGATGATAATACAATATACAACAGTAAAAATCAATACACACCTAATAATAATACAATATAAAACAGTGGGTATCCAAAACCAAAAACTTGCTACCAAAATAAAAATGTTTAAAGCTTATCCTAAATCTGAGCTCACTTATACTTATCTATAGGGAATAGAGAGGGATAGAAAAAGTCAGAAATGGTTGGGGAAGGGGAGGGAATACATTTAAAAATAAATACACAAAAAAAAAGAAGAAAAAAACCTAGGGGTTTTGCTACATATAGGGCCAGACACAATGCATCCAAGAGTGCTGTGCCAGTTGGCCAGTGTGATTGCAGGGCTGCTCATCATAATCTTTGAAAATTCATGACAATTGGGAGAGGTCCTAGTCAATTAGAAAAGGGCAAATATAGTGCCCATTTTTAAGAAGGGGAAGGAAGAGGATCCAGACAACTACAAACCAATCAGCCTCATCTCAGTTGCTGGAAAAATCATGGGGCGAGTATTCAAGGACTCTATTTCTAAGCACTTGAAGGAGAAGAGAGTGATCAGGAACAGTCAGCATGGATTCACACAAGGCAAGTCACACCTGATGAACCTGATTTCCTGTTATGATGAGATAACTGGCTCTGTGGATGCAGGGAAAGCAGTGGCCGTGATATATTTTGACTTTAGCAAGGCTTTTGATACAGTCTCCCACAGCATTCTTGCAAGCAAGCTAAGGAAATGTCGGTTGGATGAATAGACTGTAAGGTGGATAGAAAGCTGTCTGGATCTTTGGGCTCAAAGAGTAGAGATCAATGGCTTAAGGTCTAGTTAGCAGCTGCTATCAAGTGGAGTACCTCAGGGGTTGGTCCTAGGGCCAGTTTTGTTCAGTATCTTCATTAACAATCTGGAAGATAGGATGGATTGCACCCTCAGCAAGTTTGTAGATGACACCAAGCTGTGGGGTGTAGTGGATACACTGGAGGAAAGGGCTAGGATTCAGAGGGACCCAGACAAATTAGAGGATTGGGCCAAAAGAAATCTCATGAGGTTCAACAAGGACAAGTAGGAAGTCCTGCACTTAGGACAGAACAATCCTATGCACTGCTACAGACTGGGGACTGATTAGCTAAGCAGCAGCTCTGCAGAAAAGGAGCTGGGGGGTTACAGTGGATAATAAATGGGATATGAGTGGGATGCATTAACATAGCCTAATTTAATGTGCATTAAGGGTGTGTGTCTACACATGTGTACCCTTAATGCACATTAGAAATGGCGAAATTAGGCTAATCATGACCAAATTTGATACCTGCAATGCAGGGATCTAATTTAAGCATAATTAGTTAAATTGCATTGACGCACGTCTAGACACAACCTGGCGCTACCTTTAGTGCCGGGTCTGCCCAGTCAGTAGGGACACATGGCAGGACTGCAGAGTCTTGGCACTAACTTAATGCCAAGTCTCTGCACATGTAGATACCTGCCAAAAATTGCTTAATGCGTTAATAGCTTAATGTGCATTAAATTTAGTCATGCTTAAGTGCACATGTAGATGAGCCCATTATTGCCAAGAAGGCTAACAGCATACTGGGCTGCATTTCTAGGAGCATTGCCAGCAGAACAAGGGAAGTAATTATACCATTCTATTCAGCATTGGTGACACCACATCTGGAGTACTGTGTTCAGTTTTGGGCCCCCTGCCTCACTACAGAAAGGATGCGGGCAAGTTGGAGAGAGTCCAGTGGAGGACAGTGAAAATGGTTATGGGGCTTGGGCACATGAATTCTGAGGAGAGGCGGAGGTAACTGGGCTTATTTAGTTTGCAGAAGAGAAAACTGAAGCAGGGATTTGCTAGCAGCCTTGCACTTACAAGGGTGGTTCCAAAGAGGATGGAGTTCTCACTGGTGACAGATAGCAGAACAAGGAGCAATGGTCTCAAGTTGCAGGAAGGGAAATTTAGGTTGGATATAGGAATAGCTTTCCCACTAGGAGGGTAGTAAAACACTGGCACAGTTTATCCAGAGGGGTTGTGAAATATCTAACCTTTTTGAAGAAGAGGTGGGATAAGATCATGCCAATATTGAGTGGAGTTAAAGCTGACAAAATATGTCTTCAAGGGTGTGGAATCCCATGGGAGAGGGACTACAAGCATTTTATAAAGAGATGGGGATGGGGACCATGGTGGTGAGCAGGGTCAGATGTAAACAGAACAGTTGGGCTCTTGATTTTTTTCATGACTGAGGAAGTGGAAGTGTGACAAATGCAAGTGATTGTGGAAGAGAGACTGCAATGGATGGTGGCGGAGTTTGAAAAGAAAGTATTAGAGATTTTTATGCAAACATGCTGCCTGAAAGTGAAGGAAGGATTGCCCTTTTTAAGAAGATAGAGGTGTATGTAGGTGGAGGTAGGCAGGAAATTCTAGTGGGGGATTAGAATTGCATTATCACAAAGAGGGACAAAAAAGAGGATGAAGGGGAAGGAGTGGTAGACAGCTCATCAAAAGTACTGATTAATATAATAAAAGAAGGCAGTTTATAGGATGTATGGGCAATGAGGAGGTGATTACAAGGCTGGAACTGTGTGGCAGATAGGGTCCAGGTTTGATTTTGTATTAATGTCAAATGGGCTAGGGATTGGAAGGAGGGCAATCTTAGATGTGACCTTCAGTGATTACTGGATGCTGAGAATGGTAGTGAGTTTAGAAAAAAGTGAAGGTAGGGGAAAAGGGATTTGGAAGTTAAATATTCAATTATTACAAAATGAAAAGACCTGTCAAGCTTATGTGGAACTGTATAAAGCATGTTGGACTCCAAAGAGATACTACAAAAGCATCTGGGTGGTGGACTATGATAAAGAGAAGAGCAAGAAATGTTTTCAGAAATATTTGTTGAAGAGAAGTGAAGAAGAGGGTGGAAGAGCTAGAAGAACTGCAGGCAAAGAAGCAGGATTTATTTGAAGTGGCAGTAAGAGGAGTACAAGTGAAAGATGAACTGGAAGACATAAATTGATGGACTGAAGAATGCTTTAAAAGGAAAATATTAGAGAATTTTTCTGACTAGAGCACTATGGGTAAAGGAGGAGGAAGGATGGTGTAAATATTTTTTCAGTGAAACTGAGAAAAAGAAGGAACTGGAAGCTGTGAGAGCTGAAGAAGGACTCTGAATACAAGGGAGTGGAAAGGTACTGAATGCAGTGGTAGAGTTTTATAAAGAGCTGTACAAAAGGAGTGGATGGAGTTAAAATGAAGGTGTTCCTTAACAGGATAAACAAGGAATAGAGGATGGAGAGAAATAAATACTGGAGCAGAAATTAAGTATAGAAGAGGTGGAATACTGCTTAAAGCTTGCAAGAGAGGGAAGGTACCAGGAAGAGACAGACTTCCAGTGGAATGCTAGGAAAGGTTTTGGCACTGGAGGTTGGGGAAATAGGGGAGTTTGGAATTTCATGAATTTCATGTTGAAAGTTTTGCAGAGAATGGGGTTTCTGGTGAAGTTGATTGGATGGGTCAACGTAGTATACAGTACAGTAGGAAGTCAAGTACTGCTAAATGGTTATTTGAGCAAAGCATTCCCTATACAAACAGGGGTAAGACAGGGATGTCTGCTGCCCCACTATCTATTGGCATGGAGAATTCATGCTGATAAGTGGTGTGAAGATATTAGAAGGATGAGCAGTTAAATGTAAATTATACACAGATTATGTGAACATAGTGGCTCAGGAAAGCATATCAATCAAGAGGATATTAAAGCATACAGAGGACTATGGTGAAGTATCAGCGGTGAAATTAAATAAGATGAGAGTGATGTAATGGGTGCTAGGAATTGGGCAAATTTACACAAGTTTAGGTTGTGGGTGGTAGATGGTGTAATCAAGAACTTGGGAATGCCATTGAATGCTGAAGAGAAAGGAACAAAGACATGGGAGAAGTTAGAGATAAGAGTGAGATGGATCTTGGGATCGTGGAGTGGTAGAACATTATCTTTCAAGGGTAAAGTGGCTGTAGTGAAAATGGTACTCTTGCCTATCATCCTTTACATGGCAGCAGTGTATCTACAGTCATGGCAACAGATAAGGAAGGTACAGAGACAGATATGCATTGGGGGGAGGGGGAGGGGGAGGGTAGAGAAGTGAAAGAGAAAGCATAGCCAAAATGGAGCTGTACGATGCCATGGAATTAGGAGGCTGGGGAATGCCAGATTTGGAAAGCTTTATGTATACTTATGTTTCTGTATAGGGACAATGGAGGGCATGAGGAAGACTGCATGTTTTTCCTGTTATGTGGCAAGAAGAACGTTAAGAAGATGGGGCATATATGGGAGAGATTGGAAAAAGCCATGGGCATGGCCACCGGCCCACTATGCAAAGGTGGAGAGCTCTTTAAGGGTAAATAAATTTGAGGGAGTGGGATTACAGGGATTTTTAGACTGTCAGAAGGTGATTAATACAATAAGAAAGCAAGATAACATAACAATAGTTAGGAACCTGATGGAAAGATGGCAAATGTGTGGAAAGAAGTGATAGATAATAGATTGAAAAGAGACCATACAGATAGCATATGGATGAAGATACGGACTATTTTTCCACAGTGGCATGCCTGAGAGAGGGATGTGGGGCTGAAGAATCTCTACCACATGTATTTTGAGATTGCCCTTTTGTGCTAGGGATATGGGAGGGGGTATGTCGAGTTTTGAGTATGATCGATATGAACTGTGACTTAATATATGAAATGATATTGTATGGATTAATGCCCAAAGGGCTGGAGACACAGACTGAGAACCATATTACTTTGTGCAACAGTAGCAATATGAAAGATGAGAAACCTACTGCTGGTCAAGGGACTGGCTTTCACCAAAAGAGAGAGTTTGAAGTTGTCAATATATGAATTGAAATACTATGTGGATCAAGATGTGGATGAGGTGGGGAAGGAGCAGGCAGAGAAAAGATGGAGGAAAGAAGCATGGTGGTGTTTCTTCCAAAAGAACAAAGGGACAGAGTGAAAGTTATTACTCCTTCCTGGGTTGGGGATTTTCAGGAGAGGTTAGTGTGTTAATAGTGAAAAAGGGGTGTAATAAGAACAAAGTATTGTTGTAGTTGGAGGTTGTTTTAATGTATTTTATTTTAGTTGTTTTGTAATAATAGAAAAGGTTCCCATAAGCATATGAAATGTAGCATTTTTGGCACCAAGGAGAAGGTGTCAGGGCTGGCTCTGGCCCTCTTGGTGCAAACCTGCTATTGTAGTATTTCCAGGCAATACCCGGCCATTTTTTTAGAGCCAAAAAAAAGGTTCCCATCAGCATGTTTGCCCAATATGGGCTATGTGTTTTATACACATTCTTAGTGTTCACTGAATTCAATCAACTTCATAGTTGGTTTCTATTACTGAGCACATGCTGCTTTTGGCAGCAGTTTAATGATAGACAGACAGTGTATTTAGTGAGATTCACTCGTATGCAATTATAAGATAAGGGGCTTTTTTCCCTTTGCCAATTAGGTGGAAAAAACCTCATCTTGTATCCAAGTAAATACAGTACTCTTGTTCCATGACACTCCTTTTTTAATCAGTGGGTGCATCTACACGTTCATTAATGTGCTGAAGTTACTGTACATTAAGTTTAGTACTTGCACCCAGCGTGTATATACATACCCTTTCCACATACAGTGCATGTACTCTGATAAGCACAGGCACATTTTCCTTTCTTGAGCCCCATCCTGCTCTCTATCCATCTAATTTTTTTGGCACCTGGTTTTCATGTTTGTTATTTCCACTTTTTCCTTTGGTTGAGTATCTAAAATGCTTGTAAGACGGATACCCCTTAAATATATTTGTATCGGCTATCTCTCTCAAATTTCATATGAGTCTTTCTTGTCATGACTTCCAACTCCTGTATGATTCCCATAACATCCAGATCTGTTACCGCCACTCTTTTTTCTTTTCCTCTTAAATGTGCCCGTCAAAAATGTTGAAGCTATTTTTAATGAAAGGATAGCGTGGTAAGAGAACACTTTCTTCATTATTAAAAAATGGCTGCAAGTGTAAAGTTGAAACTTGGCATATAATGGCTCTCAATCCTATGTTTGATTTTATAAGGGCAAATTGTTCCAGCTGTTTAAAGGCATTCCAAAGCCAACCATGTGTAATCAAAGCCATCGGATTTTAGTTCCCTAAAAGGACCAAATTTTAGTTTTCTTGTGAAGTGTTTTTGTTTTGACTGAGGAATAGAAGAGTTATGTTCATGCAGAAAGATGGGAGTGTGATTTTTATTAGCACTTTAGTGAAGTTTTCTTTGTGGAGAAGCTGCAGATGGCTGAATTCATGGCTAACCACTTGCAGATTAAATATGCACAACCTCAGATTTAGCTCAGTAGTTGTTTTTTTTAAATTAAATGTAACACTTTTTTATTTAATTTTCTGCAAATACAGTTTCTCAGGGATTACATAGAACACTCATCTATCACTAAGTCCACTGTTTACTGTAATTTCATAACATACAATCATTATTTCAAGGCCTGTGATAATTACTAGTATTTATACACTGCTGTACTGTATATATTGCAAAGTATACTTATACACTTTTACACTAGATTCCTGCAATTTTACAGCTCGTCCTTCTTGGTGTGTGTGAAATATGTACTGTTGCAGAGTCCCCCCACAGGGATAATTCCCTGCTTTGGTACATAATATCAGTAGGTGTATCCTGTATTTTTTTGTCATTATTACTTTTTTCTTTATATAATGACAATCATTGTAAAGAGCACAACTGAAATAAACAAGTAAGTGTACACATTCAAATAAAGGCAAAAGGTTATTGTTTCTACTGAAATTTCTTCTATAGTTCTATAGTTACAAAAACAATTCCCAAATAAGTGTAGACCTATTGATCATCATGAATAGGACAAATATTAATTGTATTGGTATAGTATTGTATCTGTGTTTCAAGAAAAAGAAAAGTAAATGCTTTTAGTGTTTCAGCATG
>NW_005841945.1:2704396-2708781 GCF_000455745.1 Alligator sinensis | reverse complement strand
AAAACTGAAATGAAAGATAGAAATAAGAATAAAGGCATCAGGATAGCACAGTATATAAATGTTATTGTAGATCAGTGGTATGGTATTTAAAAAGTGTCTAATTTTACAGTGAGGGTATGTGATGAGGCATTACTTAAAGTAATTTTGAAGTCTGCTTCGTTAAGCCCATAATAAAAATGGTGTTCAGCAGATCACAGCTGTTTTACAAGGAAGCAGTTGTCTGAGCTGTAAGAACAAACTTAAACAGTGAAATATTTATGCCATTCACTGATGTCCCAACTCACCAGACCACAGAGTATGTATGTAATTTAAGAACAGGACTTGGGATTCAGTGGGCTTATACACATGAAGGGTTTCCTGGAAGGTGACCAAAGTCCTTTCATCTATTCTTTTATTCCAAGTAAGAATTTTGAATCATTAGCCTCCAGTTTTAGCCTCTGTTCCTTTTATTAGTTAGTATTAAAAAGCCCTGTGCAAATTGAACTACTCTTCTGATTGCAAGCGATTTTTGTCAGCTCTAGAGAAAAGTAGTTAGGTATTATCTCACCTCAAGAAGAGAACTGAGGTAACCTTAATAGCTTGACTATATCATCTTCAGTGTTCATCACATAAAATGTATCAGATCATAGATGGCATCCACCTCTTTATGGAGTTTGTGAGTATGATGAATCTTCTCCTTTGGATTGTTGTCACTGGCTAGAGAGAAAGAGACAGAGAATCTCTCATACACATACTCACCTCATTTTAGAGAATTAAAATGCTATACTCAAAAGGAAGGAGGACATTTTTTACTTAAAAAATTGACATAAGACACTGCAGATAACCATATCCACCAGATGAATTCTTTATCTTCTTGAGTTATGCTGGATTTTAAAAAAGAAACTAATATCATTTTTATAGAAACCAAGGGAATTCCAGAAATACTTGCAGTAATCATACTCTCTCAATAAATTAAACTAATTAATACTTAGCATTGTGATCTGCATAGATAAAATTAACTGCTTTTCATTGTAGCATTTCCTTTTCATTGTTTGACTTCATAAGGTAACATAATAGTTTGCACCCAAGATGGGAAGATAATTAAAACATGTTTCTGTGGATCTAAAATAAGACAATAGCTCCAGGGAGTTAAACTCTGATTCTTTTAAATGAAGAAAATTGCAATAATAATCCTATTTCCAGTTCCCATCACAGCTAAGAATTCCACATCCTGCTACGAATTAGCTTGCATCTGAACTCTCTGGCTGAAATTAACTCCAGTCTAGGAATGGTCACCTGACCTAATGCACCACTTCAGACCTGCATTAGAGGATTAAGTGGTGTACAAAGTTGAATTTCTAGCATGTGAATATTTGTAACATCTTTTACAGAAAGTTTCATCATCCTTCATTCTTTGGGGTCTTTTCCACTGACTGGCACTGGCAGATTTTCCATTGAAGTTAATATCCATATCAACCACTTTGTCATGTTTTTAGACTGCTAGAAACATTTGAAACACTTAACATCAAACCAATATAGTGTGATTTGTTGTCTCCTGCAAATTATGGGAAGGGAGTAAGATATATATCCTATTCGTGGAATACTGCTATCACTGTATGTTTCAGGTTGCTAAGTTGCTCCTCAGCTCAAGATGCTGAGGCATAATAGTGAGCTTTATTGATTGTATTGCTGTTGGATAGGTAGAAAGAGAGCACTGAAAAAAACATCCACTGTTTTATCACAGCATGGTGTGAGTTCATTATAAAACCTGACAAAAATCCTCTTTGGAACAATTAAAGATGAGAGACTTCCACATGTCTACATCTGCAACCTATAGACAAAGCTCTCAGGACAATAACAATCAGATCCTCTTCTATCACAGACAGGTGAAGCATCACTCAAGTCAATAAAGTTATATCAGTTGGTACTCATAGAGAATCTGGTTCTCCATGTCTTTTGGTAACTCAGGAATTGCAAATGTAAGTTTCAAAATGAATGTAGCATACCATAGGCAATTGCTTCTAATTGGTCAGCATTCAATAACCAAATGATAATCTTTGTTGTAATTGATTTAAATGCATAATTATATTACCTTTGCTTGCAGGACTTCTAAGTCTTCCAGGCATCCTACCTACTCTACTTCCACTGCCTCTATTACCACCTTCACCTCTAGGTGAGCAGGAAGCTCTACAGTGGGAAACAAGGGGGATTCATGGGACTCTGGGTTCTCTTGTTCAGGATTCCCATTTCTGATGTTCGATGACGGATGGTTCCTGAATTAAGGCTTCTGAGAGGATACATCACTGGAGTCTTTATTAGAAGGAGAATTCTAGGTTAGAAGGAGAATTTGGTACTGCTTGTAGTTATGTGTATGGATAAATCCCAAGGGGACCATGGTTCTAAGGGAGGTAGAAAGAGCTGAGAGGTAAGGTGCACTTCATGGTAAAGCTTTTCATGGGGAATAATATAATGTAAAAATTGAAGCTGTGGTTTAAGTTAGGACATGACTACACATGCAATTAATGTGGACAAATAAACACTGAGGCTTATTGCGCTGGAGTTTTTGCTCCTGGGTATGCTGTTTGAATCTGCATCTGGGAGCAAAAATCTCCAGAGCATATTGCTTCAGAGTTTATTCACATACAGCACATTGAGCCTAGGGCTGAACTGACTGGGGTCATTGTGCTGTGTAGGGGCTGGCTGGGGCACGAGACTGCTTCAGTGTGGGGCTAGCTGGCAGGCAGCCCCACACTGAAGCACCCGTGTGTCCCAGCCAGGCAGGCAGGCAGCATCTACATGTGTGCTGCTATGCACGAAAAAACTTCAGAGCAGGTCTGCTCTGGAGTTTATTAGTTTTGTGTGCTCTAATAGGGGTGCATGCATAGACACAGAGACATTTACTGCAGAGCTAATTAGGCAGCTCCTCAGTAAACGCCTTGTGTAGATGTGCCCTTACAGTGGAATTCTGGAATAAAGATATCAATTTATCTATGGATTATTGTATCCATTTATCTATGGATTATATTGTACTCCCTATCTGGTGTTATTGTTCTGAGAGCTTCATCTATAGCTTGCAGGTAGTCTCTCAACTTTATATTGTACTCCCCTATGGGAGTACAATATAAAGACACAATATAAATACTATGTAAATGCAGAAAAAGTTTACATCTGCCAACAACTAATCCAGTGACAAAAATGCCATTGATTCCAGAGGGGTCAGGAGTCACTAGCATTATTGAAAATGAAATGCTTCATGAAAGGAAGGTTCTCAGTAATGTAGTGAAAGTTTTTGTAAATGTTTTAGCAATATTGCATCGAGTATACTCTCAGTTTCCAGCACAGAGCTTGTGGTGCTTTTTTATTTTATTGCTGCCCTTTTTAACCCCTGATTGCTTAGAGAAGGCCAGGGATTATTAAAGGAAAAGGAGATCATTATTCTCATGTGCAAGTTCCAGGTAATGGAGGAAGCTTTGAAAGTGTGAAATGTTCCGTATTCCTATAAGCTTCTAACTCAGAATGAAGGGTGATTTTTTGCAAAACTCAGTCATGACAAATGAGATTTTGCCAAGGGCAAAACCCAAACTTCCTGGCTGGTCACAATTGCTGCATACATTTGTGAAGCTGGCAGTGTGTTCAATCTGCCCAACACATTATAACTCCCCTCCAACCTGAATGAAATCCTTAATCTCCCAAAGTAAACATTATATTGCACAGAATGCACACAATGAAGAAGGTGCAGTTAAAAATGAATATTTTTAATAAACTCTAATGAAAACCAAAGACACCTTGCCAGCAGGTGCCTTAAGACATGTTGTCTGCAGGATATTAAAAGCTGCATGCTAAGGAACACATGGCATAGACAAGCTGAAATCCACAGATGCGAAGGTGCTTAGTTCTTTGACCTCACAGCGATTAGTATTTTCACTGCACAAATAAAATGTTTGCTTCCTCTGCACTTTTGTTCAGCACAGATAGAATACAGTTGTTTCTTTCAGACTCTTATCTGCAGCATATTATTTTATTGTCATGAATAGTACATATGTTATCAGTCCTGAAGCACTTTCGATATATTCTGACTTTGTCCCTCTCCCTCACAGAGCCAACCAGTTTGTATCTCAGCTTTCACAGCCAATGTTTCAAGTATCACAGTTCTGTGCCAATAGAACTTTATCTTGTGGTTGCAAGCCCAGATCAGTGTTGACAAGAAACATTGTTGACATGAGTTATTACTGTCAGAGCTGACTGAGTACTGTTTTTCATTTTTCTTGGGGGGAAAAATCTGGTGGTTTCAGATGAAAAGCTGAAAAAGTCCTAAATAATAGACCATGCCATCTTTCTACACGCCAAAGCAATCAGCAAATTTATCTATAAATTAAAAATAATTTGCCTACTTGTTTTTGCTACTG
>NW_005841945.1:2667740-2704365 GCF_000455745.1 Alligator sinensis | reverse complement strand
TTTCCCTAACAGGAAGAGGAAGATTTTTTTAAACCACATCTCAAGGGAATATATTTCATGGCATATTATTAGTAGAATTTTTTTAAATGGTATAATAATGTGTTTTTTAAATGATAATGTTGCAGTTCCTATCATATTATATATTTTGTAGTTTAACCTCTAGCATTAACTACAACTCATTTATAAAACAGAGAAAAAAATCTCCGATTGTCCTCATTTCCTGTGAAAAGATTTCACAAACAATCCATTAAAAACAAAAAGATGCTGAAAACAAACTGCATTCTGCTCAGTTTTTTTCAAGAGATTTCATAGGTGACACACAGCAAAGAAAAGGAAGCAAATTAATTCAGCATCAAAAACTCCTAATGAGTCTTCTTTGCAGTCTAATAAGAATAAACTGCTTGAGCAGACCTAAACAATGGAAATCCCTGGACTGTTTAAAGAGGTGCAATATGCCTGCTCTCCATTTGTGTCATGTAAAAAATGGCAAAGGGGAAAAATAAGCAGTGCTTCATTAAACAGCATTTCCATCTAATCTCCTCTCATAGTAAGATAAAAGTTGAGAAGCATCCATTACCCCAAAATTAAAATAAATAAATAAATAAAACAGCCTGGAAGCTAATATATTTCTCATACTTTTTAATGCATTGTCTTAGCTTTTTAATAAAATGTATGATTCTTCACCTCACATGAGCAGGTCTTTCCCCCCATGTACCCTATTTGTCAGGGACTGACGATTTATGACAATCTCACAAAGAGGTTGGATCTAGCCCAGAAAGGTCCAACCCAGCTTGAAGCAGCACAGAGGATCAGGCAGCATGCAGGTGTGCTGAGCTGCCCACCTGCTGCCATGACCTGCCACATGAGCTGCCCTCAGCAGTCCCTGCTGCTGCTCTCTGGTGCCTCCACTTACCTTTGCTGAAGAGGGGCTAGGTATCTGCAGTGAGAAAAGTGAAGGTGGGTTGAGCTCAGGAGAGGAAGGGGGGATGGAGATATGAAGCTCACGGCACATAGGTTGAAAGCTCTGGCATGGTGTGACAAATGGCTATATGGTATTAGAATGGGACTACCTCAGTAGTCATGGAAAATCCTTGCTTTGGCATTTGATTGTAGAACAAAAAACCCCAAAGTATACATAATTAAAAGCTGGACAAACTCCTTTGTTACTGGATCATTTGGGCTGGCAGGTTAATTGTTTTCTTCTTTAAAAAACTTAAGGCTTACATTATTGATTTTAACTTGCTAAACTTGGTATTTTGTGATATGAAGTAGTGATACATTACTGGTAAACTACTAATTTAGCACGAATAATGTGAATATGTTATGGGTGTGTCTACAGGAGATGTTTACTGTGCAATTGACTAATTAATTGCACAGTAAACATCTCCGTTTCTACATATGCACCTCCTATTAGGGCACACAAAACTAATAAACTCTGCAGATTTTTTTCATGCATAGCAGCTGGCCCCTGGGGTATGGAGGGTGCTTCAGTGTGGGGCTGCCTGCTGGCTAGCCCCATGCTGAAGTATGCTTGTGACCTACCCAACCCGTCCATAGCACATTGAACCCAGCCAGAGTAGCCCCAGGCTGGCAGGCTGACCCCCTGGGCCCCTGGCAGCTGGGGTTGCTGCAACCCAGCTGAATGTGCTGTGATCAGGACATATGTGTAAACAGCATACCTGGGTTGCTTTCCAGGAGCAATAAACTGCAAAGCAATAAGCTTCACAGTTTATTACAGAGGTATATGTTGTAGCCATGTTGGTTTAAGGACATAGGCAGACAAGGTTCTTTGGGCAAATCTGGTATCGTTTATTAGACCTACTCAAATAGTTGGAATAATTCTTCTTTGCAAGCTTTTGGGTATAAATACTCTTCTTCAGGCTGAGGAAACATCTGCAGTTGGTGTGTGCTCTTCCTGGATGGAATGAATAGTAAAGAAGCCAGAGGCTGGTATGCATGTAAGAAAACCAGTCAGTGAAGATTGAGGAGTCAGTGGGTCAGAGACCGGCTGGGGGTGGGGAGTGGAGGGGAGGGGAATGAAAGTAGCTGGTAAATAATGGAGAGGTACCTGGGAGTCAGATGTCTGGCAGGTTATAATGTGTCATAAATCCAATGTCCATATTTAGTCCATGATTTTTTGTATCCAGGAGGTTGATGAAGTGAAGTTCACAGGCTTGTCTATGAAAGGGGTTTTGTAAATTCTCTTTCAGGATTAGAACTGAGTGATCAGAGAGAGAGTGGTTTTCTTGTGAGAAATGTGCCCCCACAGGTAATTGGGTATTCTTGTCTCTGAAAGATTTCTAGTGTGCGCAGTTGTTGTTTGGTCTCTCCTACATATTTTCCATCCGGGCATTTAGTGTACTGGATGAGATATATTACATTTTTGTAAGTACAGGTGTAAGAACCAGGGATGCTGATGGTTCTATTGCAGGGTGTAGGAATTGTGGGGGTTGTGGAGATATATTGGCAGGTTTTACATTTCTTGTCATGACATGGTCTGGATCCATTTGGTTTATTGCTGAACACTAATTTCATGAAATTACATGAAAATACCAAATAGAACTCAACACTACAAAGGGTGTGTTTAGACACACCCTAAACACACCCTTTGTAGTGTTGAGTTCTATTTGGTATTTTCTGTTTCTGTCTCTCTTTACTTTTGCCTAATCTATGAGCCATCCACCAGGCGCAAAGGATTGTAGAAACAGTGAGAATGCCTACGAAAACCAGGGCAAAAGTAACTTCAGCTGTTTGGCTTGACTAAGCAGAAGTTAAGTGCAAGTTATGATTAGACTCTCCTTCTCAAATATTTCCTTAGAGGAAGGTGGAAACCCATAGAATCTCTGTGGTTCCAGTTCTGAGATCTAGTACTTCTGCATAAAGCTGGATTAACTCCATTGAGCACGTCCCCATGAGCATACACATGCAGTTTTCAACACTGCAAACCACATGTAGTGCATGTGCATGCTTTCTCTGTGCTGCTAATTTGCAGCACAGTGGGGTTTTTTGATACCAGGGGATACCGGTGGGAAAGAAAAACCACTAAAAATACAGCATGGCGCATGTGGCAGGACCATGTGCTGCCAGAAGGGGAGCCTGACTGGCCAGAGCCATGGTCTGGCTGCTGTCTAGGTTCTGCGTGCCCAGATCACCACCACTGCTGCCCCAGGAGATGCCCAGGTCCCCAGATAAGGCTGCTGCGGCCAGCCAGGTGCTGGCCCCAGCCTCCCCTACCCTATCCAGGGCACTTTGCCATGCACTACAGCTCACGTGTAAGGGCATGCCCAGGAACATACTTGTGTCACTGCTGTTTGTCCCATGGGGAATGCATGTGTGCACTCATGGGAACACACCCATTGGATTCATTAAGTTATTACCCCTGATCCACAGTGGAGTAATAGAAGTCTAATTTGGCCTCTGTTCTGAATATATTCAGACTTACTAGGGTTCAACTGTTCTTTTATTTCAAGAATTGCCAATTTGTTAAATCTCAAATATGGAGGCATCACATAAAATATGCTACTGAGAATTCAAATGACAATAAGGTGCTCTGATCTTAGACCTACTTGTTAAGAGTTGTTGATTTTAGTTAGAGTGCCAGTATTGTTGACATGGTAAAGTGATTTTTCCCTTTTGACACCATTCTGCCTGGAATCTAGCAAAGACCTGTAAAAATAATTGACATTTATAAGCATTACATATACATGAAATGATGGATATAGAGGAGCAGGGCCTAGAACCTTTACTCACACTAAATACAAATGATACAAGTACAAATGATTCCATCTAACATAATAACATTCTGTATAGCTTTAGGACTAAAGAATCTGATTGTAGAAGAAGTAGCATGTGAGGGTGGCATAAATATCAATTTGGGGGAAGTAAACCTAAACCTAGGTAGATAATATGTTCAAAGACTTGTAGACAGACATGACAGTAAGTGATCCAAGCTTTGAATGCAGCAATTTTGAACTAATTTTGGGCTGTAGACAAAAAATTATAGTGGTGGTAGTGGTAATACAGATGGATGTTGCTATGGGTCAGGACAATGATGTACCCTTTAATATTTTTATCCCTTGGCAAGAAAAGGAAGTTAACAGGGCAGAGATGTTGATGATAATGTAAAATGTGGAAGAGAAGAATTGTTTTACAAATATGATGTTTCTAATAGAATCAGAGGATTTGATTCATCAGTGTATGAATCTTTAAAAGGCCTTTGGTATTCAGACCAATCAAACAGCACAGTTGGCATTTAGTATGTATCATAGATCTATTAGGTGAATAAAATGTGAAAATAATTTTCTGAGTTCTTTTCCAACCTTTCAATAGTGTGTACCATTTATTCTTAGCTCCTTCAGTGCTCTTGGCTTGAAAGAAATGGGGGCAGTTGAAAGTGCACATCATTACATTTTATTGTGTATGTGGTGAAGAATACTATTCATTGAAAAGCAACATATAGCAATTATGCAAATCAGTTTTGAGCAGGTAATAAACCAGAGAAGATAATTGTAGCACTGAGCTAACTCAAGTGGCATATACTAATCAATACTCATCATAAGGTCAGATTGTGACAGAGTGAGTGACTAGACTCTTATACCCCAGGGTCCTGCAACCATTCCTTATAAAGGAAAGAAAAGAAAAGAAAAGAAAAGAAAGCTCTAGAAACTTGATCTTTCATGTCCTCCTCCATTAAAAATAGCTGAGCAATGAACCCAATCCTAGTCACACACGTGCAGTCAAAAGATTACTTACCCTGACATAAATATAAGTGGCTAGCAAGTCCAACTGAGGCTGAGTCTCCATCGTGCCAGGCACTGTACATATGAAAAGTAAAAACTGTCTTTCCACCCTAAAAACTGCAAAAAGTTAAGACAGACCAAAGATCAGCTTTTTTGTATAGACACAAAGATTAAAGGACTTGTTCACGATCATATATGGGCATCTCTGGCAATATCCAGATTTGAATATGGATGTCCTATCTTGTGCTCCAGTGCCTTAATTGCAAGATTAAGCTCCTACCACTGTTCTATTACTATTCCTTCCTATTATTGTTCCTACCACAATTTTTCTACTGCATTGCTTCTCCTCTTTTTAGCTTGCTATTCTGCATCCATTTTCCTGTAACCTCATATCGTTATTTTTCCTTTCCCTCTGGGTACCTCTTCTTCCCTGCCCATTTCATTGTCTTTTAACATTCTCCTCCACTCCTGTTTTCTTTTATCCTGCACTTGTAGTTCCTATTTATTTTGAGGACAATTCTGTGTATTCTGAGTTCTTGTGTTCTGTGTGTAATGTTGCCAGTGCTAAATTGTCTGATGTTTTGGAGGCAAAACACAGGTTAGGTACTCTGTTATTTCTTCTTATACAAAATGTACTTGTCTTACGTAGCTATTGGTATCATAATATTATCCATATGTTTTTCGTTAAATCACTGTACAATGGAGGTATACAGTATGTGCCAGATCTGATGGAAAAATCAACTCCAGAGGAACCAGAAACTAAATCCCCTCCCCACCCCCGCCCCAATCAGAAGATAGTAATAGAGATCACTTTAGTTTAACCTGAAACATTCAACAAGTGCTTTTTGGTGTTCCAGTTTTCCATTTCCCCCATTAGGATAATGTTAATATTCAACTTCAGTGAACCAAAATGGGATTGGATGTATGATTTCCAAGTCAAACCAAAGTTCCATACAATTGACAAAAACTGACATTGTCCACAATGGTGATTAGACTAAAGAAAGTAACCACTAGAATTAAAATGAAATCACCCCCCCACACACACATGCAACCTACTGCAAACTGTCTTCAGAACTTCTGTACACATACTTTGTTTTATGTTTGTTTTCATTTCACAATTCACTCACCAGTAATGCTGCCCTTCTCCCTGCCAAAGTGTTATTCATCACAGCTATGCTGATCAAGAAAGAGAGTACAAAGTACTAGATGCACATTTGATAGTTCTTTCTAAAAATAGGTGGTCTCTATGGCAATATTTCTCTGTGCCCTTGAAGGTGGAAATTCAGTTTTGCTAAGCAGAAACATTTCAGCAGAAATGATGGGTCTTACTAGTATGATGAGACTGCTATTGTCAAAGCTTTATATTCTGAGCTGCAACAAAAATTCAGACAAAAGATGTCTTAAAAAAAAGTTTAAAATTCTGACAAACACTTCTCTGGAAAACATTTCATGTTACTGTTTCTTCACCTTATATCATTGTGTTCCTTTTTGTCATGCTCAAATCTGCAGAGATACGTGGATTGTTTCTACTTGGTTTTGGCAAAGATTACTATCTAGTAGGGCTGTGTGAAGCTTCAGTAGCTGATTCAATTCGGAGCAGATTCGGCCTGATTTGGGGACTGAATCGAATCGGGAGATAAATTAAAAGTTCCAAATTGATTCAAAGTCTCCAAATTGATTTTAAAAAGCTTTGGAAAAGATTTGGCTGATTCGGGGATTCAGCCATAGACTAAACAGGCAGTTTACGGGGTGTGGCATGCGGGCGCAGCAGCACTTGGAGTTGGGGCTCAGCCCTGCTGCTGCTTGCCCAGCCAGGGTGGGGTAGGGGGGATGTGGGTGTGGCTCACTCTGGGAGGAAGGGGGCAAGCAGCAGCAGGGCTGATCCCCCACTCCCAGTGCTGCCTCACCTGGATCCCTCCCCCCCTGCCCCAGCTGGCAAACAGCAGCAGTGTCCACCCCCCTGCCCTAGCTTGCAAGTGGTGGCAGCACCCGCCTCCCCACCCCAGCTGGCAAGTGGTGGCAGGGCAGAGCCCCTGCTCCCAGTGCTGCTGTGCCTGCATCCAATGCCCCCCCACCCTGGCTGGCAAGCAGTGGCAGTGGCCGCATCCTGTGCCCCCCACCCTGGCTGGCAAGCAGCAGCAGAGAAGAGTCCCCACTCCCAGCACTGATGTGCTCACATCCTGAGCCTGCCTCCCCGCCTTGGTTGGAAAGTGGCAGCAGCGTCTGTCCCAGCTTGCAAGTGGTGGCAGGGCCCACCTGCCTGTCCCGATTGGCAAGAGGCAACAGGGCAGAGCCCCCACTCCCAGTGCTGATACACCCACATTCTGTGCCCCCCTGCCTCAGCTGGCAAGTGGTAGCAGAGCAGAGTCCCCACTCCCAGTGCTGATGTGCCCACATCCCACGCCCTCCACCCTGCGTGGCAAGTGGCAGCAGCATCTGCCCCGGCTGGCAAGCGGTGGCACCACAGAGCCCCAACTCCAACAGACTTACCAGCTGGAGGCAGCTGTCAGCTGCCTGTTTAATTTATGGCTGAATCTCCAAAGTGGCACCTAAGTGGCACCAAATCTTTTGGATCTGATTTGGCCAGATCTAATTAGGACAGTGATCCAAGTCTCTGAATTGAATTGCTGTCCTCTGAATTGGCCAAATCTGAATCTGAAGCAAATACTTGCTGCTTCGCACAGTCCTACTGTCTAGAAACTAAGCCATTACAGAATTGAAACACCTTGACTCTTCTTGATCATTTCATGAAATGTTTGATTCCAGCTGGAAGGTGTGGATTTAGAAATTCAGTTAACACTTAGAGCAGTAGATAGACTTTTCTATAATGAGTGTCATCCTCCACTCCCCCCCCTCCCCACCCCCAAGAAAACTTTAATAGGGTCCATTTCTAGTGTCCTGACTCAGTGAAAACATGAGAATGTTGCCTGAGTCAGAACTACAAGATCAGATATTTTATTTGATTCCAAATAAATGATCATTTTTGTATTTAACACCTTATGCAATTGGTTGAACTTGAGCAGGCTACAAAGAAAAAATTCTGTCCCAAAAATGTAGCTTCTATGAACATCATTATATGGCACATTGTAATAAAGTTTTATATTAAGGCAGGTTTTCAAAATCAGGTCTATATAATTTCATACACACTTGCATATAATAAACTTACATAAGCATATAGCCAAAAAGCAATGTAAATCGAGTAGTTACTTGTACATGCTTTGCATGCAAACATGGAAAATGGTCCCTACCGTGACACTCCCCCACCCTGAATACAGCCAGGTGCACCTTTCAGATACACTCCCAGGGTGTTTTCACACCTTCAGGGGTGCCCCTCAGCCCTAGACCCCTCTGTGCAAACAGACTGAGATTCTGAAAGGTGATCTCCCTGACCCATGGTGCTCTGGCTTCACCCACCTCACCTACCTCTTGTCAGCTCTCAGAAAGGGGCATTTTTGCCAGCTAGAAGAATCATACCTTTCTCCAGTCGTGCACTCAGGAAAGATGCCCCCCAATTCCCGCCCTTTCTGGAGAAGACGCCTGTATATAGTCAAATACTGTGACACAATTACCTTGACAATTTGTAAGCTATAAAAGTTATAAAAGATTTTTTTGTTAAAACAAGAGCAAACATAAGAATCAGTAACCATATATTGAAATACAGACAAAGAATAAGAATAAACAAGCACACGAAAATATCAGAACAATAATCTTACCCTACCCTGCATCTTAAACACAAAAATGCAGCTTTTACTTAGCTCAACATATTAGAACATGTCCAGCCTCTGCCTGGACCTTTCTATCAGGGCTTCCTGCCGCTTCTGTCAGCCAGGAGATTCAGTCCATTTTCTTCTGCCCAGGAAAACTAAAGTCAAAGACTTAAGTATAGTTTCTTATATATCTATTACATCCATCACTCATAGGATTCTTGGAGAGCCTACACTATGTAGATAACTTTCTGCCCCCGCCCCCACCTTATCCCACCCCACCCCACCCCACCCTACCCCACTGCCCAGGTATGTTTGTTTACCACAGCAGGAGAGCAGGAGTCTTTCCTGATCTAATTAAGACCAGGAGAATATTTGCATCCTTTCAGAGATGAAGATTACTAATCCAACATCCCAAAGATACTGTCTATCATTCAGTTTCCCAACTGTTCCCCAAATGGCCTGAACAGCCAGGTGCTATTCTTATAGCCCCTTGTGTTAAATTTGACATTGTTTAGAAGGGCCTGACTATTTAGCATACCTATGTTGGATGCTTATTGTCATTGATGACCTCTCTTGAGTAATTTAGGCCAGAGGTTCTCAACCTCCAGGCCGTGAAGGGTTGGCTGCCAGACCAGAAGTCCAGAAGTGACTGGCATACTGTGGACTTGCAGCCAACCTTTTTTTATACTCATATAAATATCCTGTGAAATATGAATTTTCATTGCTGCCTAGGAAAACTTTTACAACCTCTGCTCTCTCCTATGCCTGATGAAGGGTATGTGCTCCCAAAAGCTTGCAAATAAATAAAATAATTTATTTGCAAATATCTAGTTAGTCTAATAAAACATATTTCCTCTTCCACAAGTTTTGATTCTTTTCATCTCTAGACCAATACAGCTGCAACCTGGATACTTGAATTGTAGTAGAGTTTGTGATACCTGCAACCTGCAATTGATCTAACAACAAACCCAAATACTGCTTTTGTTTTTTACTGGATGTGGCATTGTCAATTTATCAAATACAAAACAGTATCAAAGGCAGGAACAAAGGAATCATGGATTCAGAGAGAGATTTTGGTAACTTAGATATTTTTAGGCATATAGAGAAATAAAAAAGTTTAGGAAGTTATGAGATGGTTCTGTAAATCTGCCTTTTAATAATCATTCTGTTGAATGGATTTTTTGAAGAAAAGATATTATATAGAGATGTATAATGCATTGCATTTTTTCCATGAAATCAATACTTTCAATTTCTGTGATGCATCAAAGATTAGCACCAATGTTGGAGTTGCAAACTTGAATCCTTGAAATGAAACTGAAGCAAACGTTGACACTATGGGGTATCCCGTGAAGAGACTAAATTCATTTTATTAATATTTTAAATCTTACCACTAATATACAAATCCAGTGATTATAGATTACAAATGAACTCCAAGGCAGCTTATGAAAAATGTGTTTAAGACAACATCTCTGCATCCACGATGCATGTGTCCCAAGATGCTCTTTTGTATCTGTTTATAAATTTGGAGCATAGTGCTATAGTTTAGATTTAACCAGAGGAGTCAATGGGCCAGATTCATTGCTTGGTTATAAGGTCTTTGATACCAGTGAATGTGCACCAAAGTTACAGATCGTTGGTTATGTGTATGTTGAACGTTGTAGGAAATCGTTTTACAGATATATAACTTTGCTTACGATATACATTTAAATAACTGGAATAGTCAAGACCAGGCTTAATGATTTTTTAAAAAGAAATGTTGTAGTCTGCTAAACGATGTTCCATTGATCAGAGTATTTATGGTTTAGTGTATGTAAGCAGTGTGATGATAATGCAGAAGCTCTGAAGTGATAGAACTCCCCAGTACTAATTCTGGTTTTGGTGTCATAGTTCATTTCATCCAGAAGAGGGTCATTTTTACTTTTTAACTTCCTCACCCCTTTTTCATAACTTCACTAATCAGTAGGCTTACATGGAACAGTTGGAGTAAAAAAGAAACGAGCAAAATGGACTATATGCTGACTCATGCTGTACAAACCTGCATCAGTCCCTGTTCTACTAATGAAACTGTTACACTGGAATCTCAATCCTACAGTCCCTACAAATCCTAGGATAATTGCTTTCTATTAATTGAAGACAGGGCTTCTCTTTTCTTGAGAGAAGTCTAAAATGCATACAGATTATTTTTGGTATCATTTTGTGCCTACTGTATTTGCAACACATTCTACCAAAAATTGGTGTGTGCTGGATTTACACCTTGGTCCCTATTCACCAAAGGACCTAAATACGTTTTCCTTAATGATCTAAGCAATCCCTTTATTACCCAGCAAAACATGTTAAACATGTACCAGTGAAATAAAACAAACTTGAAAGAAGTAGAGTCTAAATCAAGTATTTTGTGATATTTTAATGGCATAAATTTATTTTCAAAGGAACAACCTCATGTGATGGTGTGTTGAAAGGATTTATTTCTAAAATTGTTAGGGGTCAAAAGACAAACATTTGTGCTTCATTACAAGATGCTGCCCTTGTTATTTCCTTGGCTTACAAGAAGGATATATGTAGTTTCTCATCCATGCTCTAGTTAGCAAGGTTGTCTTTTGTAAATGACCCCAAAGAAAAAAAAAACCCTGCTCTTTGGATTGAGGAGCTATTAGAGGAACATTAGAATTCCTTTTTTTGCCTAGGGAAGGAATTTCTGTGGTCTGGACTAAAGAAATAATGCTTAATAGATTTTGCTTCTGTACATTCTATATCACATTCCTGATAAATGTTCTGAACATTAGTATTGACAGAACAGGTTGTAGATATTTACTAGAATTCACATTAGAGGGTAGAGAGAGGGAATTATTTACTTTCTGCATGTACGTTACATCTCTGCCCTGCAGCAGTTTCATATCACAGGAGTATTTCTTCTCCATTATGAGCCATTTTCATATCTAGTGAACACTACAACTGCTTTGCAGCTTAGGAGTGGAGAAATAGAGAGTCAAGGGAAGAATGCAGTATTTTTGAAGGTGAGGGGCCTGGAGAACAAAGTCCCCTCTGTCCAGTGTTTAACCTAAATGAATTGCTGCAAAATATTTTTTTCCCTTCAGTTGGTATGAAAAGAATACCGAAATGAATACCACCTCCATAAAAAGCTCACTTGTTTCTTTATTAGCTGCACTTCTAAAGCAAAAGCAACTCTGCTTCATTTTGTGGTGCTGTTGTCAAATTTAGGAGACATAAAAGAGAATGTTTTTCTTGATAATACACTGCAGGTTGATTTGAATGGCTGTTACCAAATTTATGAATATGGAAATCAGTGGAATGTTTAACAAGACCTGAGCAAGAAAGCAACTGCAGGCTAATACTCTGCTAATTTTATGGCATTATTATTATCTTTTTTGTCTCAAACAATTTCCTAAATGTCAATTCCTGCCCTGGGTGTTGTTATTGCATGCAATAAAAAGAAATATAATTGGCAGAAAAACACAATATTTTTATGTGGTTCTCAGTAGGCATTTTGATTATGTCTTGGTCTAGTTTTATTTGCCCTGTTGATGGCTATTAGTGGCAAACCATTTATAGAACTTCCATCTCTCAGTTTTTGGGCTGACAAAACAGAAAAGTGGATGATAGAGATTTTCATTGACTTATATACAATTCATAGATTTTCTTTGGTTCCTGTCTGTATCTTTCTTGCCATGAAAGACATTGGGAATATTACAAAATTTGCTTTTGGAAAAAAACCACAATGAATGGACAGTTTGACAGTATTTCAGTTTGGTTTCTATCAAATAATACCTTTCATTTTTATCTTCAGTATCTTAGGACAATACATTCTGAGTTAACCATCTTTCTATTTTAGGGAAGTTCTTCTACTATATTATTCCACAAAATACATGGAAGAACAATGTAAAGTTATATTAATTAAATCCCTGTCTTCCCTGACATTTCTAATCATACTTTTTCCTTAAGATCAATTTTTTCACCATTATTCTACAGCTCACACATACATCATGCAGGGCTCATTTCTAATCTGAGGCATGCAGATATACACACAGCATATTTGTCTCTCTTGCTTGTGCTCTCTTTCATATATAACTGATATAGGGTAAAAGTTTCAAAACCACTTCTGTGTCTTAAGAACTTAAGTCCAACTTCAAAAGTATAAGGGGATGTGTATAGGATTTCCATAGTGATCAGATGATTTCTACCACAGCTCATTCATAGGTTTTGAGGTGACTTAAGAATCCAATCCTTGAACCACAGACCCATCTGCAGAAGTTGCAGGTTTTTCCTCAGAGGAGAGTAGGCAACAGGGCAGGCTTTGTTTCCTTTTCCTTGCTCTGTGTTCTCTTCCCTGCTTCAAGGATGAGACACTTTACCTCAAAATCAGTTGCCACTTGCTTGAGGTTGGGGCACCATTACAATCGGTCAGCAGCCAGCTCCTCCCAGCTCTTGATGTCAGCGTGTTGTCTTGAAGTATGCCTTCAGTGCGCCCTTGTCATGTTTCTTTTGGCCACTGCAAGGTTGCAGGCCATTACTAAACTGGGACTAGAGCACTTGTTTTGGGAGTCAAGAGTCTGCCCAAAATGTCTGGTCCAGTGAAGTTGGTGTTTAAGGATCATCAACTCAATGCTGGTAACACTGATCTCAGCAGTGACGCTGGCATTTGTGCAATGATCTTCCTTTTTGATGTGGAGGATTTTCTGGAGTCATCTTTGATGATACCTCTCCATATGACAGTGGTAGGTCACCCACATTTCACATTTGTAGACGAGAGTGTGGATGGTGACTTAATTGACCTGGATCTTGGTGTCTTTCCAGAGCCATCTAATCTGAGGCATACAGACACACACCCACTGTATTTTTCTCACTTGCTCATGCTGTCTCTCATATATAATTGATATAGGGTTAAAGTTTCAAAACCTCCTCTGTGTCTTAAGAGGTTAAGTCCAACTTTCAAAAGTAAAATAGCCAAGATACTAGGGGGATGTGTATAGTATTTCCATAGAAATCCCAAGACTATCTCAGGGAAAGAAGTCATGCCCACTCATTCCCCTTCCACATGGGGAAGCAGGAGACCTGGAGGAAGAGCAAACAGCAGGGGCAACAGGGGAAATGCTCTCATACTTCCTGAGAAATCAACACAATTAACTAGTTACCTCAGGTACTTGTACACAAATGCACAGAGCCTGGGAAACAAGCAAGATGAATTGGAAGTCCTTGCACAGTCACACAACTATGATGTGATTGGAATAATAGCCTTGGTGGGAGACCTCATATGACTGGAGCACTGTCATGAATGGGTACAAACTGTTCAGGAAGGACGAGTATGGGAGAAGAATAGGAGAAGTTGCACATTATGTAAAAGAGCCATATGATTGCTCAGATCTCTAGTCTGAAGCTGGAGATAGGCCTGTTGAGAGTCTCTGGGGTAGGGTCAGAGGCTAGAGCAACAGGGGTGATGTCATGGTGGGATCTGCTATAAACCACCAGACCAGGAGGAAGGGGTAGGTGAGGCTTTTTTCAAACAGATAGTGGAAGTTTCCCAATCACAGGCCCTGGTTCTCAGGGGGGACTTCAATCACCCTGACGTCTGGTGGGAGGGCAATACAGCAGTGCACAAGCAATCCAGGAAGTTTCTGGAAAGTTTTGGTGACAACTTCCTGGTGCAAGTGCTGAAGCCGCCAACTAAGGGCCATATTCTTCTTGATCTGCTGTTCAAAAACAGGGATGTATTGTTGGGAAATGTAGTAGTGGATGGTACGTTGGGCAGCAGTGACCATGAGATGATTGAGTTCAGGGTCCTGAGGAAGGAAAGGATGGAGAGCAGCAGAGTAAGGACCCTGGACATCAGAAAAACAGACTCCGACTTGCTGATGGAACTGATGGCCAGGATCCCCTGGGAAGCCAGGTTGAGGAGGGAGGAGTACAGGAGAGCCGGCTGTACTTTAAAGAAGTCTTACTGAGCATGCAGGAACAAACCATCCCAATGCTTAGGAAGACTAGCAAGTATGGTAAAAGACCAGCTTGGTTTTGCAGGGAACTCTTCAGTAAACTGAATCACAAAAAGTAAGTTTATAAGTGGAAACCTGGACAAATAACTAGGGAAGAATATAAGAACATTGCCTGGGCATGCAGGGATGAAGTCAGGAAAGCCAAAGCATAATTGGAGTTGCAGCTAGCAAGGAATGTGAAAGATAATAAGAAAGGCTGTACAAGTACGTCAGTAGCAAAAGGAGGATTAGGGAAAGTGTGGGTCCCTTACTTAATGGGGGAGGCAACCTTGTGAAGGATGCACAAAAAGTTGAAGTGATCAATGCCTTTTTGACCTAGTCTTCACAGGCAAGGTCAGCTCCCAGACTAGTGTACCAGGCAGCACAGTTTGGGAGGGAGGTGAACGGCCCTCAGAGGTGAAAGAACAAGTTAGGGACTATCTAGCAATGTTGGATGTCTACAAGTCCACGGGGCTGGATGTGATGCACCCAAGGGTGCTGAGGGAGTTGGTCTATGTGGTTCCAGAGCCATTGGCCATCGTCTTTGAAAACTCATGGTGATCAGGAGAGGTCCCAGATGATTGGAAAAGGGCAAACACAGTGCCCATAATTGAGAAAGGGAAGAAGGACGATCCAGAGAACTACAAACCAGCCAGGCTCACCTGAGTCCCTGGAAAAATCATGGAGCATATCCTCTAGGAATCCTTTTCTAAGCAGTGGGAGAAGAAAAAGGTGATTAGGAACAGTGAGCTTGGATTCATTAAGGGCAAGTCATGCCTGACTAATCTGATTGCCTTCTATAATGAGATGACTGGCTTTGTGAATGTGGGGAGGATTTGGTGTACCATGATTTTAGCAAGGATTTTGATATGGTCTCCCACAACAATCTTGCAGGCAAGCTAGGCAAGTATGGGCTGGAAGAATGGACTGTAAGGTGGATAGAAAACTGGCTGGAGCATTGGGCTCAGAGAGTAGTAATCAATGGCTCAATGTCTAGTTGGCAGCCGGCATCAAGTGGAGTGCCCCAGGGGTCAGTCCTGGGGCTGGTTTTATTCAATGTCTTCATCAACGACCTAGAAGATGGCATAGAGTGCATCCTCAGCAAGTTTGCAGATTACACCAACCTGGAGGGAGAAGTAGATAAGCTGAAGGGTCGGGCTAGGATTCAGAATGACTTAGACAAATTGGAGGATTGGGCCAAAAGGAATCTCATAAAATTCACAAGGACAAGTACAAAGTCCTGCATTTAGGACAGAAGAATCCCATGCACCAGTACAGTCTGGGGGCTGACTGGCTAGGCAGCAGCTCTGTAGAAAAGGACCTGGGGGTTGCAGTGGACAATAAGCTGAGCATAAGCCAGCGGTGTGCCCTTGTTGCCAAGTAGGCTAATGGCATCCTGGGCTGCATTGGTAGGTATGTTGCCAGCAAGTCAAGGAAATGAAGATTCCTTTCTATTCAGCACTGGTGAAGCCACATCTGGAGTACAGTGTACAGCTTTGGGCCCCTCACTAAAGAAAGGATGTGGACAAATTGTAGAGAGTCCAGCAGAGGGCAACAAAAATGGTGAGAGGCCTGGGGGTTAATGACTTATGAGGAAAGGGTGAGGTAACTGAGCTTATTTGGTCTAGAGAAGAGGAGACTGAGAGAGGATGTAATAGTAGCTTTCAACCACCTGAAAGGTGTTTCCAAAAAGGATTGAGCTAAACTGTTCTCAGTGGTGGCAGTTGACAGAACAAGGAGCAATGCTCTCAAGTTGCAGCAAGGAAGGTTTAGGGTTGATATTAGGAAGAATGTTCTCACTAGGAAGGTAGTAAAACACTGGAACAGGTTACCCAGTGAGGTGGTGGAAGCTCCTTCCTTGGAGGTTTTCAAAACCTGGCTAGACAAAGCTTTGGCTGGGATGATCTTGTTGGGAATGAGCATGATCCTGCTTTGGGCAGGGGGTTGGACTAGATGACCTCCTGAGGTCCCTTCCAGTCCTAACTTTCTATGATTCTATGTGGTGCATGCTGAAAAAAATGTCATGGGATTTCTGTTTGATCAATGACAGGAGTGCCCAGCACCATTCTTAAGAGATCTTATAAGACCAGGTCTCAAAAACGTCCATAGGCATACACCAAAGAGTAACTAACTATAGTTGCCATTTTTCAGCAAGAAGCCTAAATCCATTGAATCACCACAGAGGCTGTATAGATATACCAAAAGTCTCACTGAAAGTCATTAAAGCCCAGGCAATTTGGGGACATGATTTTTAAAGTATGCTTAGCAGTATTTAGTGGTATTTCTATTTTCAAAAGCCCCCAAACAAGTTACATTTCTACCCCCACTGCCACCATCATGAATCCAAATTCACTATCATGCATAGGTGCCAGAGATACCTTTAGGTTTTGTAAGGATGCACATTTACTAGAGAGGATCAAATCTATTCACCATCAGCTGAGTCCATTAAAAGCATGTTGGGGATTATGGATTTACAAATGAATGTTTCTTAACTAAATTAAAGAATGTGAACAGATTACTCATGTAAAAACATAATAGTTACTAATGGTTTTTGCTTGGTAACACATCATTTTAACACCAAAGACACAGAATAACATGTATTGGACAAATTGACCATTTTATTGCAATACATAAAGCAATTGGGACTTCCTTTTCTTGTTACAAGCTTTTCTAGACAAGACCATTAGAGAATATTGATTAGTCATAATAATTACAGTATGTTGCTCTTTATTGTGACAGAGGGAAATTTAAAAAATAACATGATAGGATGCTGTAAGTTAGTTAGGCTGTCTTAGTTTTTCCCTGAAAATGAGGCTTTAAAAAAAAAAATATATATATATATATATTACTCTTTCTCTTGACCTTGGGGCTTCAGCTTGGAGATAGATGCTTAAATGGAAATGTGAATAGAACTTCTTAATGAGGGGTAGTATGAATGAAAAAAAGGGTTGAAGTTCTCAATTTTGGGAGAAGCTCAGATGTAGATTGAGACTGAAACTCAGGCCCAAATTGGTAGCAGCTTTGCTTTTTAACAACAGTAAAATTTTATGAACTGATGATAACTTTCATATTGAAACATTTAAAGACTACCAACAAATCTCCCATAAAACAGCATCATTGGCTTAATGGGGCATCTAGCAAACTATCTGAGATAACAAGACTAAGTGAAGCTGCTCTTACTATATATTACCATAGCATAGTAGTAGCTTATATATATATTAAAGTTTTTAAGTGGAATTTAAATAACTTTTTTTACAATGTATTACTACATTTTTCATTTAAGTTAATTTTATCTCATGGTGTGGTGCCTGTTATCACCATATTAAGGTACTTCATTTGTCTTCAACCATGGTGTGACCAAATTCAGAAAAGTTATGGAGCTAAAAAAGTAGAGAACCATTGCCTTAGGCCCATGCCCGATTTCTGGAACAAACTTGGCATTCCCTCCTCCTGGCCTTTATCAAGGGGGGCGGAGGCTGGAATAGTAAGTTCATAAATAAATGTCAGGCAAAGAAAATGTTCATTTGCAAAAAAGCAATGAATTGATTTAAAATGCAAGAATGCTACTTGCATTTACCACCTTGTAGTTCAACTATGCCATGCAAAATCTCTACTAGTCATCTTCAGCTGTTTTCATGGCTCCTGGCATCATATGGTTGTAGCACTCTGAAGAATCTAGTTTGTGATCCTTACACAGCTGCATTTCCTCTGAGTTTTGGAAGATCACAACATCCTATATATATAAAAGCCTTAGTCTGTCTGTCTGTCAGTCCATAACGCTTTATTTGCACTCTGATTGGTTATCTCAGAACAACCAACCAGAGTGCTCCAAGAGCATTCCAGACAGAAGGTGGCAGTGGTGGCAGTGGTATGGCAAAGCACTGCCATGACAGCAGGGGCAGAGGGGATGGAGTGGGGGGCAGGGCAAGGCCCGCTGTGCCCCCTCCCCTTGGAAGCAGAGGGGGACAGTGGGGATGGACTGGCACAGCCCATGCCCTTCCCTTGTACCTGGGGTTATTGCCTGGTGCCGGTGGCCTCCGTGAAACTGCTGCCCTCCAGCGCTGCACCAGCCCTGGCTGGCTCTCTGCACTGGCCCCAGCCCCGCACCACCTGGAAGGGGCAGAGCAGGGCCAGCCTCAGTTGCACCACCGGACCAGAGGGGACAGAGTTCCCAGGACCCCGTCCCTACCCCACCCTGGGTTGTCCCCAGGAAGAGCCCAGCAGAACTCTGCAGCTCCTCCAGAGGTGCAGTGCCAAGGAGCAAAGGTGTGTCACGTGCCTCCCCACCAATCTTTGCACAGGGCAAGGGCATGCTGCTGCTACTATGAAAGCAGTGCAGCTGAATGTGCACCCTGCTGCTGGGTGGGCCAGGCAGTGAGGCACATGGTGTCTACCTCCACAGATTTTCCTACCTGTAGAGGGAGGGGGGCATGTGTGCATTCTCAGCCCCCACCCCCAAAAATTTCTCCCTCCACCTATGGGTGGGGAGCAGGGCCAGACCTGGTGTGGGGGTTGGGAACAGGCCCAGACAGCGGAGCAGCGGGGTGGAGGGGCTGGACATGCAGAGAGGGGTGCAGGGCTCTGTCCATGCCCACTCCCCATTGTTATTCTTGATGAGCTATTTGCTAGTGTCAATTGTAATTGTTTTAATAATGGAAATTCTAGGGTAGGTAATTTCTCTTTTCTAATTTGTTTCTTTTACAATACAAGGTTTTGCACTGAACTATGACAATAATTTTATACAAGAATACTTCATAATACAAATATTGTATTTAACTTTCATTCCCAGTGTACATAATTATGTGGTAAACTGAGGCCTGCAGCATTATAATAACATAAACACATTTAAAAAATAAATATTACAACAAAACCCATAGTACATCACACTGCAGTGATGCATGCACTTGCACTTGATAATGACTTTTTTATTTCATCATGTACCAATAATTTATCCATATTTATTCCAAAACTCTTTTTTTTTTTTTTAAGAGCTGCCATTTTTTCTAAAATAGATAATGTGCCATGAAAGTTTCCTTCCTAACCACTCTCCATCCCTCTGCCAAAAAGCTAGAAGGGAAAAAAACCCACCACCAAAATAAGAAGAACGATTAAGGATAAATACTTTTGATTAAGGATAAATACTTAAGGTTGGCAGCATTCACAGCTAGGATTCTTGCAGATCTAAGAGTATTATTTACTTTCAGGATTTAAAGTGGAACATTTATGCCATTGGGAGTTTGGCAGTTTGGCAATGGGACAGATAGTATTTAGGTCTAGCCATAGAATGTGTAGATATTAACTTTAAAGCAATATTATTATTGTGCATCTAAAAATGTATACCATGTATCTTTGGACATTTTTAAAACTAAATCATTGTTCTAAAAAAGATCAGCATCTTAAATCTGAGTTTAAAAAAGTTCAACCAAAACCTTTTATAAGCACCATAGCTATCTCTTTATTGATGGTTAATTATTTTTAGAAAAAGAAAATGTGGTTATATCTTACATTCAGAAGCATTGCATGGTGTTGAAGGAAGGTGGCATTAGTTCATAAGACAAATATTATGATTTTTTCAGGCACCTGGCATACGTTACATTTGAGAAGTGATTAACTAGTTAATTGAATCTTAAGTAGTTACTCAGCCACATGTTAATACAATTAATGGTGTGATAAAACAAAGAATAAGCTACAAAGCTATTATACAAAATATGTGTAATAACTTTGTGGCTACTTCCTATCACACCATTAAATGAATGTGTGGCCAGGCTGGGGCTCCAGTCATGAGTGTGCGTAGTACACTCCTGTAGCTAGGAGCATGAATCAGCTGATGGGGCTTCCAGCCACAAGAGCTTGCTACTTGCTGACACAGAGGGAGCACAGGTTCGGGACCCCCACTCCCCTCCCCGCCCACTGCATTGGCAATAAGGCATTATGTGATCTGATGCTCAGTGCCACAATCACGTCTCCCTTTGCATATGTTGTATGGCAGAAAGTATGATTGTGGGCATTGCACACCAGATCCCATTGCACCTTTAATTGTACATCTGCCAAAGGACTTAGACATGCATTTAATGAAAACCAAGCCAAATTGCACCTGTTATAGCAGTCTAAATTGTACCCTAAGTTCTTTTTCTTTTAACATATCTTGCACAGACTAAATGGTCATATATTGTATTATGGGCATTAAGGCTGCTTGCAGATGTAAAAAAAATTCAAGTGGCACTTTACTTAGTGTGTTCCCGTGCCAAGCCCAATGCATACCCAGAAGAGGCAACACCTTAGTTGGACCTGACTATGCAACATCTTTATAGATCGGGTGATTTAGTGGGGCTTTTTTGGTGTTTTTGTCTAATAACTGATTGAATCAGCTTTAGCTAAAAGCACCAAAAAGCCCTGCTGAAGCATCTAATCTGTACAGATGCTGCAGAGCTAGGTCGAAGTAGCACGCTGCTTTTTCTGAGAAAGTCTGTGTTTGTTTGCTTTTAACATCCGCAATACATGTAATTATGTCACTTATGGTCATTCCAAATTTCAGTTGATACTATTTCTATACTTTTCCACCAGGTACCCTCTATTTGATATATGCAATATGTAGTTTTGTTATTGTTCTCTTATAATCTTTGGTGAAACAGTAGGAATCCACAAAAACCATAAAAATACAGAAGTGCATCATGGTCCTTCCTCTCCAAGACCCTATTGAAGTCAATTGGTGTCTTATTTATTGAATCCAGGCCCATATAAATTTGCTTTATGCATAAATGTAGGCAAAAAAGTTTTTTTTGTAACAAATTAATTAACTTCTATATTCCATTAAAAAGGTACACACCTAAAGTTCATAGAATTTAATTGCCAAAATGAACTGAATGAGAATACTATTTCACTGCAATTTTTTTCATATTTCAAAAGACTATAGAAACTGTGATCTCCCTCTCAAAAAAGGTCAATTGGAATGATACAGAATCTTACTGAATTTGCACAGAGCCCATTATCATTCTTCCAGACATGTCTGTAAGGGTTGGTTTAAACATTAAATCAGAGCTTTCAAAAGAAAGCCCAAACCTCAGTCATTATCAGAATCTTTTGAGGCTCCCCCATTTTAATGTAATATTGTTCATTGGGAATAACACCTTCATTCAGTGTCAGCTATGTGTCCTCCCTCATGAAACCAATACATTTTTGCTTCTAAGGTATCAAAAAACATTGAGTGGGGGGAGGCTGGATTTATTTTTCTTGTATACTTTTCTTTTCTGAAACTTCTCAGTTAGGTAAAACAGATCAGACTTTGAAAAAGGTAGTATGTTCTCCTCAAATTAGTTCCATATAGGTTAATACTAGAGGTGCACTGATGCATCAGTCCAATATTGGATTGGTACCAATATAAAGAAAACTGACTGTATTGGATATCGTCCCAATGGGGCTGATAATTTGGGCAATAAATGCCTGTGCTGTGTCCAGCCACACCACAGCACTGAGGCAACAAGGAGCAGAGCCAGCAGTTTGGAGAGCTGCTGCCAACTGATAAGTCCAGTGTGGTGTAAGGGGAAGGGGAAGGAAGGGGCATCGGGGGGCAGCTCAATGCCCCCCACAGTGAGGGAGGGGGCAGGAGCAGGTGCAGGCACTGCCTAGCTGGGGCAGGAGGAGGGATGGAGCCATGGCTTGTGGGGGAGGAGGCAGCTCCCACCACTGCTTGCACCCTAGAAGGAGGGAGAGGTGTCCCCCAGATTTGAGTGGGGTGGGGCGGGTCAGGCTGCAGTCAGGGCTGCTAGGGGCACTTCTCAGTGGGGGCTGGGCTCAGAGTGGGTGCCAGTGGCATGGGGAGAATGCTGCATTCACCCCAGATTTTGCTGCCACTGCCACCAGCTGCCCGGTGCAGCCCGACTCAATGCCCTGCTTCCACCCACGTGCCAGGAAGAGCTATGGCTGCAGTGCACAGCTGACAGTGACAGTGCTGGGAGTGGAGTGTCAGTGAAATTTGGGGTGGATGCAGCATCCTCTTATCACTGCTGGTGCCCCCTCTGAGACCAGCCCTGCCAAGAAAAGCCCAGTGCAGCCCCAACTGCAGCCTACCCCGCCCTGCCCTGCCCCGCCCCCATGCATATCTGAGGGGTACATGCCCCTCATGACCTCCCAGGGTGCAAGCAGTGGTGGAAGCTGCCTCCCCCACCACTAGCCACAGCTCTCTCCCCCTGCACCACCTGGGCAGCACCTGCCCCCCCCCCATGGCCCTTCCCTCCCCTCTCCCCTTCCACCACACCAGACTTACCAGCTGGATGTAGCTGTATCAGAAATAGGATCAGTATTGGCTGATATGCCTCCTTATATAGAGACAGTTGGTACTGGCCCCCAAAATCTCTATCGCTGCACTCCTAGTTAATACCCAGTAAAGTCAATGAGACTTGAAGTGAACACAAGGGGCTGCCTGCAGAGAGATCCTTGTAGGATCAGGGCATCTCACTATTAAAATATTAATTATGTTAGCAGGCTTTCTCCAAAGAAGATCAATTCCTGCTTTCCAGTGGACATGTTACTGAGCATCCTGCACACCGACAAATAAAGTAATAGCGTGTTAAAGTGATAATTAGAAGCAAGCCCACCAAAGTCAGTAAATTGTATTCCTTTAGAGAAGCAGATTTTGGATCAGACTCTAAATTTCTAGGAAAATTTCCACTGAGCTCAAATGAATTAGGTTGAATTACAACCTGTGAATTGGCTCAGTAAATTTAATACAACTGTATTTTCTATAACACATTTCAAATAAATTTTATTCTTCCTACATGCTTTTGAGAGCTAATTAATATACTTGGTGTTAAGCAAGCATGGAAAAGAGAAAAGTCTATTTAAAGTCTTAGGCAAAGATAGGAGAAAATAAAAAGTTGTTACAAATCAGATTTGAAATGAGTTGGGACAGCAAGATGGAAAGGTGGCAATCTGCTCCAGATGGCAGAAATAGCAAGGGGGAAGACATACTCATGATCAGTGGCAATATTTTGAGCTTGATGAGAGACTGAAAAGACTGGTGCAAGAAAATAGAGAGAAAGGAGATGAGTAGTATGCTCAGCCCAAACCATTTGAATGTTTTAAAACAAAGGAAGACAGTTGTCAACTAGGGCTGTGTGAAGCTTTGGGTGGTGATTCGATTTGGAGGAGATTCAGCCCATTTCGGTGGCCAAATCTCCAATCTGAATTGAATCAAGAGACCAATTTAAAGGTCTGAATCGATTCAAAGCTCTCTGAATGTTTGGACAAGATTCAGAGAGCTTTGATGATTCAGGCAGTACCCAGTGGCTGCACCAGGGAGCTGCAGCTGACTCTGAGCTGGTAAGTACTAGGGGTGGGGGAGGCAGGGTTGGGGGAGGGGGAAGGCATGGAGGGACCCCTGCCAGCCCCTGCAACCCCCCTCTGGTCCCCCAGGCCACCCCACCCACTCCCCCAGCCCTCCCATGGCTTCCCCACCCTCTCCAGCTCCCAGTACTTTAAAGAAAAGTCCTGGTGCCCACCAGGTGCTGCTGGGTGGGGGGTGGTCCCTGGCTTCCTCCCACTGCCCCACACTGCATGGGGGGCTCTGCCATGAATCCCCTGACTTCCCCCTGTTCCCTCAGACCCCTTATGGGTGCCCCACCTGAGCCAGCCCTTTAAGAAAAAAAAAACCAAGAAAAGCCCCAGGACTCTCTGCTCCTGCAGCAGCCTTGGGGCTTAGGGGGGCTCATGCAGAGCCCCCCACATGGCATAGGGCAGTGAGGGGCAGTGGGAATCACCCCCCACTGGCAGGACTAGTGTGTCTGAGGAGGTTTTGGAGTTTTTTTTTCCTTAAAGGGCTGGAGCTGGCCCAGGTGGGGCACCTGTGGGGTGGTTGGGGGAGTGAGGGGGGTTTGGCAGACTCATGCACAGCCCCCCCATGCAGCGTGGGATGGTTGGGGGCAGCGGGGATTGCCCCTCGCCAGGCAGCACCCACTGAGTTGGGGCTTTTTTTTAACAAGTGCTGGGAGCTTGGGTGGGTGGGGAAGCCATTGCCAGGCTGGGAGAGTGGGCAGGGGATGGGCCTGGCTGATTCAGAGATTCGGCAGCAGCTGAATCTCTGAATCAGATTCAGCTGAATTGATTCAGAACAGTGATTCAAATCACCGAATCAAGTCACTGTCCCCCGAATCAGCTGAATCCAAAGCAAATACTAGCCACTTTGCACAGGCCTATCATTGACATAAAGAATGGAAAGGTAGCAGAGTTATGCACAAGTTAAAGTAAACCATTAGAATAAAAATATACAGTGGAATTCCTAGATCTTAGTAGAGTAGGTAAAAAAGTTATACTGGTCATGTGTATATGAGACACTAAGTGTGCAGTAGCTTGATACTACTGCGCAGTAGCATCGCGTGGCAAAAACCATTATGCAATGCCACTGTGCAGTAGTATTGGGCTATTCTGCAGTAGCATCACAAAAAAGGCATACTCCAGTGCTACTGCACAGTAACTAGGGTTACTGAACATTTATTTAGTACTTTAGTACTCTGGCCCTAAATTAATACAAGTTATCAAAGGATATATATTATAATACACATAATGTTTCAAAACTATATATTTCAGCTGTGTGACATTTCAACAGGTTTTTCATTTCAGAGGTGTTTCAGCACATTTTGAGCTCGAAACAGCAAAATCAAAATGAAACAAAAGGCTTCGAAACAGCTTCAAAACAAAACAAGGACATTCAAAACATTTTGAAAGTTTCCAAACATTTTGAGTTTCAGAGCTATGCTTGCTGCAGCTAAACAGAACTAAGGAGAGGGAGGGGGAAGGGGGGGAAGGACTGCTCTGATATTGACATCTAGCTCCCTGTTTGATTCCCCAGATCTCTGATTGCTTCCTCCAGCTCTCTGATCACTTCCCTCAGCTCTTCCTGTGGGGTGTGGGCCCCCAGATGATGCAGGATGACAATTGGTGCTGGGTACAGCCTGTGCTGAGTGCTGGGAAGACTGGTCCTGCTGCTGATTCCAGCCAGCAGCAGCAGTCTGCCATCATCCTGCACACAGCTCTGGGGGCCCACGCCCCCTGGAAGGACTGTGGGGCTGTGCTAGACTCCTCCTGAGGGGTGCGGGCCCCCAGATCTGCATGAGGGCTGACAGCAGGTTGCTGCTACCAGCTAGGACTGACGCTGGGTGCAGCCCATGCTGAGTGCTGGGAAGACTAGTGCTGCCGCTGGCTCTAGCCAGAAGAGGGACCATGCTGTCATTCCGCACATAGAGCTGGGGGCCTGCGCTCCCTGGGAGAGCTGTGGGGCTGCACCAGACACCTTCTGGGGGGGCACAGGCCCCCGGATCTGCATAAGGGTTGACAGCAGGCTGCCACTGTCAGCCGGGACTGGTGCTGGGCACAGCCCATGCCGAGCACCGGGAAGACTGGTGCTACCACTGGCCCCAGCCAGCACTGACAGTATCATGTCCTCCTGCATGCAGATTGTGGGCCTGTGCCCCCCAAGAGGGCTGCAGTGCTGTGCCAGACTTCTCCCAGGGGGCACAGGCCCCCAGATCTGTGCACAGGATGACAGCAGGCTGCCATTGCCAGCTGGGACTGGCATTGGGCACAGCCCATGCTGAGTTCCAGGAAGACCGGTGCTGCCACTGGCCCCACTAGTCTATTTTTCACTTCTGTGTGCCTGAATCGCTATCATTATGTAGAGTGTTGGAGGTGAATAAGGGTTTCCTTCTACATACTCCTGTTTAAAAGCACAGAGGGTGCTTGCTGTCATCCCGCGCACAGATCTGGGGGGTACACAGCCCCGGGGAGGAGTCTGGCACAGCCCAGCAGCCCTCCCGGGGGGTGCGGGCCTCCAGATCTGCACACAGGATGACAGCAGGCTGCTGCTGACGGCAACTAATACAAGGCTTCCACTGCCGGCTGGGACCAGCACCAGCACTGGGTACTCCCGGCACTTGGCATGGGCTGCACCGGGTAGACTTGGGCGCTGGCGCTGATCCCAGCTCTCAGCTGCAGCATGCTATCATCTTGCACACAGATCCAGGGACCCATGTCCCCTGGAAAGGGTCTGGCACAGCCCTGCAGCCCTCCCGGGGGACACAGGCCCCTAGATCTGCTCACGGGATGACAGCACACCGCCGCTGCCAGCAAGTGATATGAGTTTTGCTTTGAAGAGTTTGAGGTGCATTTCCCAGAAATCCCTGTACCTATCTCCTTGAAACTTGGCAGGCTTTATGCACTCAGAAGGGGCTAGCATCCCTGCAGTTTTCATCTAAATCAGCCAAGAAATGACAAAGTTATATGCATTTTCAGGATTCCTGTTATAGCCTATGGGTGAAACGTTGAAACATGTCGAAACAGTGAAACAGTTTCGACAAAACAAAATGGAAAAGTTCTTTGAAATGAAACACTTTCCCTTCAAAATGGTGAAATGGAAGTCAAATCGAAATGGTACTGTTTCACACAGCCCTACTATGTATAGTATACACAGTGATTAAATGCATATGCATATACATAGCCCCTTTAAATGTAAGAAATAAGGAAACCATTTTTTTATATTTGTTCCATACAACCAGAGGAACCATTTAGATATTGTTTGCACATAGTTTAAATACTTAAAATGAAATTGTGAGATGTAGAATTCTTGTATTATAACAATTTCTTCACTTCTGTGTGCCTGAATAGCTATCATTATGTAGAGTGTAGGAGGTGAACAAGGGTTTCCTTTTACATACTCCTGTTTAAAAGCACACCAAATACAACCATATATTTAAAGATCCACTTCAAGGTATACTAGGGAAAAAAAATCTGCCACTAGACTCTTACATATACATTTTAGTTTGTATAGCGGAGAGAGGAAATGACTTCCTCCTCCTAAGTAATCTAACCTACTATCTGTTAAGTCAAGGGAAGTAAATGCCCATCCGGTATCTTGGGTAGTTATCTGCATTGATACTTCCAATTAAAAGCTACTAGAAAATAAAAAAAAGTTTAAATTCTATTCCTTAAGGCCTCAATCTTGCAACCAGAACTATGTAGGTATATGCTTTCATCCACCTAGAGCTCCACTGGTCATCTACTCTTAAGTCAAGAGACAGTACATGGAGTACTTGAATCTGTCTTGACTTTATTTTCAGGTTAAAATGTGGTATGACCCTTGTGCTACTTTAAATTTAACCCAAAATCTAGATCTAGTTATTCTTTGTCTATGTGACTTTTTATTGCAATTTGCAGCAGTTGGAGAAAATTTAACATATATTCCTGAAAACATAGAAGGAAAAAACTACATGCAGGGCTGGAGGAAGATACATTTTTAGAAAGAGTTTGATTGTATGTTTATATCCCAGATGGCCTTTGTAGGGTACTGGGCAAGCATAAAAAACATTTCTTCATCTACAGTTCATAGCTCTCTGGTATATCAACATTTCTGTCCAAATTTCATTACATATAATACATATAGTATGAATGTATATGTGATGATACACTTTTTTCCAGTGTTTTTATAGCTGCTAGTAAACAGCTGAATGGGCACATCTACACATGCAAATGCTGCTGGAGTAAACCCACCATGGGCAGGCATCTACATGTTCATGCATTTGGGAGCAGATTGGCTCCCACCCTGCTCTGCCCTCCTGCACCAGCCAGGAGGAGTTCCAGGCTCCCTCTAGGTGCTAGCCCAGGGGCTGGCGGGGAGCATGGGGCCAGGAGACAGTTGTCTCTTGGCAGGGGCTAGGAGATTTCTCCCTGCCCCTGGAAGCTGCCTGCTGCTGGTGTGGGCTCCAGTGGAGGAACCAATGCTGGGCAATGTCCACCTGCCCTGGCAGCAGGGAGCTTGGGGGCAAGGAGCTTAGAAAGAGCTGTGGGGAAGAGGCAGATCCCAGCCCCCTGCCCTGATTTGCTGGTGGCACAGCTAGCAGCAAGCTCCCAGCTGGCTCCCAGCTGGGTGGGGATTCTGGACACAGGTCTGGGAAAGAGCTGCAGGGCTAGGACCTGTCCCAGACTGGGACAGTTCCTGACCAGTCCTCAGTTGCATGGGGAAGACAGCATGTATAGCCTGGAGCTGGCTGGGATAGCTCCCAACCAGCTCTGGGCTGCATGTGAAAACTTTCCCATGCAGCATGGAGCTGGTGAGGAACTGGCCAGTTTGGGACAAGTCCCAGCCAGCTCTGGGTTGGGTGGGGAACTTTTCCCATGCAGTTTGCTCCTAGCCCCAGCTCCAGAATCATGGAGCTGGGGCCAGGCATTCCCTGCTGTTGGGGCAGGGGGACAGTGTCCCCACTCGTGCTCTACCACCAGAGCCTGCCCCAACAGCAGGCAGATCCCAGGGGCAAGGAGAAATCTCCTGCCCCCTACTGCCTAGGCTGACTGGGAGCAATTTACTTCTGGTCAGTGTCTACACACGCACTTCAGTACCTTAATTTAATGTGCTGATTTCTAGATACAGGTACTAGAAAATGGCACATTAGACTAATCTACTGAACAGTAATTGCTATGCATGTGTAGACAGTGACTCTTTATTGCACATTAGATTAGTTTAATGCACAGTAATGTGTCTCGTGTAGACTCACTCCCTGAATTCAATTCTGGTGTCAGAATTCCTTGTGTAACTCTAGGCAAGCCATTTGTACCTTCTAATCTACATGGCAATGATACTTCACTGTTTTTCTGGGATTTGATAAGGATGAATACTTTTAAGATTACTGAATCATTCAGGTATTATGGGTATAGAGACTGTACAAGTAGATAGGGCAAAAGAAAAAAAGAGAAAATTCAAATAGAAAAATGATCAAAGCTGAACAGCTTAAGATGAGACACTGCAGGGCAACTTTATTAATGATATCATCCTTGTACAGTGACATTTCCATAATAAGGAGAAGAACAGTTTACATCAGTCTATGGCAAGCAGTTTTCATCATAGCATTTACTGAAATACGTTATATCTTAAACCAAATAAATTCATTTCTCTTTCCAGCACATACTGTGGGGAGAGTCTCTGATGAGATATAATGCAGGTATAATGAAACTAAGTAGTTACTCTCATATTAGAAATCAATAAATGTTTTGGGGTAGTTGTTTTAAAAATCCATCCAAACATTTTCATGTCAATGCTAGTATGTGGCTAAATAGGGGTTTTGTTTACTTGTTTGTTTGTAACAGAAGGAAATTTACCATGAAGAGGATGGCCTAGAAGGACCCAAAATACATGCATATTCATGGAATTTTTCTCAATGAAGTGTTGAATAAGCAAACTTGAGAAAACAACAGCAAAAGCATTAGTTAGACAGTGACACTGTGAAATTCTAAAGCTGACAGCTGACATTGATGTCACAGACAGGAGAAACCTTAGAAAATACCAAACCACTTATGGCAGTTATCAAACTTTGCTCTTAACAGAGCAAAATTAAACATGGATTGGTCTTTTCAAAGATGAATTCATAAAAGCCCTAATTCTGTTATTGTGGCATGTGGTCATATGTCTTCCACAGAGCCTCATCAACTAACTGTTGTTAAAAAAAGGGAAAATGATATTTAAAAATTTTATGTCATGTTATTTGAGTTAATTCTGCCTTCATCTTAGACCTAGTTCAGGAAAGCAGTTAAACAGATGCCCAAGTAGTAGCCAACAAGTAGTTAAACATGTGATGAAAGATATGTGTTTCCTGTTTTCCCAACGCTCTAATGCTTTCCTGTGCAACTCTACTGAGGCAAGATGCTGCAGTCTGGCTCATTCTGAATACCATACATGCCATGTGTGTGCAATTCACTTTTGCCCTCAACTCTGACAAAAATATTATTTCCAAGATCAACATTAAAAAAAAAATCTCCAAGAGATAGGGATGCCAACCATAATAGAAAAATAATATACTTAAAAACTACTTTAACTGAAGGCCTCAACTTATTTTGGGAGATAGCCATCATTCCTCTGCGGGGTTTGGTATGTCTCTAAGCAAAACTCCATCACTGGGAAATAAGGCAGTATCATCTGTGCAAGTTAAAGTGCTAAATGATTTGGAAAAGTTGAAAGAACTACTAATAAAATATTAATTACTAGGTATTAAGCCAGAGATCATTTGCTGCAAAAATATAAACTTTTAAAAATAATAATTCCCTCAGTTAATCATGAGAAAGTTGCATCATGTTTTTAGTTACTTTCAAAAAAATTACTACATCATTTTACTTATGTTTTAGAAAAGCAAAACAGTGATCAACATGAATAAACAGAAATATCCTATATGGGCATTGGAATAAGCTACCCACCAACATTATAGAATCTCTATCTTTGGAAGTGTGTAAGAGTAGGTTAGACAGACACTTGAGTAGGATAATTTAGTCAGGGAGGATCCTGCCTTTAGCAGGTAGTTGGACTAGATATTCTTCTGAGGTTCCCTCCCAGCCCTACTATTCTGTGATTCTGTGAAGACAGACACAACAGTTAAACACAGCCCATACTTCTGGTACCTTTCATTAGAATTTGATGCTTCACTTTCAAGACACTTGGAATGGTAGGAACTCTTCATTTGAGTTCTTATACTCTATCTTATCCTCACACTTTTTTACTTCCCTTCCACCAGTAACTATTAATGGTGGAAATCATCTATAATTAGCTGAGTCTACTAAGCTACTACTTATAGATTTTGCTGACACATTACAAATGATGTAGGAGAAAGGATGTATTTTTCTTATATGTGTCTTTTTCCCCCTGATTTAGCAGGCTTCATTCTAAGAAGTAAAGCTATTGTTACCTTCTATCAGCAATAGCTATAAGTGTTATGTGTGAAGTGCAATGACTTAGCAAATTACTGTATATTTCTTCCAAGGGAGTGAAATGAAGTATAATATGTGCAGTGTTTTTCATTGTGCAGCAGTTATTCTTTTTACTAAAGAAAGAATAATTTCAAAAGCAGGGACAGACTAAAAAAACTTCAAAATATCCCTGTATTTCATGTAAGAGGCCATGTATTTACACACAGAGGCCAGGTACAGATATTACGTGTAACATGGTATAAGTGATTGGAAACCAATCTAGACCTGTAAGACAACAGAAGTTCAGGGCACATTGACTGGTTTAAAGATGGCAAAACCTGGTCTAAAACCTGGATCAATGGGGTATCAGACATAATTGGTTTAAGTTAGGTGGGTCTATTGAACTATTATATCAGATCCCCTATTGATTCATTCTAGGTCTCTGCCAGCATCCCAGGCTACTTTGTGGATCCCCACTAGTCCCTCCTCATAGGGAGGCATACTGGAGCTTGACTGCACTCAGCCAGTTTGACTGAGCATGCAGTATGCCCTGCCTTTGAGCTGTCACAGAGCTGAGTCAGCTTCTGGGCTAGCTCAACTCTGAGAGCCAGAGCCAGAGCCAGGCCCATGCAACAGAAGCTTCAGGCCCCTATCCCCCCTAAATGCCCCACCACCTGCTTGCAGATGAGAGCTGGCTGGATGCAGGTCATGGGGCTCAGGAGAGATTCTATGCTAACTCAACTCTTTGACAGCCAGAGCCAGGTCCGTGCAGCAGAAGTGACAGCAGGCAGTTGGGAGTGTGTACCTGGCAGTCAGTCAGGGGTGGTCACTGCTCAGCTGCATTCTGCTGCCCATAGCAGTCCCAACATGCTGGGAGGTGTGTAGGAGCACCCCCAACCTGCTGGCTTCAGCCAGTGCAGGCATCCTGCATGCCCCTCTACCTTTCCCCAACCACAGGGCAAACTGCCTAGCCTTCATATAGCAGTTTTTGCTTCAAGTGCAAGATTAATTGGGCACTTACACACATGTGGCAAGTCTGCTCCAATACACTGGAAATCCAGCGTATTGGAGCAGACTCGATTAATTGATGAACTCGGCACTGGATCAGGTGCAGGTGTATAAGTGGTGCAGCATGTCAATGCTGAGAAAATAATGGACAGTGCATTTTGAACTAAAATACGTTCAATGTTCTTTAATTCAAAGGGCACCACTGTCATCTTCTCAGCCCCTATGAATGCTGTGCCACTTACACACCTGTGCTCAACACAGCACCAGGCACTTTTAGTTAGTGTGGCTCACTAATTAGAAGTGCTCAGTGCTGCATTGGGAGCACATACAAAAATGCCCATTATTGCCATCTTTGTGTAAATTATGCATAGATTAAAAAGCCTCACAGAGGTAGGTAAAAGTGTTTCTTCTATGAGAGTGCTTAATAAAAATAAATCATAGTTCATGTCTGCATATGAATATATACCATACAGAAAATAGTACCTGCATCAGTGTGTGTGTGTGTGTGTGTGTGTGTGTGTGTGTTTATATTGTATATATAATTTCTTGTAAAGGGACATAATTCTGCTTGAACACTTTGTGGGGGGTTTTTGAAGCAATATTATAAGATTTAAATCCTATTAAGTTAAAGCTTAATGGGCATTATAAGGTAAGGAAGGAAAAGATTAGAAACCTTTATCAGGGCTTTCAGGAGGTCCTGGTGTGTTATTAATAAGAACTCATAAATGAGACAGTTCCATACTGGTTATAGATAGCTATGTGTGCTGAGCTTGTTATGTACATTTTGTTAAATTCAGTATAAGATTTCAGATCCCTGAAAGTTCATTTTGAGATAAAAGATGTTAAATGTTGGACTATTTTGCAGCTCAGCAGTTTCTCTTACAGTCAGAAGAACACTAATGCTGAGTGCTTTAGACCAGTTTCGTCCTGGTATCTGCTTGTGACATAGTATTTGTATGTTCTCATATACAGTTCTTTGCATTCATATGCACTTCCATTATTACTTTTTGAATACTAAAAGGAAGAATGTTTCTTTCCATCTGAAGGTTATTTCCTATTGATTTTCATTTATTTGCATATATATGATATAGATATGGTCACTGAGAACTTAAGAGATCATTCTCTAAATCTCAAGTGTGAGCTTGAACTCACTCTGGACTAAGCTGGACTAAGATACAGCTTCATCTTCCCCTTTGCCTTGTCCTCTTTAATGGGCAGCTGAACCTAGAGGAGAGCAAGGAAGTGGATGTGCAGAAGGATGAGGAGGAGGGTTGTGAAGTTGAGAAGCTGCTTTACAAGGAATGTTCCTGGAGCAGCTACTCTGTGGACGTGTCTACACATGCAACTGATGCACATGAACAAACTCTACAGCTTATTGCTCTAGAGCCTTTCATTCCCATGTGCAAAGTTGGTTGAATGTGTGCCCAGAAGCAAAAACTCCAAGGCCTATTGCTCTTGAGTTTATTGGTATGCAGCATGTGGAGCCAGGTTGAAGCAGTTCAGGCTGGCAGGAACACGAGGCGTCAGCTGCTGGGCTGCTCTGACAGGGCTACCCATGCTGCGGAGCAACTGGCTGGGGCATGAGGGTGCTTCAGTGCGGGAGCTGCCTGCCAGCTAGCCCCGCGTTGAAGTATCCTGTATCCCAGTCATCTAGCGCAGTGCGTACACGTGTGCTGCTTTCCACAAAACAAATTCTGCAGCAGGTCAGGACTTGTATTTACAAGTCCTAACTTTCTGCTCACTCTATCAACTTTGTGCACCCTAATAGGTGCACACATGTAAACACTGAGACGTTTACTGCCCAGTTAATTAGGCACCTGCACAGTAAACATCTTGTGTAGACATGCCCTGTTTGTGGTGCCATTTCCAGGCTCGAGAAATAAGTGATGACTAGGGCAGAGAAGATTGTGTTGCAGATCTGGGAAGATTAGAAGGATAACTTCAGAATGAGTGAGGGCATTTTCCTGAAGATCTACATGGAGTGTATCTAAGCATCACACAGGCAGTATGCCAGTAAGAGAGCTTACCCTCTAGAAACTTACAACCCCAATGCAGGCAGTTTCTAACCAGCTTGCCATAGGGGTATTGGCTAGGGCTTTTTTGATAGAGTTCTACAACACTGTCAAAATATACTGAGAACCATTTTTTATAAGGCTTTGTCAATCCTCAGGAGGTTATTGATGGCTCGGCATTGGCATGTTTAACCCATACTCTAGAGGTTACTCCCTGCACCAGGATGTACATAATAGCACATGGCACTTCATTTTACACGGCCATGGATTTACTAATATTAATGCATGTTAATATGCAACAGATTGCCGTACTACCATTTTCAGAACTCCCATTTAGAGTTCCCATTTGCTGGTACAACTAAATTATGAATGTTAATGGTCTTAACATTCCTTCTGGCATTTTGAGAGACCCTGCTTTCCTCTTACTACCATTGCTAGTGAAGCCTTTCCTAGACATATTGGTTCATAGCAAAGAATTTACTAGGCCTGTGCAAATAGGGAAGTATTTGATTCGGATTCAAATTTGGCCAATTTGGAGGACAGTTATTCAATTTGGATATTCAGATCACTGTCCTGAATTGCTTTGGCTGAATCAGCTTTAGAAGATTCAGTGCTAATTCGGAGAGATTCAGTGATTCAGATTGGCCAGTGAGAGGTAGACACAGCGGGGCAGCTGCAGGTTCTCCTGTGGCTCCTCTGTCTGTGCCAGCCTCTCCCCAGGTGGGGGGAGCTGTGGGAGAAGCCCCCATGGCTGTCTTGCCTGGCCGCATCCTTTCCCCCCCCCCGGCCCCAGCCCAGTCCTAGCATTTAAAGAAAAAGGAAAAAGCCCTGCACTGACCAGCTGCAGGAGTGGTGATTGGGGCCTCTGGACACTCATGGCAAAGCCCCCCCATACAGCATGGGACAGTCGGGGGGCAGTGGGGATTGACCCCCCTGCCTGGCACCCATGTGGCAGCTGCCCCATGGTGTGGGTGCAGAGTGGCTTGGCAGGGCACTGCATGCTGTCTGGAAGCTGGGGCCACTGAGGCTGTGTGCTGCTGGAAGCAATAAGTGCCAGAGCAGTTTGAGTTAGAGTAAACTACTCCTGGGTGCACTGTCTACATGTATGCCCAAGACATCAACAATTTAAACAGGGTTGGAGCAGTTTATGCCAGGACTGCTCAGCCCTGAGCTCTGGATGGTGGGATTGGGAAGTGGAGGGGCTGGCTGGGGCACAAGAGGTCTTTAGATACATACCTCTGTCTGCTCCAATGCACTACTAATTCAGCAGACATGATTAATCGAGTCTGCTGAACATGTGAACCAATGCGCCCAGTGCTGCATTGTATACATTTGTATAAATGGCAAATTGCTCATCAACGCTGAGAAAATGGTGGCAGTACACTTTTGAACTAAAACACCTTTGATGTGCTTTAGTTCAAAAGCACACTGCCATCATTTTCTCAGCACTGACGTGCATTTTGCCATTGATACAAATGTGTGCGCTGTAGCACTGGGCATTTTTAAAAGCACTGGGTGATGTGGCACATGCATATGTAAAAATGCGCAAGGATGCTAAAACTATGGAGCTCTGTGGCTGGGCGGCAGGCAGGAGTCTGGCCCCAGCCAGCTGGGCCAATTGGATGCAATTAATGACCATGGTCAGTGTCTACACGTGCATTTAATTGCAGTTAATTATGCTGCCATAAGATAGTACTGTCCCCGACAGTACTATCTTATGCCAGTGTAAATTAGTTTACCATGTCCTAATAGAGTCACCTAATAGTGTAGATGGTGATGCTTTACTCCACTGCTAATTAGTCTACTCCACAGTTAAGGACATGTGTAGATGCACCCTGTGCTGTGTTCTGTAGAGCACCTGTGAAAACAAGTAGAAGGAACCTTGCTAAGACTTAAAGGTATTTTTATAAACTTTCAGGATGCTTTTGTGGTGGGAGAAAACTCCCTGGGGTTCATTGTCTAGCTGCATAGGAACCAGACAACATGGGTAAAGTTTTACTGCAGTATATTTGCTCGAGCAATGACCATTAAGCCAGCAGAGGCAAAATGGCCCCCCCTAAAGGGTGGGGCGATCTTTTATACTTTTTACAACAAGGCAAGACTACAGGGTTAACAAAAGCAATACTTGGGCGGTGCTTCACAAATTTTCATAACAGCATATTTCTATTAAGCTGAACTAGCACTTTTTAAAAGCTAAAAGTTAAGTAACAGTAACATTATGATACGTTAGCAAGAACTTGCAGTGGTAGATACTTCTTAAGGACATGATCACTGTACTTAGAACAATGGCTTCTTTGTCTTATCTTGTTCCTTGCTGTAGCTGATTTTACAGCACACAGACACAGATCCACTTGCTGCATTTTACTCAGAAAATGCTTAACACAGTTAAAATGATTACTTGACACAAGCAAAGGCTTAGCTATCATTCTGCCTTGTGGTCAGCGGCATTGCTAGGCCACAGG
>NW_005841945.1:2663373-2665055 GCF_000455745.1 Alligator sinensis | reverse complement strand
ATACACCCAGTCTCCAGGCTGGATGCAATGTGCTGGGACATCGGCAGGTAAAGGTTGGCTTAAAGCAGCATACCTATGGAGAGATTTTAACTGAGACTGTGGAGATAAAATATAAGAGGTGAGTCCTTCATCACCTAAAAGAGAAGAAGTGTGAGCCGGTAGTAAGGGGAAATGTTGGGGAACAGGGTGTCCAAACAGCAGCTCATAAGGTCTGAGCTTTAATTTTTTCTTGGGGGTTGATCTGATGGACATAAGAGCCAGTGGGAGAGTCTTAGTCCATTTTAACCCGATCTTAGCACATAGCTTTTCAGTTTTTTGTTTTAGGGTCTGATTCATTTTCTCTACTTGTCCTGAGCTTTCTGGGTGCCAAGGGGTATGGAATTTCCATTCTATTCCTAGGCAGCTAGTCAGTGTTTTATTTAAGTCAGCAGTAAAATGTGATCCTTGATCGCTTTCAATGATACGTGGAGGACCAAACCTGGGTATAATTTTGTTAAGGAGTATTTTTACTACTTGTTGTGCTGTAGCTGTTCTGGTGGGGAAGGCTTCTACCCACCCTGTGAGTTGGTCAACAATTACTAGGAGGTTTTTGTACTCATTGTCTTTAGGCATATCTGCAAAATTTATTTGTAGTCTTTCAAAGGGACTATAAGCCCAGGGGCGGGCTCCAGGGGGTCCTGATTTTTCTCCTTTGATATTAAACTTTTGCATATACTGCAGTGTTCTAAAAGCCTTTTTGCTTCCTGGTAGACTCCAGGTGCATAGAACAGCCTGTTAGTGATAGTGGCAAAATTTTCACAACCTAAATGTTCGCTTTGATGGAGTTGTTGTAGATAGGGTCTAAGGGCTGCTTTAGGTAGCACTATCCTTTCATCTGGCAATTGCCATATTCTATCCTTTTTAACTACTTTATTTCATGAAAGATCAGGTACAGAAAGTAAAAAAAAAAATTAATCTCACTAAAGAGAAACCATTCCAGGACATTCAGAACTTCACACCGTGACAAACACTTTTGCAGTAATACACATCATGCCTAACATTCCATATAGCTCTCAAGAAACGAGCAGTTCTACTCTTCCCTGTCTTATAGAACACATGCAAAAACTTTCTACATTTTACTCTGAGAAAAAACAAAAGCAGCCTGGTGAGGGACCAGGGCACGGCACAAGCTGGAAGCCACAGTCCACTACCACGCCGAACTGCTCAGGCAGTGGTTCAGCTTCAAGTACTTCAAATGGAGTTACTACTGCATAACCCATTTTTCTAACTCCGTTGACTATTTTTGAAGAGCTATTTACATAAAAAAATTAAGTCAGGGTTGTCTAAGGGTAAGTCACTGAGATCTGCCCTGGGTTTGTCTGAAAATGCTGCAACTTGAAGACAATCGTGGGAGTTTGGTTCCCCGTCGTTGGGTAGAGGTAATAGAGTAGCTGGATTCAGGGTATTGTATCTCTCTGTGACCAGGTTTGTAGCCATTAAAAGTGTGGTTTCCTATTTGTTCATTCTCTGATGAGAAAAATGTTGAGTATTTTTCTGGAGGAGGAGGAGGGCTACTGCGTGTGGAGCCTTTAGGATAAGGGGGTATCCGAGGACTAATTCCTGGGCTTTTTCGACTATTGTTGCAGCTGCTGCCACTGCGCGAAGGCCGCTTACTCCCCCCTTTTCCACTGGATCTAATTTTG
>NW_005841945.1:2653466-2662169 GCF_000455745.1 Alligator sinensis | reverse complement strand
TTGTGGTGGGAGAAAACTCCCTGGGGTTCATTGTCTAGCTGCATAGGAACCAGACAACACGGGTAAAGTTTTACTGCAGTATATTTGCTCAAGCAATGACCATAAAGCCAGCAAAGAGGCAAAATGGCCCCCCCATAAAGGGTGGGGCGATCTTTTATACTTTTTACAACAAGGCAAGACTACAGGGTTAACAAAAGCAATACTTGGGTGGTGCTTCACAAATCTTCATAATAGCATATTTCTATTAAGCTGAACTAGCACTTTTTAAAAGCTAAAAGTTAAGTAACAGTAACATTATGATACGTTAGCAAGAACTTGCAGTGGTAGATACTTCTTAAGGACACGATCACCGTACTTAGAACAATGGCTTCTTTGTCTTATCTTGTTCCTTGCTGTAGCTGATTTTACAGCACACAGACACAGATTCACTTGCTGCATTTTACTCAGAAAATGCTTAACACAGTTAAAATGATTACTTGACACAAGCAAAGGCTTAGCTATCATTCTGCCTTGTGGTCAGCGGCATTGCTAGGCCACAGGTCATGCCTTGTATTCAGCTGCAAAGCTAATACTTCTTAATAATCCAAATTATTGTTAACTTAACAGTATGCTATCAGAAAACTATTCTATTTCAGGGTAATAACAAACATGCTCGCTACACTTTGACACACCCCTTCTCAGAGGACAACCACCTAGGTCACAATGCATCTACTTGGAGAAAAGAGCATAATTCTTTTGTTATGCTACAGGGATAAATTTTGCTCTGAGATGTTACATTTGCATGCTTTGCATCCCTTTACAAATTTAGATAGAATGGGGAGTATCAGTCAGCAGGTGGTTTGTGTTGCCAATACAATTCTTTACCAGGGCACCTCAGGATTCGACATGACAACATGTCCAATTTAATATCAAGCAAGCTTTATTCATAACCCCTAGACTAACATACATATTTTCTCTATCTATATATGACCTGACAGGCAAAATAAGAGCTTCTCAGCAATGGTCTTCAGTCAACCAAACCTCCGATCTCTCACTAGGTGCAATGATGTTTTTTGGTTTCTGACCTATTTCCACAGGCAGGCAACAACAGCAGCTGTGTCTGTCTCCCCAGGTTCACAGCCAGCTTATAAACCCACATGTACTGGCTTCCTCTTTAAACTTTTGATTCTGCTTCTTCTTGATCACTGGCAGGGTTTATGCTTTTTACCATACACAGATGTTAAACAGAAGATGCATGAAATTACTGCAATTGCCAACTTAGCATTTAATTTATAGCATGTTGCTTCCATCTTGGGCCTAGTCTGCCTCAAAATCTTAGCATGGCTCAAAATCTCACACTACAGTTTGTGTATTATCAATCTACCAGGTTTGTTGTGTCTGCTTTAATGACATCCAAACATTGGGTTCCTTTATTTACCAGTTAGGTCATGACTAATTTAAATGCTTGGGCTTCCTGGCCTAAATGCCTATGGGAGAGGTATGTTAGGCATGTTTCCAGTGCTTTTGAAACAGTCTTTAGCTTTACCTATAAGACCCTGGCCAGTTGAAGTGCCAGGCCATACTAGCCAGATGGGTTCAGTTTCTGTGTGTGAAGTTTCTGCTTGCTTTGTGGGCCCATGAATCTTACAAACAGTAATGCTTTGCTGGATAGGCAAAATACAGACAACCCCTGCTTAATACTGTTTCACTTAGCACTATTTCATTATAATGCTAATTTTAAATTGATACTTGATTTCACTTAGCACTCAGCGAGTTTTGTTATAACACTCATGGTTGCCATCTTGGGTCATTAAAAACAATTGCAGTTGCCATCTTGGATCATCAAATATTTTCAGTTTCGCTTAATGCTCATTTTGCTTAATGCTGGTTTTTCAGGAACCAATTAAGAGTGCTAAGCAGGGGTTGCCTGTATCTTAGAAAAGTGACTTTACTAGCCTCACATTGAGACCATTATAAAGCAAAGTGGTTTAAACTAAAGGACATGGAGTTACTGGAATTTTCTCTGAAAGCCTGGGAGGATCCATGCCAGGGGGGTTGTGAAGGCTTACTCCCTATGGGCTGAGTTTTCCAGAGCCTACTACTCATGATGAACTTTTCAGCTGCTGTAAATTTTGTTTGGGGCCACCCAAGGGGCTACCCATGGGGGCACAGAAGGGAATATCACGGGGGCACAGAAGGGAATTGGTGAGTATTTATTCACCAAGGCACCCCCGGGAGTTACAAGAATAATGGCCACAAGCTAGCAGAGAGCAGATTTAGATTGGACATTAGGAGGAACTTCTTCACAGTTCGAGTGGCCAAGGTCTGAAACAGGCTCCCAAGGGAGGTGGTACTCTCCCCTACCCTGGGGGTCTTCAGGAGGAGGTTAGATAACCATCTAGCTGGGGTCATCTAGACCCAGCCCTCTTTCCTGCCTATGCAGGGGGTCAGACTCGATGATCTATTGAGGTCCCTTCCGACCCTAACATCTATGAATCTAAGGGGTAGAAAAAGTTGTGCAGCAGCATTCATATGGCATGCTTTGAATCAGCATTTGTTTGTCTCAATTCAGCACAGCCTGTAAGCAGCACTTTTTCAATTTTGGCTCTTTTTCTCTTTGCTACTTGCATGAGATCTCCCATACTTTCTCTGAAGAAAAGACAAGAGTTTGCAAGTTGTACATTTTACATATTGCATGCAAATTGTTAGTGTATCTAAGTAAGAAAGATACAAAGGCAACAGAGAAACTGCTTTTAAGGTATCATAGTATTTATACTTAATACATTGGACTTCTTGTCTGAGAAGGATTTCCCATCTTGTTATGGGTTTATACAGCTAGTATTTGCTTCAGATTCAGCTGATTTGGGGTACAATGACTAGCTTCACTAATTCAAATCATTATCCCGAATCAATTCAGCTGAATCTGATTTAGAGATTCAGCTGCCGCTAAATCAGCCAAATCTCTGAATCAAGCAGGCCTCACCCCCCACCTACTTTCCCAGCCCCGTCAATGGCTACCCCGCCTGGCCCCAGAGCCTCGGCTCTTTAAAAAAAAAAAGCCTGCACTCCCCGGCAGCCGCCAGGTGGGGGTGGGGGGCGTGACTCATCCCTGCTGCCTACCATTGCCCCATGCTGGAGGGCTTTGCCATGAGTCCCCACCCCCCTGCCCACTCTCTCATCTCCCAGCCCTGTTAATGGGTGCCCTGCCCAGCCCCAGCTTTTTTTTTAAAAAAGTTCCACACTCATCAGCTCCTGCCAGGCAGGGGGGTGATCCCTGCTACCCACTGGTGATCCCCACTAACCCCACTGCATGGGGGGCTCTTACATGAGCCCCCAGAGGCCCCAATGGCTGGTGCAGCAGCTGGTGAGTGAAGGGCTTTTTTTTTTAAAGAACGGGGAGCTGGGGCTGGGTGGAACAGCCATGGAGGGGTGCTGGGAGAACAGATGGGGGATGGGGGCTCATGGCAGAGTCCCCTATGCAGTGCAGGGCAGTGGATGGCAGCGGGGGGCAGTGGGGAATCCCCCCCACCTGGTAGGAGCCAATGACTGCGTGGCTTTTTTCATTCTTTTTTTTAAGAGCCAGGAGCTAGGGCCAGATGGGGCAACCATTGACATGGCTGGTAGAGTGGGTGGGTGTCAGGTGGGCACTCAGAGGGGCTGAGGGAGCAGGTAGGGGATGGGGCCTGGAAGGGGTCCCCCCATGGTTCCCTCCCCCTCTTCCAGCCCCCCTCCCCATCCCTTACTTAACAGCAGGGAGTCCAGGTCCAGCTCCCTATAGTAGCAAGTGGGGACTGCCCAAATATCCGAAGCTCTCTGAATCTCTTCCAAATTGAATTGGCACCCAAAGCTTTGCACAGCCCTACAGGGAACTACTCTCTTCAGTCCTATGTCATACAGAAAGATTGTAGTGTTGCAAAGTGAAAACAGGTACTACCAAACAAGAATATTCTCCTGAATCTGGTATAAATAAGAATATAATGTAAAAGACTATCAGGACTTCATTTATATACTTGCCTGTTCTTAAAACATCTCAGATCTCAGTTGTTCTCATCTCCGGGAGCACTCCAGATTTCCTTAAATTTGATTGAATTTAATAAGAGCATTTTGTCAATATGAGTCAGCAGAAGTTACTCTGTGTGTGTGTATGTGTATATAGATATAGATATATAGGTATCTAAAACCTGAGTAGCAGGTAATTCAGTATAGCAAGCTGGATTCCTATCCCAGGTTCGAGACTATAAAGATAATAACCCTTGGAACAGCTTATAGTGATGTGGAAGTTCTTTCTTTAGAAGCTTCAAGCGGCTCAGTAGGTATCTGTCTTTCATAGTATAAGAATAGCACATCCTACATTTGCACCGGGGGTTGGACTAGATGACCTAGGAAATCCATGATTCTACATAATCAACTCCACCACTTTGATTCATTTCTGTCAAGATATGCATAAATTCAACGACAAGTTTTTGGACTGAATGCAGAACCAAGAAATGAAATCTGTGGCAGAGACCCAGACCAGGTGATCGTAATAGTTCCTTCTAGTCTTAAATCATTGGAATTGTTCTACTTACTTAAAGTGTTCTTCCCTGAACAGTAAGTGGCATTTTCTGTAATAATAACTTTGCCTCACTAGCCTTTTTGTAAAGAGCTGAATTTAGAAGTTCATCTCCATAGGAGCATAATCAGGATGCTATGTAACTTTCTTGCCAATTCTTTTTCTGTGCAAGTAGCTATTCTAGTAAAGTAAGTGTCTGCTTACACATTACAGTTGGCACCTGCTAACTTTAAGGAATGTTAGTTCACTGTTAAAGTTAGCAAGTTCTAGGAGTTCAGGATTAATACCCTCTGTAACATGTGCAGCTCTGAGCAGCTAGGAAATGGCTGGTAAGCTGAAAAGTCTGCTCCATGCTTGCCCTGCTTGCTAGCTCTTTAGCAGCAACACCACCTTCTCCAACATAACACTGCACATGTACACATATACACATGAACACAGCCTTCAGCACTCCCGCCCCTCTTGCCCGGACTTGCCTTTGGCTGACACTAAGCAGTACAGATGGGGTATGGGGGCAGCAGAAGGAGAGGGACTGTCCCTGACTGCATGGGTTCCATAGAGCCTGGAGGTAGGGTGACGATTGGTCCCAGTTTATACCAGATGGTCCTGTTTTTAACCCTCTGTCCCCTGTCCATTTCTAAATGAAGAATGGACTGCAGAAAGTCCTGTTTTCCAGTTCATTGGTGGAAATACATGTCAGTCATTTGGCCTTGTGATTCTACTGGCTGTTCCTAGAGATAAGGTGGTGCACAGCTAGAAGGAGCAGGATTCCCAGCCAGGGAGGGAGAGAGGTGGCCTTCTTTTGGTGGCCCCACCCTTTGCTGCTGATTGGCCAAGGGGCCTGGTGGCTCCACCCCTTGCTGCTGATTGATTGAGGAGGCAGTGCCCCCCACCCCTCACCTTTGATTGACCAAGGGGGCCCACCCCTCACCAAGGATATGCCCTGTATTCTGAGGATGGATCAGTGTTCACCCTACCCAGGGAGCAGGCAGGCAATACCCTCCATCACCACTATGGAGCAGCCATAGGTGTACACTTGGAACAGACATGCACACCCCCACTGTTGCTTGTGTGTCTGTTGTGCTGTGCTCTGTGTGCTGTGCTCTGTGTGTGTGTTGTGCTCTATGTGTGTTGCATGTATTGTGGTGTGTTGTGCTATGCGTGTTGTATTGTGTGTAGCCCCCTACCCAAGCAGCCTGGCAGCTCCCCTCTTCCCTCCCCTGATATGTTCTTGCACTTCCCTCCCCACCCCAAATAAAGCCCAGCAGCTCCCCTCCCCACTCATCAGCTGCTGCTCCATGTCTAGCCTGTCACAAGGGGGTATGCATCAGAGTCTAGGAGGACAGCGAGTCCACCTGGCAGTGCTGCCTCCTGGGGTACTAAAAAACTGTGAATTGGTGTTAGGCAGTTGTAAGTTAGGCAAAGTTGAGCTGGTTAGCACAGCTCAGAGAAAATCCTCACTTCAAGTGGCATAACTTTACAACTTCTTGAGGACACATAGCACTAGTTAATGGGCATGAATGTGTGATCCTTCATGTTCTCAGAGTTCTTAACAAGGTTTAATTGTAACTTCTAATCTCATCTTAACTACTTTTAGTCTCTCTGTGAACTTTTTTGCTGAAAATTACCTAGGGACAGGGACTTTCAAGCACTATTCTCTGTATACAATATCTATTCTATAAAAATAGTAGGGGATCTATTTTTTATTATTCAGAAATGCTCTGTGAGATAGAAATTATGCTGGTCAGTCACAAAGGCTTGGTACATATTGTGAAGGTTATGGCTATGGACAGGCCTTTCATTTGTGTTACATGAAAAGCTTTTCTCCTGGCACTAAAGATTGTACAGCTGTTCAAGAGTTTCCTATGGAAGAGAACTGGCTCTTCCACAATAAAGTTCTCCCTTGGCCAACCAGGAAGATCTCACTCCTTCCACGTTAGAATGGCTATACACTTCTCTCAGCTGCTAAGGGCACCCAGTAACTCATGGTTCTCTTGCCTGCCCTCCCTTCCCCACTCCCTCTCTCCCTTCAGCAGTGAGCTGTCAGAGAGCCCTGTGGGGACCAGGAAACAGGTCAGTGCACAGTTGAGGAACATTTCCTGCAGCTGTGCCCTCCCACCTTGAGACAGGTCCAGCTGTGCTCTCTCTGCCTCCCACTCCATGCCCCCCACTTTGGTGACCAGAAGGGATGCACAGGACAGGAGGCATTATCCCATGAGTGAAACCCTCCCAGAGCCCCAGCTGATTGGTGGTATGAGTGAAGGTGGGGGGAGGGGGCACTCTTCCAGGGTGGGAACCACCCCAGAACTTAACAAGGGTTTCATCCCTGGGAGGATGCCATTGCACACCATGTCCCTCTCCAAGGTGACTGGGACGGGTGCATGGAGCAGAAGGCAGATTCACCCTGGGTGAACCTGGTTAGTAAGATGGGAAGGGACAAGGAGAGTAGTTATTCTTGCTCCTCTCAGGCATATAGGGTGAGGGACTGCCCATGGCATTTGCCAACTGCCTTTTGACAACCTTGGCCAGCAGGGGTGAGGACAGACTGTCAATCAGTGAGCTCCTTTAATAACCCAAGGAGCGGCCCTCTAGTTCCCCCTAGCTGGACAGCTGACCTGGGCATCTCTCCACCCAGGGGGCTAGAATACATGTATGATTCAACTCCCAAATTATTTTTCTAGACATTCTTAGTGCTAGAAAGTAACACCTGTCCAAGGCCTATGTCATCTTCCGGCTACTGTGTCTGTGGGCTAGGAGAGTTGTTCTGTGATTTCTTTTCCACCCTAGGCTTCCTATTGTAAATATATCCAAAATTGTTAGAGTGAGATCAAAAAGCAAAATATATACAGACCAAGTCTGTGTTTCCACTGTAGCAGGCTCACCTTTCACAGCTTGGGTTGAGTCCCAGGCTTGAGATCCTGCTGTTTTGATTGGTGGAGCCCATCCACCAATCAGGAGGCAGCAGGAGGAATAGTCATGCCCCTTTCCTGGGGGGAGGGGGAGAAGAGCTCCTCTGGACCTGATTGAAGACTGTAAACTGTCAGGTCTGGAAGACTTCAGGGGCAGAGCCCTGGAACATATAAAAGGCTGCATGCCCAGTATGAGGGGCAGATGCAGTGAGGGACTTAAGAAGAGTGGAGCCAAGAAAAACTGGGGAGCTCTCCCCAAGTGGGCAATAGGCCCAGGGCTCCTGAAGCTGCCACTGGAGAAGCAACCTTGGGAGTGGTGTGAGATCACTCAGGCTGTTGACGGCACACAAGGATGGTGCGCAGAGAGCCAGCCCTGGGAGCAGTGTGAAATTGCTCAGCCCCATCACAGTGCACAGCTCAGTGCACAGAGCCTAGGCTTTGGGAGTCACAAGTGGTGGCTTGAGTCTGCAACCCCGGAAGGTCCTTGGAGGCCACAATGAGGCAGCTCAGGCCCCATCTTCCAGCAAGCGGTCAGGTCCATGGTGCGCAGTGTGATGCACAGGCCCGAGCCTTGGGAGCCAGGGAGCAGTGGAGGCTGCTTGGGTTAGCCACCTGGTGTAAGGATGGCTGGCTGGAGCCTGAAGGGCCTGGCCTGTGCTAAGAGAGCCCTCAGTGCCGAGCCAGGGCACAGGGAAATAGTAGTGCTGCAGTGTGAGGTACAGCACCCAGGAGCAAGCAGCAGTGGTGCAGCACCTGAGAGGAGCTGAGCCCTCCATGACCAGAGCGGAGCACAGGGTGGGGACCTGAACAGATCATCTAGTCTGCCCCCCTGCCACAGGCAGGAATGAATGCTGGGTTCACAAGATCCCAGACAGGTGATCATCCAACCTCCTCTTGAATTTCCCAAGGTAGGGGCGAGGACCACTTCCCTGGGAAGTTGGTTCCAGATTTTGGCCACCCTAAATGGAAAATATTGCCTTCTGATCTCCAACCTAAACCTATTCTCCATCAGCTTATGACCATTGTTCCTTGTCACCCCAGGTGGTGCTGGGGAGAAAAGGGCTCTGCCTATTTCCTATTGATCTCCCCTGATGAGCTTATAGGCAGCCACCAGGTCCCCCCTCAGCCCTCTCTTGCTTAGGCTGAACAGGTTCAGGTCCTTCAGTCTCTCCTCGTAGGGCCTGTCCTGCTGCCCTCTCACCAAGCGGGTGGCCCTCCTCTGAACCTTCTCCAGGCTGGCCACATCCCTTTTGAAGTGCGGTGCCC
>NW_005841945.1:2650370-2651087 GCF_000455745.1 Alligator sinensis | reverse complement strand
GCCCCTTCCCCCGGCGAAGCTAGTTTAAAGCCCACTGTACGAGATCAACCAACCTAGAGGAAAAGATACGTCTGCCATTAGGGGAGAGGTGAAGCCCATCCCACCCCAGCATTCCCTCCTTACAAAAACATGGGTCGTTGTCAGAAAACCCAAAGCCTGCCTCATGACACCAGCTCCGAAGCCACCAGTTAACCACGTCAATGCAGGCCTCATGACGCCTACCCCGTCCACTTACCAGGAGAATAGAGGAAAATACCACCTGCGCTCCTGTACTCTCCAGTTGGTGTCCCAAGGCCTTATAGTCCTCCATGATGTTATCCAGCTTGCCCTTGGATGCATCATTTGTACCCACATGGACCACAACCAGTGGGTAGTAGTCAGAGGGCTTGATGATTTTAGGGATGGTCTCTGTGACATTGCGAATCCTCACTCCAGGCATGCAGCAGACCTGCCGTGACTAGTGTTCCAGGTGACAGATTGGACCATCTTTTCCCCTTAGGATGGAGTCCCCGATGACCAGAACTTTGCATCTCCTTCTTCTCAGGGTATGCCTCATCTGAGCTGGTGATGTAGGTTGAGCGGCTTCAATTCCTCTGGGGACCAGTTCTTCTGCCTCCTCCTCCAGGGGGGCCAGGGCTGCGTACCTGTTCCTGAGGGGTGTCTGGGGAGCAGGCACAGCAGTTGTTTGGACTGCCCTGGCCTTGACAGGAACCTGCT
>NW_005841945.1:2631720-2650209 GCF_000455745.1 Alligator sinensis | reverse complement strand
GAAGCTCACAAGAGGGGCAGGTGGGGGAGTCACCAGACCTCAGTCCCACCCCCAGGGATCCCACCCAGCCACCCCCACAGCTCGGGGGGCAGGTGGTCACCAGGCCCCTCAAGGGCTCCATCTGGGTGGCAGCCTTAGAGGGGCCCCTGAAGGGCGGCACCACAGAGGCAGGACCCCTGGCAGTACTGCGAGTCCTCACCATGGCTAGCAGGTAGTTCGTACCTCCCTCCTTGTTGGTGAAGTCTCCTCCCTCCTGAGGAAGACTCTCTTGCTGCCCTGCCTGCTTCCACCGGCGCAAACACCGGTGCAAACACCGGTGCGCCCTTACAGCGTGCACCTGTTTGCGCGCTCTGTTCACGCACGGCTCGGGAGCTTGGCTCCCTGCCCAGCTCAGCAAAGAGGGATCCAGGGACTTCCCCTCCGGATCCCCTGCAGCTATACCGGCTCCTGTCCCACTTACCTTTGGGGGGTCAGCTGCTGCTGCCCCCGCTGTTGCTCCTCAGCCTCCACCGCCTCAGGAACATTTCAGGGGGCACACGTGTGCTGAGAGCCCACACATATGCCCAGTCAGCCTCCTCTCCCTCCTACTGCACCCAACTGCTGGATGTTGAGTCAACCGGGGCTTTTTAAGGCCCACAGTTTGAATTTTCCCGCAGTGGCCGAACAGTCAATCAGGTGGCTGAACAGTGGCCGAGCAGCCAATCAGGCATTCCGGATTACCTGGAAGTGCCTGCCGGCTGCCTCGTCCCCCCTCCCCAGTTCTCCCCTCCCACAGGGGTGTCTTGGATCCCAGTGCTCTGGGGCAAGCCCCTAGGAGCAGCCTCTGAGGGTATCCCCTTTGTCCCCCAGGGGAAGGGTCCTCCTAGCCGGCTCCCTGTTTGTGCGCTCTGTTCGCGCGTGGCTCAGGAGCGCAGCTCCCTGCCTGGCTCAGCAAAGAGGGATCCGGGGGCTTCCCTTCCGGATCCTCTGCAGCTGCGCTGGCTCCTGCCCCATTTACCTTCGGGGAGTCAGCTGCTGCTGCCTCCGCTGTTGCTCCTCAGCCTCTGCCACCTCAGGAACATTGCAGGGGGCACACATTTGCTGAGAGCTCGCACATGTGCTCAGTCAGCCTTCTCTCCCTCCTACTGCACCCAACCTGAGCGAGCGTGAGTTATTGGGCCCTTGGGTCCCACAGAAGAAAGACGTTTGGGGTGGACAAACCCAGAGAAGGGGCTGGGTGAGCAGCCCCCCCACCTAGTTAAGGCCCTCAGGGGAGGGGTCTCTGGTGCTTCCTGGACACTCCCCAAGGGACCCCATTGGAAGGAGGACTATCTCTTGCCATGGGTCAGGGACTATATTAAGGAATAGATGTTATTAAGATTGTTCATGTTTGCACTTTCTATTTTGTAATTGAAATGTTGTATTGTGATTTAGGTTAGTGTTTTCCGTGTAAATATATATATGGTATTTAGTTTTATGTTTATGTATATTATAACTTAATAAATTGTATATAGTTGAGAACTTTGGGCTTGGGCAAACTCTATAGAGGAAAGAGGGATCTGCTTGAAATTCTGGCATCCCTCTCACAGCACCCCCTCCTGCCTACCCATCCTATTCGATTGAGAATAGGGCACACACTTGGGTGTATCTGGGTTATACCACATTACATGAGAATGTGTTGCCACATCATATTACAATAGAAGTTGTCAGGTTTATAGAAAAAGGGTTGGTATTTTGGGTCTGGTTCCCTGAGATTTCATTTCCACATCATTCCTTTTGACTTTTCTCTGTGTTGATTATAATGCTTTGATTCATCCTGTGTGAAAGTATTGTCGGGGCCCAAGAAAGTTCAAGGAGCTTAGTATTCCACAGATTTACAGCCATCGGAGTTGGTAGGCTTTTGAGAGAGGATAATTTAGGAGCAGAGTTTTCATTCTAACTATAATCCACTCTGTTGAATATCAGCATTAAATAGCAGTGCCAGAGTGCAGAGTTTAGGGAAACTTGTATCCAAACTCTTCTGACTAGATCCTATAGGCTGAGATTTGTATCATGCTGCAACACTTCATCTTGTCACAGGGATCCTAGTTATTTTTATAGTGTTAAAACTTAGTTGGCCAGTTAAGGCTAGAAATTAACTGTAATATGTTATGATACTTCTATCTACTAGACAAAAAGGCCTTGATTTGGAGTCTTATTTTAGGAGTGAAAACATCCTACTACTCTATTCTTTTTCAGTTATAATACAGGTGTCTCAAATGATAAAATGCCCAGATTGTTTTCTGTTTCTCTTGTGGGATGTCTTGCTCTCACTAATCTTGTCATAAAAATAAGACTCAAGTCAATTAAAGGTTAATTATGATTTTCTTTCTTGTCATCAGCATGCAGCTTGCCCTTTTTGCAAGTCCTTTGATTTCTCCTCTGCAGAACTGTATATTTAGCTGAGGGATAGCTCCCCTGATTAAGATGACAGCAGCTGAACATGCCTTGCAAATGTATGTAATTCCCATGTTGCCATTGTAGGTTCACTCCCTTGTGCTGACAAAATTAAGGATGCTAAGCCACCAAACTTAGTTTAATGAAAGGATATTTTAAATTGATAAAGAAATTTGCATGTTTGCAAATATGCAAGCTGACCTTGGTTTCATGCAGTTGAGTTCTATTTTTGAGACACTAACTGCTTTAGAAGATTTTCAGCTTATCTTTGGCAGAAAAAAATATTTGTACATAAGGTCAAACAAATATATCTAAGTTTTAACTCAGAATTTCTATTTTTTTCTTGGCTTGTTTGACGAACTTTAGTTAAAGTGCCCCTCACCACCATTTTGAAACACAGGGACACTGATCACATCTGACGCCAAGACTGTTGGAGTAGTCTAATTAAAATTCTCCAGCAGACTACAGTCTGCTCCAATGCATTCTAATTAGAACTCATTGGAGTAGGTGTTGGGCATGTGTATAGGTGCCCATAGTGCCCATCTTTAAGATAGAGAAAAAGGAGGATCCAGGGAACTACTCGCTGGTCAGCCTCACCTCCGTCCCTGGAAAAATCATGGAGCAGGTCCTCAAGGAATCCATCCATAATCATCTCAAGGAGAAGGAGATGATTATGAAACAGTCAGCATGGATTCACCAAGGGCAAGTCATGCCTAACCAACCTGGTTGCCTTCTATAATGAAATAACTGTCTCTGTGGATGCAGGAAGATAAGTGGATGTGATATACCTTGTCTTTAGGAAGGCTTTTGATACAGTGTCCCACAACATTTTTGCAAGCGAGCTAAGAAAGTATGGGTTGCATAAATGGTCTGTAAGGTGGATAGAAAACGGGTTGTATTGTCAAGCTCAAGGCGTAGTAATTGTTAGGGCGACAATAATTTGGATTAATAGGGAGCACTGGATTTGCAGCTGAATAAAGGCATGACCTATAGCCTAGCAAAGCTGCTGACCACAAGGCAGAATGATAGTTAAGCCAGCCATTTGCTTATGCTAAGTAACCATCTTAATGGTGTTAAACATTTTCTGAGTAAAAAGCAGCTAGTAAATCTGTGTGAGTCTGTGTGCTGTGAACCAGCTTCAGTAAGGAACGAGATAAGATACAGGGGCCCAACAAGTGTAGAAGATGGTACAATCTAAGATAGAAAAACAGACTGGAATGTGAAAAACAACATGTAATTGGTAACAGAATCCAAGATGAACATATGCTGTAGCCAGCAGGGCAAATAATACTGTGGCATGCATCAATCGATGCATCTCCAGCAACACCAAGGAAATGATTCTTCCACTGTACTCAGCATTGGTGAGACCACAGCCAGAGTACTGAGTCCAGTTCTGGGCACCGCACTTTAACAAGGACGTGGTAAAGCTTGAGAGAGTCCAGAGAAGGGCCACCCATATGATCAGAGACTTGCACAGCAAGCCATATGAGGATAGCTGAGGGACCTGGCTGAATTTTCAGGCTGAAAAAGAGAAGGCTGAGGCTGAGAGGGGGCTTGGTAGTAGCTTATTTCCCTCTATTCAGCATTGGTAAGGTCATGTCTGGATTGCTATGTTCAGTTTTGTGTACCCCCCCCCTCCTACACAGAAAGAATGTGGACAAGTTGGAGGGAGTCCGTGGAGGGCAACAAAAATGGTTAGGGGTCTGGGCCACATGACACCTGATGAGAGGCTAAGAGAACTGGGCTTATTTAGTCTGCAGAATGGAGGACTGAGAGGAGATTTGATAGCAGCCTTCAACCACCTGAAGCATGGTTCCAAAGAATTAGACTGTTCTCTTTGATGGCAAATGACAGAACAAGGAGCAAAATTCTTAAGTTGCATCAAAGGGAGCCTAGACTTGTTGGCAGGAGGCATACCTAGGCATGGCATACCAGGCGTGGCATACCTAGTTTAGATATTAGGAAAAACTTTCTCACTAGGAAGGTAGTAAAACACTGGAACAGGTCACCCAGAGAGGTTGTGGAATCTCCATTTTTGGAGGTTTTTAAGACCTGTCTAGGCAAAGCCATGTCTGGGATGATCTAGTTGGGGATGGTCCTGCTTTGATCAGGTTGGACTAGATGACCTTCTGAGGTCCCTTCCAAACCTAATTTTCTATGATTCTATAAAAGCCAAGCATCATTAGGTAACTAAATTAGCATAGCATCAGAATAGAGGAATGTGACACTGGTACACAGCTTCAAAGCAATTTAAAAAGTTGCAAAACTTTAATTTAATGTCAATGATCTACACCCGAATACCTTATATAAAATTTCCCATGTAGTTCACATACTGAAAGCAGTGAGAGGCTTCCTGTTCATTCAAGAAATATTACGTACAGAATTTAGAATGCAGAGAGCAGTGATTTACTGTAAGTTACTACAGGGCAACGGGATATCTTTCACTGTTCTCCTCCTACTTTATAAAATATTCAGCATTAAATCTTTTACATCTTACTTGCTTATAGCTGTGTTTTATTAGTTACAGAAATTAACTTATTCAAGGATAATTTAGCTTACAGAATGAATGGATATTTTTAGTTCCTGTCTTAAATGTCCCTACCCTGCCATTTATCACTAAGCACTGCCATTATATGAAGTCTTCACTGAGAATCCCATTAGCTCCTCTTGAAGGGAAAGGACATCAGCAACTCAATGCTTCAGTTCACTCACCCTGTGTTGGACTGCTGTTTAAAAGTCTATTATGGAAGAAGGGGTTGCATTTTAACATATGCCATGACTTTTCTTCATGTTAAGGAAATAAAGACAGATGGGGAATCTATGAGGGAGAAACAGAAATCCCTTTGATTTATGTTGGCTTACTCCATTTTGTATCCAGTGATATTACAGGTGTCAAATTCACCAGTGGCTGGCTCTTTTCTGGGGCCTACTGCTGCTCTTCCATGTATTATTTCTGTATGCTGGGCTTTGCTTCTCTAGTGTGGCAGATGTTGCCAGAAGGCAGTATTAGTTGATCGATAGGAGCAGATTCAGGTTGTTATAAAAACTATACTGATGGTTCAGGTGCAGCCTCAAATCAATACAAAAGAGTGTGTTTTAAGAGACCAAAATGAAGAACAATTACCTATACCAGCTAAATTACATCTGGTATTGGATCATCCTCTACACTGAAAGCTGGTGGGCACAAAACTGACAATTAAGCAAGTTGATATGTTGACAGATGGGATATACAAAAGAGCTGATTTAACCTCTGTTGGTATATTAGATCTGTGGTTATATAAACTGTAAGAGCTATGAGCAGTGTTCAAAGTCACATAAATTTAGAAGCAAATTGGAGGACTTAGTTCCTTTCGGTCTTTGGAGAAGGGTTGATCAACCCTCTTTCCTGTTTTCTTCCCTCTTGGCTCTTTACATAGCTTTATGAATTTCTCAGCTGGGGTTGAAAAGGAGAAGGGCAGCATGAAGTATTAAAGTGTGGTTATGACATCAGCAGGTGACTGAGTTGTGTTTCAGTATTTACAGTATAGTAGAAGACCCATCCTGCATTCTTTTTTTATTCTCAACATCCAGTGTAGTAAATGGAAGTTGTGAGACTTCAAAGAACATGGAACCAGTCTCCATGTCCCTTGTTAGAATAAGTCTCCTCTCTTGATTGTCTTCTTCGTAACAATCCTTGTGGGGATATCATCTGTGGGGTCCTTAGGTCAAGACTCTTTCTTTTTGTTGTTGTTTGTTTTTTACTTAGGTTGGGGTTTATGCATATTTAATTTTAATTGGTTATCACTATGTACTGGTCAGGGAGAATACTCTATCTGTCTTTCTCGCTAGTCTGTATTTCTGCAGTCAGAATGATGAATTTGGGAAAGTTGCTTTATTTGTAAGAATTACATTATAGTCATTTAAGGTAGCCAGCGGCCTTTGGATATAGGCACCTTGAAGATTGAAAATTTTCTGTAGTATTTTTTGTTGTTCAGCTCTCTTCCTAATATTGTATTTCATTACTTTATCACAAGCCAGTCAGCAGCAATATCCATTTTCAAATGTCCTGCAGCACTGTTGTCTTGCTGTTAACTGTTGTCATATTTCACTCATTGGCTTTGAAAATGGAAAGTGATGGATGGCTTCACTGCTTTTTACAGCATTCCCATTCTTAAGCTTTCCACAGGGATAGTCAATTCTCATTAATTTAAGGTTTTTTCCTATACAATAGAAATTTAAGCTATTAAGAAATGGCTCAGCCTCTTAGCATGGTGATAAAACACCACCCATTCACAAATGTTGCAAGTAGTTTACAGAACACGCAATCTAAAACTCACTTGGGTTAGAATTCTGCATAGCTAGTCTAAGATCTGGTTCAGCCTGAACTATTTTAATGGGTAGCACTAAAACAGTGTATCTGAAACTGTTAAGTCATCCTTCTCCTACCAAAACAATGTCATTTCCAAATCCAATAGACACATAGAACTGGTCAATATTTGTAATTAAAATGGAATTGGAAAATGTTATTTCACAAAGAACAATCGTAAGCCAGAGAACATACACTTTAGTGACTCTTTTTTAAAATTTTGATTGGAAATTCCAAATAAATATTTTATTTCAGATATCAAAATAAAATGATTTCTATATATGGAAATTTTATAAGCTTGTTATATTTTTCCATGTATAGTGTCACAACCCAAAGGGTGTGATTTTTGTTTTTGTGTGCTTCGGCACCGCTAAATTGTTCCCGCTAAATTACAGCTTCTTTGCACAGTGGAGTTTTCTGCTGCAAAAGAGAACCCCGGTGCAAGGGAGAATTTCCCGCCAATTTGAAGCTTTCTTTGCAGGGTGCATTTCTTTGTTGCAGCACAGAAATGCTCGTTGCAAAGAGTTCCCGCCATTTGTATGCTAATTTGAGCCCCATTATTGGCCAGTTCTAAATTATTCACACGTGGCGGCTAGTGATTGGCTTGCTAGCCGTATAAAAGGCTTGAGTGGTTTCCGCCCAAGTTGGAGGACTCCACGAACACCGGGAGGAGGAGACTTCACGCTGTGTGAAGATCTCTAAGCGCTGCGGATCCTTACGGACCCAGTGCATTTCAAGCAGGCAACAGAGGTCTGACCACCCTCTAGCCTCTCCCCGTCGCCGAGCGCAATCCAGACGTATCCCTTCCTGCGCGCAAAAGAACCGGCCCCACGGAGCCTAGCAAACTTCATGTAGCAGAAGGATCCACGGAGCCTAGTAAACTTCGTGTGAATCCTTGACCGGACTACCTCAGAGCTCTTCTACCCGGGTTCGAGTCCTGCAGGTTTATCTTCCCGTCGCCGAAAACCCCTTGTGACGTACCCTCGTGCCCTGCAGGTTCGAGTTTTGTTTTGTTTTCTGTCTGTAACCGCAACTCAAGCAAGTTTTCCAGCCTGCACCACTGCCATCTCGGTGTAAGTAAACAAACTTTAAAACCACTGATACGCATTTGTGCCTAATTCCAGCTTGACGGCCTTCCCTCTCCGACCTGGCGTGCCCGGGCTGCTGGTCACAGCCCGCGTGCAGCACAGAAAAAGGCTCAGGTCGCTCCCGGCCCGCACATATAGAATCTAATTACTAGAGAGTTGTCTTACATACATCCTCCCCAGTGCTGCAGAGGGTAGTTTAGGCAGGCCCCTTGCTTATGCCTGTCCCTCTGCCACCTCTACTCCATGCCTACTCCCACTTAGCCTCAAGTCTCCCCTTCCCCCTCCACCTCCTGCTTCCCTTCTTGCCCCAACCCACAGCCTCTCGTGGGAAGTAGCTGCAGTGAGGAAGATGGCAGAGCAGAGAGGTGGTGGTGGGCAGATAGGTTTCAGGCAGCAGTTCAGCTATGGCTCTGACCACAGGAAGGGACTGGAGCCCTAGTCAGAGCAACTATGTGCCCTGCTGCCCCACCTCTTCTGTTCTTGGTTCCAAGACAAGGGGCTTCTTGCCCCATATTAAGTAAATATGGTAGCTCTGAACACATTTTTCTATGTGTACAAAAATGGATAAACATTAGTCACTTTTTTTTCCTCCTGTGCTGCAATCCTGAACTGCTCCATGGTGAAAAGTGGCCTTAAAGGTGACAGAACTGGTTATTTTGACATTCCCAAGTGGGAATTGACCTGAAAGACACCATGGGACAAATTGTGAGCCACCTCTTAGGCATCTGAGGGTATGTAGGCAATTCTGTTTAACTCTGTTCAAGTCCTGAAAATCCTTTAATGGTGGGGTGTTAAACTCATCTTGTCCTGTGGAATAATAACAGATTAATAGAATGGGCTGGTCCATGGGCTGGATTAATAGCACAAGGCTGGTCCAGAGGGCTGGATCAGACTCTCAGCCCAGCCTCACACACTGGATCTGGCGCTTGGGGCCAGGCCACATGTGCTGCATGCAGCACATGTATCAGATCTGACTTGATCCAGTGCACAGGGCTGATCTGGCACATGCTACTTGCAGTATGCAGATCTAATCCAAGACCTGGTGGGCAGCACTGTCAACCAGATGATAGGGCTCTGTTGGCTGGAGTTGGCCCATGGGCTGCATCTTTGATACTCCTTCTTTAGTGCATCTACTTTTGTAACACACTATCATTTTACCCTTAAATTTGAGTGACAAAAAGCAGTAAGGAGGGAGAGGACTTATCCACCTTTATGTATTAAGTGGTTTTCAGAGACTCAAGCAGGGTGAAATAGAATTGTACTTAGGTACATTACGCCAGTGGTTCTCAACCTTTTTAGGCTTGAAGCACTTCTAGGCAGACTTGCAGCACAGCTTGGGAAAGTGTCAGCCCTTGGTTTTCTTTACAGAACAATAATAGAGCAGTTTTTTGTTGCAAGGAACCGAGACCAGAGTTATAGTTTCTATTTAAAATCTCTGGGTTTATCTTGTGAATCATGTTTGCAAACCTAACAGTGCTAAGATTGTGTGTCACCCTTCAGTACACTTGAAAGGATCTCAAGACACCCCTGGGTGCAGCGGCACCCTACTTAAGAATCGTTGCCATACATGGTGCAAGGGGTTGGATGGTGCCTCTTCTTCAGCAGTCATCAGGTGGCATACTAGTTACTACCAGCAGTAGAGGTTGCTCTGTGGCTGCCACCAGCTATGCAGGAAACAAGACTGATTTGGAGTCAGTTTGCACTGACTGCAAAATGACTGCTTTAAGGCTTTGTCTCTCTTCAGCACTGGCATATGTATATTCAGGGCATCTGAGAATCAAGTCCAAAAAGTGAGTTTTCTCTGAATATACAGTCCCATACACTGGGCATGTCTACACGTGCCTAAACTTAATTCACCTTAGCTTAAGGCGCACTAAGGTGATTTAAGCACATGTCGACATGTGGACTCCTTTAACGTGGCTCGCTAGGCAAATACCTTTGCAGCCTGCCCTAGTCAGTACACTGGACAGCTGCCTGCATGGCCCGGCCCTAACCCCCTCCCCCTGTTCCTCTCCAGCAAATGAGAGTGGGCTGGAGCCCAGCTCGTGGGGCCAAGCACTGTTACCTGGCGCTGCCAGGAAGAAAAAAGTGGTGAGTAGTATTGGAGCTGCTAGTGGGTTTGCTGCACCTCTGCCTCGGGGTGGGTTTACTTCCTGGGCAATGCAGCCCTGCAGGGGGGATTGAAGAGCCAAGCAGAATCCCCAGGAGATGATGCTGCCTCTCCCAGGGGTGGTGTCCTGCCAGCAAAGAAGCTGGGAGTTTGCCTGGGATGGAGATAGCTGGAGCAGAGAAAGCCATGCCAGGCATTGGGGCAGATGCAGTCCCAGCCCACCTGCTGTACTGGGTGGGAGCCCCAGCATGGGTTTCTAAGGGAACCTGAATCCCAGGCAGGCAGTGAGGCATCCCGCCCCTGCAGGGCTGCATTGCCTGGGCAGCAAGCCCACCCTGAGGCAGAGGCACAGGGGAACTGCTAGCAGCTGCAACCCCAACCACCACTTTTTTCTTCCTGGTGGCACCCAGCAACAGCACGCGCTCTGCAAGCTGGGCTCCAGCTGGCACAGCCAACATAGCGTTACGGTGCCATACCACATCTAAATGTGGGTTATGGTGCCTTCACTAATAGGGCCTAAATTTGATACTTGCTTTATGTAGGTATCAAATGAAGTCCCAGATCACCCTTAATCACCATATTTAAGGCGCATTAAGGATGTGCCTGTGTAGATCTGTCCTTAATGCATCTTAAATACGGTGACTAATGTAATGTAAAATTGGCTTACTTCATCTTAAGGGTGCACATGCAAGCATGCCCACTGAATAGTAAGTGAAGCAGCTTAGCTGGGGGTGGGAGGGGAAAAGTGAATTTTTCACATCTGTTCCCTCCTCTAACACACAAACATTCTGTTTTGTGTATTTTTCACCTTACTCCAGCTGGCTCCTTGAAATGCTGAGTGATAGTAAATCTGACCAACAGGAAAAACTTTATCAGAATTTTTTTAGCTACATCAGCTTTAATCACATATGCCAATGAAAATGTGCAAGAAAAATGTTAAACTGTTAGCCTCACTGTGAGTCTTTTATGTGAATGCATAATATGTTTAAGCATTATTAGCATTAGAGCATTCCAGCACCTGGAGCCAAAGGGTATTTTCATTTTATATCCCCTGAGCTTTCTGGTTGTCAGCAGATTTTATAAGTTACCTCTGGGCTTTGGAGTGGAAATTCTCTTGCTTTTGTGAAGAACTCCAAAAACATTGGGGTTTTTTGCTGTTGTCCTTCCCTTATTTTCCACCACTCTGTTGCCCCCCAACCTCAATTAACTGCTGAAGTCTTTTCTTTCTGATTGGAAATCAGTTCTAAAGATCCCAATAACAATCTGTTATGGAAGGAAACATTAGCTCTCTCAAATGATTTTTTAAAAAACTAAATATCATTGCTCTCTCTCGAGGCAGGTGAGATATACTGACAGCATTGATCCCTTGACTCCTCTTCCTACTGCTGCAACTTCTATTGCTTTTTATAGTTAACAGTGGACTGGTCATAATTATTTACTATGTAATACTTGTTGTGTCCTATTGCCTAAGTTACATCCAATGTACCTACACCTGCAAACACCAAGTGCATTTGGTAAAGAGTAAAGGAAAGTGCATTTCTCAGACAGTAATGGAAAATACTTGAAGGTTGTAGAGTTGTCTTGCCAATGACAATGTTGTGCTTTCAAGGGTTTGTTGGAAGCCATTTATTAAAAATTTCCTACTATTTCACCACAAACCAACTCATTTCTTCTCTCAATATTTCTATTGAAATTTTATAATGTGCACAGACTTCATCTCGATCTAAATCTTACACAAACAACTACTTGTTCAATTTTTCAGTAGGAGAGCAATTTCATCAGACACAAATTAAGAAAACTAACTATTACTGCCTCAAGCTATTAAGTCTTTATTGATAGTATTAATATCATGTCCACTCCCATCACATGGGCTGTTACCTCAAGTACTTACTTTAGAAGCCTACAGTCCAATATTCCATTTTTTAAACTGAACTTTTTAAAACAAGTCTTCCTAGACATACCAATGATAGAAAGCAAGAAAAGAGCACTACACTGTAAATGTTTTGAAGGTAATGGCATTCTATCTAAATCTAGTTATAAAAAGCAAAATGCAAAAACTGTGGTAATGGTGTGTTGTATCTTTTCCTCCTGTTGCAGAGCTGGAACAATGACCCGTGTGCCAGTGTATAGTTAGAATAAACTGTTGCTGCAATCATTAAAGTTGTCATTTCCAGAAGTATCAAATTTCTTTGTAGTACCATTGCCATAAATATTTCTTTTTGTACACATCTTTGGTACCTCTCACTCTGTAAGAATAACATTTTTCCACATCATGTATCAGTGATTTAGTTTTTCTCCATTTCATTCTGTCTTTCTAAAAGACAACAAGCCAACTAAGTTGCAGTCACCTTTCCACTTAGGATTATAAAACATGTTTTATTCTAGACCTCCAGGAAGACCCTTGTTTATCACTGTAGCTTCTATAGCTGAGGCTACAAAGAGCTGCAATAGCCTGTTTAAACCCTGATTATGCAAATGTCATGCTGTGTATAACTATTTGAATAGTCCCACTAAATAGTCATAAAAAAGGAAAGTCACTGATACCACACAGATAAACTATACACTTTCACTGCCACTGTGAATACCACAGATGTATTTTCATGGAGACACATGGGCTGCTTGCAAACATTAAAAAACAAAACAAAACAGTGCTTTACTTTAAATTCAACATGCTCCCGTGCTGAGCACAGCAGATGCTCAGAAGAGGCAGTGTTAGCTGGACCTGTCTTTCCCAATGTTTGTATAGACTGGGTGCTTAGTAGGACTTTTTTGGCACTCATATCTGATCTAATCACTTTTAGCTAAAAGCACCAAAAAGCCACACTGAAGTACCCAATCAATACAGATGCTGTGGAGCTGGGTCAAAGTAATGCACTGCTTCTTCCAGTAAAAATGCATTTTTAGGGGGGGGTTTAACATCACACAGCCACAAACCATCATGCTGAATGTCAGTGGGCACATCTAAACATGCTATTAATGCATAGCAATAAACTGTGGTGCATATTGCACCACAGTTTTTTGCTCCTGGGCACTGCATTTGAACATAAGCCTGGGACGGCAGCACGTTGAACCAAGTCAGAGCAACCCCAGCTGGCAGTGGGGCCCCAAGGGATAGCCTATCAGCCCAGGGCTGTTCTGACCTGGCTCAGCATGCTGTGGAGGGGCTGGCTGGGGCAAGCAGGTGCTCTAGTATAGGGCTACCTGGCAGGCCCCAGCCAGCTGGGTTAGCTTTTACACATGTGCTGCTGCACACTATAACATTCCACTGTAGGATAGTACTTGTATTTACAAGTACTAACCTACAGCGTAGTTTGTTACTTTACTGAGGCCTAGTAGAGCTGCACATGTAGAAGTGGAGACATTTACTGTGGAGCTAAGTGGGCAGCTTCATAGTAAACCTCTCATGTAGATGTGCCCAGAATCTACATTCATGGTATCTTAAATATTTCTACTCATTTTATTTCCCTCCATGCAATGTCAGAGGTAATTCTTCATCAGACATTGCTTTTCAAGCATTCATTTACCAAAGTAGTTTCCAAAAGTTTCTTATTAGCATACATTCAGGCAGAAGCTAGTTAAGTCCCAGAGAGATCAGTGTCCTACCAAATGGTAGTGGAATTTTTCACAGGACTCCCATTGTCTCCTGAGATCATGACATTTTTACTAGTGAGATGGTTTACCCCTTGATATATTCCTTGTGAATTTTAGGTATTTGTAGCTAAGTGCACTGATGCATTGGTGACATCTGTGTGGCTCCCATGGAAAGGCAAGCACATATGCCCCAATAATTTTGGATTGCAAGAAGGGTAGGAGCCAATGCAATGTTCATCCTGAGAATATTGTGAGATTTTGGATAAGTGATGGCATTGAATCACTGGTTGAAAAGGCTCCTTTTTTTTAATTAGAGTGAGAAGATGGGACTGGAGTCACATGCTGGGTTCTGAGAATCCAGTAGTCCATTGTTCTTTGTTCTGCAATTTAAAATGCAAGCTGGCTTTGATAGTTTCATTGTTGAAGAACAGATACTCAAAGATCTGTGATGGAGTATCTACAGAAGTAAAAGTGTAAAGTGTTCAGTCACAGACTTTTTACACTCTCTTTCTGCAACTGACATGAAATGTTCTCAGTGGTGGCAGATGACAGAACAAGGAACAATGCTCTCAAGTTGCAGCAAAGGAACTTTAGGTTGGATATTAGGAAAAATCTTTCTCACTAGGAAGGGGGTGAAGCACTGGAATGGGTTACCTAGAGAGGTAGTGGAATCTCTAGCCTTGGAGGTTTTTAAGTCTTGGCTCGACAAAGCCCTGGCTGGCATGATCTAGTTAGGGACGGTCCTGCTTTGAGCAAGAGTTGGGCTAGATGACCTCCTGAAGTCCCTTCCAACCCTAATTTTCTGTGATTCTATTATTCTATGTGTGTTCATTAATTTTTACATGGAAGGATAGCCTCTTCTGCCCAATATAGACACCAAAGGAGCACCTTTTGTATAGCTACAGCACAGTATTCAAAGTCCTGTCAGTTTTGTTAGAGAACAGCCTTTCTGCTGACTCTGCCACCTCTGACAGCTGGGAACTAGTATTCCTCAAAAGGCACGTAAAAATCCAAAGCCCTTATCTTTTCACTGCATCTTCATGTCCTCTCTCAGCATCTGATGAAGTGAGCTCAGGCTCACAAAAGAGTATGCATCTCTGAATTAGTCTATAAGGTGCATCCCTACTCTGTCTTCTGCATAACTTCAGACTAACATGGCTAACTACCTCTCTTAAGTCCTATCACTCAGCTTTGCAAAGAAGCATACAGGTTAGGTTCACTGTGTCATTACCCCCACTATTTGAGGTGTTTTTAGGGTGTCATGTATGCTTTCTTGAGTTTGTTTGACTGATACAACATATATAGTCACTACAGATAAGTAGCACCAAGCAGTATTTACCTTTATCATCCTTATGTTTATATGTATTGTGCTATTTGATGTAAAATGCGGTTTTATACATTACTAGCCAATTGCCCATCAAGAATGATGGGCAGGAGGTAGGTGAGCAGGCTGGGATGGAGTGCCACCACCTAATGCTCCATGTTGCCACTGTTCTGCCTCTTGCAGGGAGTTGGGTCGGGGAGGCAAGGCTAGCACTGCTGGCCTCAGCTCCCTCACCCCCATCTGGTCTTCAGCACCACTTGAAGGGAGTAGGGAGGGAAGCCGCGGTTGGCAGTGCTGGCCTCAGCTCCCCCACCCTCTGTCCAGTCCTATGCGCTACTTTGGAATCACAGCAGTGCTCCCCCACACTTGGAGCACTCTGATTGGCTGTTTCTATCAGCCAGTCAGAGTGCGAATAAAGTGTTACGGACAGACAGACTTATAGGCTTTTATAATATTAGAATGATAGGTTTGAATTGCCCAACATGATTATGACTTTCAAGTGAGAAACAATGGGGTTTGTTCACCTCAAAGCCAAAATGGCTGAAGAAAAGTAATCACCGAGACTTAGCATCTGACAGGGATTCATTTACTTATCAAATAGGGCTCTGGGGACAGGTAGAGGCATTTGAGCCAGATTTTGGGAAAGCCATTTTTCACAATGGAGAAATTAAGTAAGAGACAATATCTTTAGGACATTGTATTATTAATCTTTGTGTCTAAAAGTATTCAAATATTCTCCTAGTCTGAATTAGACCAGAAAAGACTTGTAGTCTGGTAAACATAGATGGGGGGTGAGTGGTGGGGAGGAATTTATGTTCAGTGTGAGCTCCCCAAGAATCCAGGGGTGCTGTATGTAAATGGTCAGATAGAAAACCAAAAATTAACTTCACCTTGAGAGCAAGTTTTTGTGTTCAGTTTGTTCCTGGGCATAAGGAATAGCTTAAGGACCTCAGTCAGTGAACTGCTCTTGCAGGAGGCCCTGGAAGGAAAGTCAGAGGCAGAAGCTGCTTTCTAAGCCATTGAGCTAGGTAGGAGCTGCATTCTCAGGTTTAACACAGAGGATAAGATCACATTGTTTTGATATTGTCTTTTGTTTGTCTGTTCTTATAACTCTGTCTGTACCTCAACATACAGTTACTGATTTCTTATGTTTGCTCTTGTTTTTATAATATTTTATTATATTTTATAAATTATTGTCAGTGTAAGTATAATGTAAGAGTATTTGACCATACAGACAGCAGGCTGCTTCTCTGGAAAGGGGGATCTGTCATTTCTGAGTGCATTATTACTGGACAAGAGTGTGGTTCTTCTAGCTAGTAAAACTCCCCCCTGTTAAGTGCTGACATGCTGTGGGTGAGACAAATAAGGCTGAGGTACCATATGCCAAGGAGTTGGCTTCTGACATCTCAGTCTGTTCTCAGTAGCCAAGTAGCAGATAGCTTGGAGGAGTCTGTGAAAGAAGGGAACACCTGAAGGTGTGGAAACACCCTGGGCATATATGCCTCAAAGGTCCCTCTGGCTGCATCTGGGGTCAGGGTATGTCACACACTGCATTCAATATATCCTTCAATTAAGCTGAATAAAAAAAAAAAATATTTCACAAAATGTGAAGTAATACAGCTTGCCATGAGGAAATCTTCAGAGATTTATTTAAAAATCCTTAAACGGTTATTTAACAAAGGAGTAGTATAGGGATTGGCCCCCAAAGTTTTGGCCCCAAAGTAGCAGTAGTCAGCCCCAAGCTGTAGGAATGGCCAAGCTGAAAAGAAATGACCATGTACGTTTCAATAGGCAACTGCTGTGTCCTTTCAGCATTCACTAGCAACAAAACTACAGGGAAATATCAGTCTTTGAGCACAACTGAACTAGGTTGTTCAAACAATACCCAAGAAACTGGGACAGGACAGGGATAAAACAAAGGAAGAATGATGTTCCAAATTAACTTTTAAGATAGGGTACAATGGATGCTATTATTGCTGGTTTCGCAAATAGTAACTGGGGCTTAGTAACAATATAACCTTACTAGATAAAGAGAGAAGAGTGAAAAATATAAAATGAACTAACTAATTGCAGCATAAGTTAAAGAACTCCCATAAAACATAACAATGTAGGCGTCTAGAGAACGAAGAAAACGTTTTTGTCTCATTGGTATATACTCGATTTTAGGGCTTTGGCTTTGTGTATTGAGGGCTTGAGTTCACTATTTAAGCTCACTGAGATGTGGCATTGGAATATTGTTTAATCTTTGCCAGACATTTTGGAGTGAGATACTTTATGTTCAAAGTTATCATGGCATGAAGCTTTCTTGTGACTACATAAAATTTTTAATTTCATGTTATGAAAGTCTGTCAGCACCACTGTAATAGCTACCGATAGTCCCCAATAGAAAGTGGTAGGAGGCATTACTGCACATTGGTAACTGTTACCTTAATTTACTTTGTCTAAATAATTCATTGCAGTGCCAATGCTTGGCATTTTATATGGGCAGAAAGAGGTAGTTAGCTGTGTTAGTTTGAAGTTAGTCTGCCACCCTGCCTTGTCTTCTGCCTAGCATCTTCTAATCGGTATAGTTCCTCAACATGCCCTATGCTGTCACACTAAATGCAGGTAACTGTTGAGCTGGCAGGATGCTGCCCTAGCTGTACAAATAATTTTCTGCTCAAAATGTTGTTTATTTGATTTTATATCCTAAAGGTTTCAAAATAAGGACATTTTCTAAACCTTAAAAAAAAGCATAATATGGGATTGGTGAGAGGAGGAGGAATACAATTGAGCCTACAGGTATCTTGCATCCTCCAGAACTGGATCAGTGGAGGGCATAACATTATTACTAAGGGTCATGATTGACTGGAAACAGGTAATTGATTGAGATATGTATCACACATACACAACATGGTTAAGTACAGACAGTCAAAAAGCCTGAGGCTGAATTGAATCAATCTTCACAGGTTAGTCTAAGCTGCATAGATAGAACCAATAAGCAAATGAACAGACTTCACTTTTGATTCTGGAAATGCAGCCACATGCCTGCAGTGGCCTAGTCCAGAAGCCAGCGGGCATTAGAGCATGCCTCCCTACTAAGCTAAAGCAGACAGCTTGGGCCAAGGTTATTCCACACACCCTGTGAGGGGAGCTGTGAGAGAGGTACAAAGCATCCTGGGATGTTGGGGGACTGTGAGTTAACTTGAATCTAGAGAGGATCTGGGAAATAAGTTCAATAAATTGATTTAACCTAAATCAGTTAAGTCTGATACTACGTACATCCAGGTTTATCTTAAATAAGTTTTGGCCATTTTGAAAGCAGTTTGGGTGCCTATACATGAGAAGCGAGGCTGCTCTGACATGTTGTAATTATAGTGCAGTGGAGCAGGCTCAATTAATCAAGTCTGCTGAAGCATGATAATTACCGCATTTCAGCAGACTCCAGCATCTTGCGTATCACCATTCCCATGGTTAAAAACGGTGGTGGGGGCACTTTAACTAAAGCTCGTTGAGCAAGCTTTAGTTAAGTGACCCTGCCACCATTTTTAAGTATGTGGACACTGATACTCGAGACACTCCCAGGCACTTTAATTAGAGCGGCTCTCAGAGCTGCTTTAATTAAAGCGCCCCCCGC
>NW_005841945.1:2624327-2631710 GCF_000455745.1 Alligator sinensis | reverse complement strand
GCTCTTCCAGGAGCATGTGTATGTGCACTGAACTTCTGTTGTGTTACAGATTTGAACCCATTACTGATCACTTATACCAGTTTATGAGTAATTTCTGTCCCTAGACAATATGATAAATGCTGATATGCTGAAACGCCCCTTATTTTGGATCTGTAAGTCCCTCATACAGCAAAACATTTAATGCATTTAATTTCATGCAGATAAGGAAATATCTAAATTGACCTCAACAGGAGTACTCACACATTTAATGTTAGCATGTTCTGAGTTTAACAGCAATGTAAAGTTATTCAGAATTTGCTTTCTTTTCATTTCGTAGATAATGCCTGAAAGGATTTAGAGTTAGCTTTCTAGATCCAAAACTATTATTTCTTTAACTAAGATGAGTGCAAAACAAATTGTTTTAAAAGTCATGAGGTTTCCCTATATGTCTATTCCTCCCTAAAAGAATCTGCCTTTTCAATTTAACTAGGTTTTTAAAGCAAATTCCCAAATTCAATATATTAAATAAATGCTTTTCAAAGTTGTTTTGTTAACTATAAATGAATAATTCTTCAATTTTACACTAGCAGTGCCTTGGGAGATCTGCTAACATTTGAGATTTGTCTTTCATTTTAATCAAGCAGCAGTGAATGCCTAGTCTGTTGCTTATCTGCAGATGCTACTGGGAGTGCTCTGCATGCTGTGTGCTGTTTTAGTGTTAATATGTTCTGTTGCTAATGCCTTTTTTTAATTTCTGTTTTCTTTGCTCCAGGCTACATATCTAAACAGAATTACGATCCAAAATCTCAACACAAGGGACAGAAAGTCAGCACATACTCCCACCGAGGACCCTTTTAGATATTCATCGGGCAACCAAGCAACTGCCTACGAGACCAAAAGCTGTCAGCTGTCAAATCTGTGTCGGAGCAACCTCCTGAAAGATAAAGAAATAGTGGAAGTCGTCAAGCACACAAGAGGCACATATGAAACCCTCACTTCTAATGTCACCCATAATCTTTTGGCCAACACTGCGCAAAATACAGTAAAGCCAGCACCCAAGGCAGAAAACTTCCCTGTATTTTCAGGGGCTCCAAAGGATCAGACTGCTATACCGCGGCAGCATTCCACATTCACAGGAAGACTTGGACAGCCTCCAAGGGGACCAATTTCCTTACACATGTACAGCAGGAAAAATGTTTTCCTTCATCATAATATACATACTGCAGAGCTGCAGACTTTAGGTCAACAAGATGGGTAACAAGATTCTCCTATTCGTCTCATAGAAGGAGTGCTCATCTAGAGCCTTAAGTTCTCATCTGCTGCTAGCTTTACATTTAAAATTTTTTTTTATGGGGTTCATATTTTCCCTTGTTGTGCGGGGGGAGGGGAAGGGTGGACTAGCATGTTAACTTAAATAACTAGATTGAATTGTCTTGGAGAAGTCACTATTTGTATAATATATGGGACCATCTGGCTGGTGTCTCTAATCCAAATAGGGTCAATAATTTATGACCTTTTTGCCTCCATAAACCAGTGACACACTGAAGTTCCAGAGGGTGATCTCAAATAGCACAGTCTACATTTAATGGTGTTGCTGTAAAAGTAGATGTGGGGATTGAGTAGAAAAATTATTAGTAAACACTCCTGAATTTCATAGAGACTAGGGAAATAGAAGTCTTTGAGACCCTCTCTTGATAGCTTTATTTGTTTTACTTTAAACAAGACATGTTCATACATTTTAAACTAGAGATGTTGTGACGTCTTCCCCTACTGTGTGAATTTTGTGAATGCTTCATTACACTAGTAGAGGAAGACTGCTTTTGTTTTTTGTTGTTGTTGTTGGGGTTTTTTTGGTTTTTCACCCTAATGTTCAGGCCACACAGGTTCACCAAGGATTTCAGAATGAGTAATATGGATCCAAACTGAGGGTGATAGCTTTAATCTTCCAAAAACATTGTTTTCACTATTATTATTGTATTACAACACATCACATTGTGGTGATATTTGTTCTGCTTTCATAGATGATACATCACTCATGGCACAATATGACATTCTGTGCCTGTCTTAGAATGAACTGCTGGGTTCAGAAGATTCCCCATGCTTGAACAAAGGACGTACTCATGTTTGTTCTCAACCTTGCAAAGCTTTATTTAAAGATACTCGCAGGGGCAGGTGATAGGACAGAGCAAAAAGGATGGTCACTTCTTATCAGCTCTAGGTGGCAGCCACCACCCCGCATAGTTTCTCTGGCCCCGGAGTGTCCTGATCCCAGGAATGCGATACCTGCGCTGGGGCTCCACACAAGTCATAACTTTTGCCAGAGCTGAGGAACCCCTCATAACTTAAAAATGTACAGCTTATATAGTCTGGAGTAAATAATATTATCTCGAGCTAGGGATTTGGTTATCTCAAGCTAGGAATTTGGGGATGAGTTGTGATCCAACACACCTGGTGTTTACCACATTCCGCTGTATTACAACATTCTACTATCTAGGTTCATGGTTCGGTCACGCTCACAGAGCAGGAGGCTACGGGCCATTTCGCCAGCCTACTATGGAATCAGCGTGCAAAACTCTTGCTATTAGCATTAGCAAAGCTTTTACTATTACAGTGCCATCTGATGCATCATGTAATGTCATGCCACACCCCACTGTATGAAGCTGTAAATGGATAAAAAGCTAAAACAAATTGCGTTCTTTTATCATTCAAGCCACATTTCTTTTGTAAATTAGCATTTCTCCAAGACTATAGCTATACTTGATCTGGAGTAGATTAACACAGCATGCTTGATAGTCTATTGTCATGGTACATACCTGATGAGACCCATCTATTAGTTGATTTACAGCATGCTCGTCTCACAGGAACTTGATATCATCTGACCAAACTTTAAAGTCAGTGAAATAAGACCCTATTGGATCTCTCCACAGGACTAGGAATTGGGTAGCTCAACCAAGTTATAGTAAACATGTGGCGTATACTAGGCTTGACTCTTAACTTAAAACCTCTGTAATGGCAGGCAATCTTTTTGACTAATAATTGGCATATAATCAGAAGTTCACAAATAACTGGAATCTTCTGCACTTCAGTGAATATGAAGCAGACATAGGCAAGGTCACTTCTCTGCGTGTTACAAATAATGAAAGTGCACATCAGATTCTCACACAAAGGTTTGAGCAGCTAACAACTTATTTGCAGTACCACCCAACATATTTTGAAACTCCCATACTTGTTACACAGTGACCTAATTTTTAAAGGTAGTTCACAAAATGCACGCAAAAAATATTTAGTAGTGTATACATTTTCCAAGCAGAACAAATGGCCTTTGCCTAGCAGTCTAACTTTCAGCTTGACTACTTGGGTTAGGAAAACATATATATTAAAAGCCTCAGAAAAAGTGCTGCAAAGCCATGTTAGTAACCTTGATCTGCTAGGCTTCTGTTTACAGAAGACTTTAATTTAGTTAGGGTTAGTTTAGGACATCATCTGCTGCTGAAGACACTAAGTTTTATCTGAATATGATATAGTGGTAATTTGGGGTTTTCGAGCCAAACATATCAGAATCAAGACAAACATTTGCCAAACCCCTTCACTTCTTATCTAGTTTGGGGGGGAGAGGGTTATTACTGCCAAAACAGAACAACGCAAAACTGCAAATACAGCTTCTCTGAATTAACCATAGGTGTTCCTAATGCTTCAAAACTCCTAGTTTAGTTTATAGTCTACAAACTTAAAAAAAAAAATAGTAACATAATATCACTGTTCAGATTCATGTTTTCCTCTGAACAGTTTTTTATAGTTATGGTAAACTGAAAAGGACAGCTGATGATTATTAATCACATATTTTACCCTGGCTTATCTCAAGAGTTCATGTGTGCAACTATATTTCAGACCTGTAAATAAATTAGCATAATATTGTAATCAAGGGCTTTTTTTCCAGGATACAAATGTACTATAATACATAGAACTCTTACATTTTACTTATGTACTATATCTATAGTTGATTTTTTTCCTGGAAAAAATGGAATTTTGGATGACACTAAATTATAAAAAAAAAAAATCTGTCTGCAAAAATGTTTTAAATGCTACTATTTTCTTGGAAAATCTTTTTTTTAAAGTGGGAAAAAACCCAAACCAAAACAAACGAACAAAAAAAACGTGAAGAAAACAGATCAATTAAAGTGAGGGATATTTAAAAAAAAATGTCATCTTAAAGCTGTTTTGTATCAGTGTTTTCAGCATTGTTATAATATTATTTGTAATACTATGTGTAAATCTGGCCCAGAGAAGGACAATACCCACATGTTAATGTACAGTACAGCAGTAACTGTAAAACAGGGTTCCTTTGTGTGAGCCTCTTGTGTATATAGTAACTCATAAAGCAACAGCATGTGGACATTCTTTCAGTGAATTGATTCCTTTGTACTAAAATCTCTAGTTTTCTAAGACTGTTTCATGTAAAAATGATTTATACATTTCTCCAAGGCTGTACATATCCAAAGACATGACACCGGGGGGGAAAAGGACTTATTATTTTTACCACAGATGTATCTTCTTTTTTTTTTCTTTTCTGTATATATCTGTACAACAAAACGTAACTCTTGTAAAGTTTCTACTGTGAATTGTTTCTTGTGAGTTCCAGATTTGTTGATGTTTGAAAGGACATTTTAAGGAGAAGGAAATCCCCAAAGAAAAGCTGTTTCCATTTGAATCAATGTCCCATTTAAAAAAAAATCATTTGGCACAGGAAGCATTGTTTCCATGCCCTAAATATTTTTATAATTTAATGAAGCCGCATTGGAAAAAAAAACTATTTAATCTCTGTAATCATTGTTATTCACCTAATTAGATTGTGTGCTTCCACAAGTGTTTCAAGAGATTATATTATACTATATAATGACACAAGGACCCCACGCACGTAGGGAGTGAAATCTTCCCCTGTGTGGGAGTGCCAGCACAATGTCTATATGCTATTTTGTCCAGTTATAGCTTCCAGAATGATGGTGGCCCTCACAGTACATGGGTGAATTTCAACCAGAGAACATGAAGAAATGAACATGAGAACAGCACACTAAAGCAATCCAAGGGCTAGATTTTCATGAGAGCAATTATTTTCGTTCAGGCCACGCAGTACAATGAAACTGTTTGAAAGACTACTACAACCAGCAAGTCTACCTTTTCCTTTATTTATACTGAGTTTATATTAAGGCGTGGCTGTGAGGGTATGGCTGCCTGCATGCTACATGCAGTCATCCCACCAATGCAGCCATGCACACTGGAGCCATGCACATGGAACCAATTGATTTATTGAACTTCTTTCCCAGATCCCCTCCAGATTCAAGTTAACTCAGTCCCCCAACATGCCAGGATGCTTTGTACCTCCCCAACAGCCTCCCTCACAGGGTATGTGGGCTAACCTTGGCCCAAGCTATCTGTTTCAGTTTAGTAGGGAAGTGTGTTCTAGCTCCCCCCGGCTTCTGGACTAAGCCACTGCAGGCTGTGACTGCATTTCCAGAATCAAAAGTGAATGCAAAGCGTTTGGAATTACTATGAATTCTGAGCACTCCATTGCTGAAACAAGACAATGTCACCAGCATTGCTGTATCTAGGGTGATCCACATTTGTGTAGGAAGACAAAGTTTTCCTCTCTGTTAATTTTAATTTAATTCCTTGACTTGTTATCCTGTCACATCAGTATTAGGATCACTTAAAGGGCTTTCCTAACCTACCTTTTTCCCTGGAAAACTAAAAAAGAGAATGCTTGAGATTTCCAAGTTTATTTCCAGACCAGAGAGGTTCAAATTAAATTTGGATAAGCTTTGTGTATGTTGTGAATGTTTGGATCCTTACCCAAAACATTCATGTTCCTCTGTATGTTATGCTGGTGGTCATGTCATCTTTGGCATATAAAAAAAGAAGGATGCCTAAGCAATACATTTTTCTTTCTCTTTTTCCTTCCCTGGAAATATTGACTCCTGGCTACTGTAATTTCATATGATATAAATTTATATAGTGTAATCTGTAACTTTTTGGATATGGGCTTCAGTTTAATTTAAACATTCTCTTATGTGCCATATTTGTTGTGCCATAACCTCAGCTGGTTAAAGTGGTGTAGTATTGTTGGCTTTGGTGGCAGTATGTTGATTTATACCAGCTGAGGATCAAAACTGTGGTCTTTAATTTATATAAGGGCTGTCCAGATGCTATAATCCTTCTTGGGATGGTCAGGATATTCAGGACACTCATGTTCAGAAGCACAGAAAGAATTTTAATCTTTCCTAGATAAATGCAAGTCTGTAGTTATTATGAACCACCTGTCAAGACCCCAGAATAAAATATCTAGGAAACCTGTTTAGTCCTTAAATAAAAACAATTGATTTTCCAGTAAAGTAGCATGATTTCCTTTGTTAATAATCTTGTATAATTAGAATGTAAGAACTAATATGCAAAATATAGTGGAACATTTTTACAGGTAAGTACCGAGGTATCAGGAATGGGTGTGAGGAAACGTAAGCTGCGATAGCTTCTATGTGGATGACACTCAGCTTTGTTTTTCATTCTCCTTAGCTCATTCACTGTTGCTGGGTGAGTTATCCAACTTTCATAGGTTGGTGTGGGAATGATGACAAGGATGTATCTGTGAGATGCTTATACCTGGAGCCCTGTTGCTAGCCAGAGGACTGTTTCCACCTGAGTTCTGTCACAACCTAAAGGGTGTGATTTTTGTTTTTGTGTGCTTCGGCACTGCTAAATTGTTCCCGCTAAATTATAGCTTCTTTGCACGGTGGAGTTTTCTGCTGCAAAAGAGAACCCCGGTGCAAGGGAGAATTTCCCGTCAATTTGAAGCTTTCTTTGCAGGGTGCATTTCTTTGTTGCAGCACAGAAATGCTCGTTGCAAAGAGTTCCCACCATTTGTATGCTAATTCGAGCCCCATTATTGGCCAGTTCTAAATTATTCACACGTGGCAGCTAGTGATTGGCTTGCTAGCCGTATAAAAGGCTTGAGTGGTTTCCGCCCAAGTTGGAGGACTCCACGAACACCGGGAGGAGGAGACTTCATGCTGTGTGAAGATCTCTAAGCACTGCGGATCCTTATGGACCAAGTGCATTTCAAGCAGGCAACAGGGGTCTGATCAACCTCTAGCCTCTCCCCGTCGTCGATCGCAGCCTAGACGTATCCCTTCCTGCGCGCAAAAGAACCGGACCCATGGAGCCTAGCAAACTTCGTGTGAGTCCTTGCCAGACGACTGACCTCAGAGCTCTTCTACCTGGGTTTGAGTCCTGCAGGTTTATCTTCCCGTCGCCAAAAACCCCTTGTGACGTACCCTCGTGTTTTGCATCATCCCGTCGCCAAAAACCCCTTGCGATGTACCCTCGTGCCCTGCAGGTTCGAGTTTTGTTTTCTTT
>NW_005841945.1:2623347-2623754 GCF_000455745.1 Alligator sinensis | reverse complement strand
CGGCGAAGATCTGGAGACGGAGGAGCGCGCCGCGGATGAGTTGGTGGCCCCGCGGTACGACAAGGGGGGAGAATTGAGTACAACTTGCCGTACAATTAATGATTTAATGATGAAGAATTTAAGTTTAACAGCCCAGCTGCGTATGGCCGTTCAAGCGGTCAAAGAAGCGGCTGAGAAAAGAGATCCTGGGATGCCATGACAAGATGGCGCCAAGCAAGAGGGAAACCGCGTGAAAAAACCGGAAGAGAAGGGTGGAGCTTCAGAGGAACCCATGAGAGTTCGGCCAGTGACTCCGCCCATTGGTGCAGCGTCATCTCCGGCAACCCTGCCCAGCGACGCAGTGCCTCCTCTACCAACCACGCCCTCCTGCCGACAAAAGGGAGAATCGAGCGGAGGAGGGCTTCCGC
>NW_005841945.1:2606230-2620988 GCF_000455745.1 Alligator sinensis | reverse complement strand
TTGAGTGGTTTCTGCTCAAGTTGGAGGACTCCACGAACACTGGGAGGAGGAGACTTCACGCTGTGTGAAGATCTCTAAGTGCTGCGGATCCTTATGGACCCAGTGCATTTCAAGCAGGCAACAGAGGTCTGATCAACCTCTAGCCTCTCCCCGTCGTCGATCACAGCCTAGACGTATCCCTTCCTGCACGCAAAAGAACCGGACCCACGGAGCCTAGCAAACTTCGTGTGAGTCCTTGCCAGGTGACTGACCTCACAGCTCTTCTACCCAGGTTCGAGTCCTGCAGGTTTATCTTCCCGTCGCCGAAAACCCCTTGCGACGTACCCTTGTGCCCTGCAGGTTCGAGTTTTGTTTTGTTGTCTGTCTGTAACCGCAACTCAAGCAAGTTTTCCAGCCTGCACCACTGCCATCTCGGTGTAAGTAAACAATCTTTTAAACTACTGCTAAGCGTTTGTGCCTAATTCCAGCTCGACGGCCTTCCCTCTCTGACCCGGCGTGCCCGGGCTGCTGGCCACAGCCCGCGTGCAGCACGGAAAAGGGCTTGGGTCGCTCCCGGCCTGCACAAGTTCTACCAGCATAAGGTGTTGACTAACCTATTTAAATGCTATATGGTTTTTATCAGGTCTTCCTCACTAACTGTTTTCTCTCTCATGTTAGCTAATCAACCAAGATACTCAGGATAATTACTCACTGAATTAAACAATAGGGGCTGCCAGAGGGTATCCTCTGTGATGGGCTTTAGCTTTGCAATTTATTTGCTGGTTAGGCTCAACTGGCTAATTTTAATAATCTTGAGTTCATGCTGCAATGCCTTCCTGTTGTTCCAGCACTGGAAGTGAAGAAAGTTCTTATGTTAGCTTTTATAGAATTATTATCTACAAACTTTTGAATTAATTAGTATTGAAATATATTTTTAATTGGCATGAAGTTTGCAGTCTAATAATTTAAATGCAATGATTTTTTTTCTCCACAACTTCATTGTCAACAAGAAGTTATAGCCAGAATTACAATTTACACATATGTTTATTTAACCTTTTAATTATAAACAGTATTCATAATCTTTGTGGCCCAAAAGTTATGCTTGCAGCATACAGCTTCAACTGCCAGTGGGTGCACAAGCAAGAAAGCTCTTTAACAAAAAAGTTCTGGTATTGGTTTTAGACCTACATAACTGCATTGTTTTCAGTGGAGCTACTTCTGATTTATTTCAAAGTCAAATGAGAATCAGGCTCAAGTTGCACCTGTTATTTTCCAAATGAGAAAGTTCCCAAACCTACCAGTTAGACTTATATTTGCTCAGCGTCATTATAATTTGCAGCACTGCTCCCACAGTGTCAACAGTGCAAGAAGAACTTTACTTTTCATTCTTTTTCATGATGTCAGTACTTTTTCAATAATATGGGTTTTGTTTTTCAGTAGTGAAGCCTCAGTTCATTAAAGTACAAAATTCTGTCCTTAATCATATCAGTCCCAACAACTTAAACAAAAGCAACTTCTTCTTAGAGAAAGTACCAAGAAAAGAACAACTTTTTTCTAATAATGGAACAGATATTTATGAAAAAATGAAAAGCAGGATGTGTAAAGAATGGGTAAACATAACATTCGGGTGGAGAATGCACAAATAGACCTCTCTGCACGAGCTCCTTTGTCTCTATACTGTCAGGTGTTGTTTTCCAGTCCATCAGGTTTTTTGTTTGTTGTTTTTTTTTAATCCACCACATTTTCTTTTCATGGTTAAGAGTGCAAAAATACCCATGCTGCACCTTGCCATGTCACTTTTTCCCACTTATTATTATATGGAGCAAATAAGGAATAAATCAAAATGTTTAACTTTCGATGCAGCTGATGTTGTTTAAACAAGAGGATCAACAGCATGTAAAGATCCACATAAGTGGAGAGCAGCTGTTTCAGAGCTAGAAAAAAATGTAATAGAAGGGAAAAAGAATGACAGATTGATAGCTCCTTTTCTATTCAGAGAGTGTTAGTTCTTTGTACAACTAAAGTAATATTTATAAAACAAGCCACTTTGAGAAAAAAAAAATTAGAGCACAAGAGAGAGAGACAATAATGTGACCTTGTCATCATGGGAAAGGTCACAAAAATATTTTCATCAACTCTTTTCTAACATTAATTTACATATGACTTGAGATGCAATGATATCTCAAATAGTGCATGGCAATTTGGGCAGCAGTGACCACAAAATGATTGAGTTCAGGATCCTGAGGAAAGGAAGTATAGAGAGCAGCTGAGTAAGGACCCTCAACTTCAGAAAAGCAGACTTGGACTCACTCAGGGAACTCATGGACAGGATCCATTGGGAAGCCAATCTGAGAGGGAGAAGAGTCCAGGAGAGCTGGCTGTACTTTAAGGAATCCTTACTGAGAGTGCAGGAACAAACCATCGTGATGCACAGGAAGACTAGCAAGTATGGTAGAAGAGCAGCTTGGTTTAGCAGGGAACTCTTCAATAAACTAAGTCACAAAAAGGAAGCTTATAAAAAATGGAAACTTGGACAAATAAATAGGGAGGAGTATAAAAAGCATTGCTCGGGCATGCAGGGATGAAGCCAAAGCACAACTGGAGTTGCAGATAGTAAGGGACATGACAGGTAACAAGAAGGGTGTCTACAAATATGCTGGTAGCAAGAGGAGAATCAGGGAAAGTGTGGGTCCCTTACTGAATGGGGGAGACAACCTTGTGACAGAGGATGCAGAAAAGCTGAAGTGCTCGATGTCTTCTTCACCTCAGTCTTCCCAGGCAAGATCAGCTCCTGACTACTGCACCTGGCAGCACAGTTTAGGGAAGAGGTGAACACCCAACAATGGAAAAAGAACAGGTTAGGGACTATTTAGAAAAGCTGGACAAAGCTGGATGGGATGCACCCTGTTGGCACTGGATATATGACCCGAGTACCCTGTTCTGGGCAGACCCAAAATGCTCAGACTGACCATGACCTTTCTATTTGATAATTGGCAAATTTTATTGATACACAGTGATAGCAGATAAAAACAATGCAAATAATTCTATGTCTCCAGTCTTAGATCTGTCATCAGAGGGAAGGTACGTCTGGCCAATATGTGGGCTTCACTGTGAGGTTCTCTCTTGAAGGTCAGATGTCAGCAGCCTGGAGGTCAGAGGCTGAACCCCCCCCAGTGGGGTGGAAGAGATTGGCTGGTGGTGTGCCCTCTGTTCATGGTGGCCTCAGGTTCCCCTCTCAGGAACACTTTGCTGCTCTGAAATTCCTCCTTTTGTATCTTTTTCCCTCTGTGATGAGTCTTCATTTTTGGGCATTATTGATTGGTCTTTCTGTGGTAGTCATACTGTCCATGTTCTGTCCTGTCAGCATATTCCTTTGTTTCACAAACGCATCATATGAGCACATCCTAATTTGGGCTTTACCAATCTTCTCCTAGTTTGGTCTGTTCCCCAAAACTAGAAATCCCAAGGGTTCTATAGCTGGGCACTGTGACCTGGTACCACCTTCTCTCATGTTATGGAATAGTGTGGTATATGTCATTAATTTCCCAGCCTGTGGGTCTGCTTTCTGCTTGCCTATCAGACACAGTGGGCCTTGAAGAAACTTAGTCACAAACAGGCTTTTAGAAATCCATTAACCCTTGCCATTGCCCTGGACCATTGTTCTAATGTTTATCTACTTTACCTACAAGCCAGTTCCCAAAAGTAAACTTCTAAATACCATTTTCTTGTCATTGCACCTGAGGGTGTTGAGGTACTTGGCTAATGAGATTGCAGAGTCATTGGCCAGCATCTTTGAAAACTCATGGCAATCAGGAAAGTGTCCCAGATGACTGGAAAAGGGCAAACATAGTGCCCATATTTAAGTAAGGGGAAAAGGAAGATCCACAAAACTACAGACCAGTCAGTCTTACCCCAGTCCCTTGAAAAAGCATGGATGCTCAAGGAACACATATCTAAGCACTTGGAGGAAAAGCAGGTGATTAGGAAAGTCAGCATGGATTCATCAAAAGCAAGTAATTCCTGACTAATGTGATTGCCTTCTATGATGAGATGACTGGCTCTGTGGATGTGGGGAGACCAGTTGATGTGATATACCTTGATTTTAGCAAGGCTTTTGATATGGTCTCCCACAACAGTCCTGCTAAGGAAGCTAAGGAAGTATGGGCTAGATGAATGGACTGTAAGGTGGATAGAAAACTGGCTGGAGCATTGGGGCATTGGGCTGGGTGGGTAGTAATCAATGGCTCGATGTCTTGTTGGCAGCCAGTATCAAGTGGAGTGCCCCATGTGTCAGGCCTGGGGCCAGTTTTGTTCAATGTCTTCACCAACAACCTGGAAAATGGCATAGAGTGCACCCTCAGGAAGTTTGCAGATGACACCAAGCTGTGGGGAGTAGTAGATACACTGGATGGTAGGGCTAGGATTCAGAGTGACCTTGACAAATTGGGGGATTGGTCTAAAAGAAATTTCATGAGGTTCAGCAAGGACACGTGCAAAGTCCTTCATTTATGATGGAACAATCCCAAGCATGAGTACAGGCTGAGGGCTGACTGGCTGGGCAGCAGGTCTGTAGAAAAGGACCTAGTGGTTACAGTGGACAATAAGCTGAATATGAGCCAACAGTGTGCCCTTGTTGCAAAAAAGGCTAACCACATACTGGGCTCCATCAGTAAGAGTGTTGCCAGCAAGGCAAGGGTAGTGATTATTTCCCTCTATTCAGCACTGGTGAGGTCATATCTGGAATACTGTGTTTAGTTTTGGGCCCTCCACTACAGAAAGGATGTGGACAAATTGGAGAGTCCAGGGGAAGGCAACAAAAATGGTGAGGGGGCACATGACTTATGAGGAAAAACTGAAAGAACTGGGCTTATTTAGTCTAGAGAAGAGAAGACCGATGGGATTTTATAGCAACCTTCAACTACCTGAAGGGGGTTTCCAAAGAGGATGGAGCTAGCCGGGCTGTTCTCAGTGGTGGCAGATGACAGAACAAGGAGCAACAGGCTCAAGTTACAGCAAGGGAAGTTTAGGTTAGATATTTGGAAGAAATTTCTTGTGAATCAAAAAAAGATGACAAAGCCGGTAGGGAAATACGTAGCGCCTGAGCAAGGGACTAACAATAGAAGAATGGGGATGAGGAGGGGAACGCAACTAGGTTACAGGAGATACAATGTTAGCCAGCTAATGCCCAGGGGATGGCAAGAACTGCTGATATACTGAATACCCAAACTGTGTCTGAATACCCAAACACTGAATACCCAAACTAGGCGGGTTGTAAGACCCTGGAACAGGTTAGCCAGAGAGGTGGTGGAATTTCCATTCTTGGAGGTTTTTAAGACCCAGCTAGATAAAGCTGTGGCTGGGATGATCTAGTTGGGGATGGTCCTGCCTTGAGCAGGGCATTAGACTAGATGACCTCCTGAGGCCGCTTCCAAACCTATTTTTCTATGATTCTATGATATTAAGAAATCACTATCTAGATGGTAATAATAAATATAATTGGCTTTTTCTTTTTGTAGCCATGCCACAAATGAAAACCACAATCAATTTAGATCAAAGGACTGCAACTCAGCTACCTTACTAATTGTTAAGGCAGGTCTAGCTGTATAAAGGGGATAAAATGATAGCCATCTGATTTGGTGATAATGCTCTTCACTCATTTTGCACAGTATAAATGTAATTCCAGATGCAAGGCTGTGTTAAATCTGGCATTAAATCTATAGCTCTATTTTCTAAATACAGGGTGCATCTATATGAGAAGCTTCTTGCGCATTGGCCTAATAACACTGCACAGTAGAGCATCACAGCACAAATCATGCTAATAGCCTACTGTGCAGTGTTATTAGGTTAATGTGCAGTAAGCATCACTAATTAACCATGCACCGGCACTACTGCACAGTAACTTTAGGTATTCTGCAGTTAGTCCTTTACTAAGGAAGTAGTAAACTAAATTCATTGTATCTAAGGTGCATTAATGAATGTGTAAACATGCCCACAATTACATTTATTTGTCTTTTATTCTCCAATAGAAGCCTAAGAGTCTTGTGAAAAACATGTAATGTGGGATTTTTCAAAAAGGCTCACCGTGGGGTTAACACCTCTCCCACACTCAATGCCAAAACTCCCACTGACTTCAAAGCGTGCAAGCCAAAGCACACCAGTTTTGAAAACTCCACTTTTGAGTAATAGCTGTACTAGAAAATTAGTATGAGAAAGGATAATGCTATTTTTTTTAAATGTGGAACCTTTTGATTTCTATAGATTCATAGATGCTAGGGTCAGAAGGGACCTCAATAGATCATCAAGTCCGACCCCCTACATAGGCAGGAAAGAGGGCTGGGGTCAGATGAACCCAGCTAGATGCATATCCAACCTCCTCTTGAAGGCCCCCAGGGTAGGGGAGAGCACCACCTCCCTTGGGAGCCCGTTCCAGACCTTGGCCCCTCTAACGGTGAAGAAGTTCTTCCTAATGTCTAGTCTAAATCTGCTCTCTGCTAGCTTATGGCCATTATTTCTTGTAACCGCCCGGGGCGCCTTGGTGAATAAGACCTCACCGTTGGTGAATAAAACCTCACATAGTGAAAATTAGGTTGGTTATATATGATCATTTTCCCCTGTGGATTTTTTTTTACTGTATGTCTGTTAATATTTAGGATCTTCTTTTACTTGCTCAATGATATAAAAATTAGATGAGTCATATATTTGATTGACTTTTATATTCTGTGGTGCTAAAATTCTTTTTTATATCAGTGTTTGTACAATTATATCCAGTCAGGTCTGGTTTTGTTTACAAAAAGGTCCCTCTGTTAACTATTTTTTTTCCTTAGTATCATTGAATGCAATGCATAAAGGCTTTGCATTAGATGTTTTAAAATGGTCACAAACATGAGAAAATTGGGAAAGCAATTAATCTAATATAAAGTTTGAAGAAGTGCACTTTTTAACTATATTGAAGAGAGAGTGAGTTCAATGCTGGCCATATATGAGACAAGGTTTTAGGGGTTTTTTTTGGTTTTAATGGTCTTCTGCGGGGCCTGGATTTTATCCTAGTGATCTGGATTTTTCAGGATCAGAAAAGAAATTGTAAAATATTTGACAATTGATGTCTTGAAAAAAGACAAGTTTTTAAAAAAGCAAAGGTTTTACATACAATGGGTGTGTCTACAAATGCAATTAATGTGAAGTAATAAACACTGGAGCTTATTGTTCTGGAGTTTCTTGCTCCCAGGTGCACTGTTTCAATATGAGCCTGGGACCACAGCATATTGAGCTGGATTGGAGCAGCCCTGGCTGACAGGGATCCCCAGGGGTCAACCTGCTAGCTTGTGGCTGTTCCCCCTGGTTCAACATGCTGTGGAGGGGCTGGCTGGGGCATGAAGGTGTTTCAGTGTGGGACTAGCTGGCCAGTGGCCCCTGCACTGAAACACCTTCATGCCCCACCCAGCTGGGGCAGAGTCTACACATGTGGCACTGTGGAGTAAAAAAATCTGCTGCAGGACAGTACTTGTATTCAGAAGTTAATTAGTTTGCTCCAGCCTAATAAGGTACACATGTAGACACACATTTACAGCATAGCTAATTAGTCTACTCAGCAGTATATGTGTCACGTAGATGCATCCAGTACTGTAAACTTATTCTTGGTAAAATTCCCAATTGAAAGCTTTAAAATGTACCCCATGTGGCAGAAGGCCACCTTTGTTTCTCCCCAAAAACTCTGCTCTGTGACAATTTGATTAGGATGGGCCCAGCAGAGAGTACACACCTTACCCTATCTCTTTAGGTAACCTGAGCTGGATATATTCCTGACGGAGGGGGGAAACCTGCTCCCTCTGCCTGTGTGACTGGCATTACATACCTGGGTGAGGGGCTTGCTCCCTGGGGAGCTAGGAACTGCCAGTCTGCCCAGCAACTAGTGATGCATTTCAAATTGGTTGGCTGACAACCAACAGGTGCTGGCCTCCATTGGACCAGGTAAATCAGGTCACAAGGGCTATACAAGTTAAGGACTGCCCAGGACGAGGGGGCAGCAGCCATGAGGAAGACTCAGAGAGAGAGAAGAGCTGAACCAGCTGAAACTTGCTTTCTCTCTCAAAACTCATGATCAGTGAACTGCCTGCCTTCAGAGTGAATCTCCACCTGCCTCTGGATGATAATTGTGAATAAGCTATCTGAGATCTAACTAGATATATAGCTTGCAGTAACTCAGATGCATGATCAAAGGCTACCCAGCCACGGGAGTTTGCTCTATGGGATTTCTCTGATATTGCTCTCCCCTCTACCCTATTCCAACCCTACCCTTTGTAACCAATAAAGCTCTCCATTGTACCTAGTGTGAGAGACTTATTGGGGGTGGGTGTAGATTATGCCCGGGGGTCCCCTTGCTTCAGCTGACTAAGGGAGACCACTACTTATGCTTCCAACTGAGGGAAGCATCCCAAGTTCTTGATGTGAATCAAGTACCTTTGAGGGCTACTAGGCCTGTGTTTCCCAGGGTACAGAGAGCCAGAATCAAGCCCAGCCCTGGGTGGTGGCAGTGGAACCCCCAGGCTAGTGGGCGTGCTCCAGGAAGGGGGTCGGCCAGACGTGAGGCACCCCAGGGATGCACTCAGAGCCTGGAAGGTAGTGAGGTGGGTGGCTCAATGCAGGAGCACCCCCTACTGGCCTGCTACACGCCACATCAGATGGGACAAATTCTTTATTAATGTAAGTTTTTTCATGCTACAGCACACTAACAGTCCTTTTTAAATTGTTAATTCAAGTTTTCATTAAAATGTTACATATTAAATAGTTGAAGTTGTTGAAAATATCTTCCAAATCTCTGGGTTATAGTGACAAAATACCCACACATGTTCTGAGTATTTTTTCAATTGGATTTAAAAATACCAAGAAAATATAACACACTGTTTGTTTTGCAATTTATGTGCAATATGCCCTGATTGTTTCAGATTCAATATAGGTACACTGACCACAGAAAAAATACAGCTTTTGACTATAAGCACTGCTGTCTTTGAAGAATACCAAGCAGCCTTGTATTGAATGTTTATTTACTTTTTTTATCAAACTACTGGAATTATCAAGTTTTTGGAGGTTATTTTGATGAATTATGAGTACACATAAAACTGCACCTCTGGATTCTTTATTTTTTTATGGATCATTTACTTGTGCTTATTTGCAGTTGACAAGTTTTTGTAAATGATTATAATCCATTTTTAAGTTGACTTTTTTTGTTGTTGTAAATGATTATATTCCATTTCATACCTTAAGAAGGGAGACATCAACTCTACAAATTAGGAAGTGCTGCCTGGCAACATGTCTCAATGGCACTGCATTATACATCAAGTCACAGCCCACTTTGGAGAGAACCATCTTGCTCAGGAAGCTAAGAAATGGCACAAGAGAAGGAAAGTGCACAAGATCCTGGCTAACAGTTGTGCCCCTGCCCAAGGCACCACTTGTCATATCTGTAGAAAAGCTTGCAGAGCATGGATTGGACTCCCCAGCTACCTTAAAACTCACCAGTAGCCCCCACTTTCCCTCCTTGATAGACATCATCCTTGTATTGAGGGATAGCTGATGATGATTATTCCATTTATTATTATTATTTATATTTTTTGCTTAAAGGGAAAAATAATATACTTAAAATGACATTTTAGTTAATATATACTTTATTGTTGAAAACATTCCCATATTGAAACTTATTATACATTTTTTTCATTTTTTCAAAAAGATAATTGTCTAATAAAAATCACACCCCACTTCTGTGTGTTATTTATTTGTTTTTTTCCTTCAGTTATTTTAAATTATTAAAATATAGAAGCTTTTAAAACATGTCATTCTATTCTTAGTCAGGGAACTCATGCCTCATAAATACACATATTGGAACAAATTAATTGTAGTTACAAGGATATATTTTCACTTTAAATTAGATCTCAAAAGATTGTAGCACTAAAGTAATTGTTCTTTTTGTTTCTCTAAGAGCAGAATGATATAATAGGTTAAAGCCAGTTGGATGTTATATCCCAAAGCAAGGAGTGCAACTTGAATAAAACACTATGCAACCTGAATGTATAAACCTAAAAAAAAATCTACTCTGAATAGAAAGGACCAGTTGAAATTTTCAACACTATGTGTTTCTGTCCCTGTTTATCTGTCCCTAATTATCCCCCCCCTCCCCCCCAGAGGCAGACATGGCGAGAGAGACCTAACTGTAGGTGTATACTACAGACAACCAAACCAGGGGGGAGAAAGTTGATCTGGGGTTCATCTGAGAATTGACTGAGGCTGCATGTGCACATGAAATGGTTGTCATGGGAAATTTTAATTATCCAGACATCTCCTGGGAGGAACACTCAGACAAGTTGGATCAGTCTTGATCCTTCCTGACCTGTGTCAAGGAGCTCTTCCTGACTCAAAAGGTGCATGGGCCAACCAGAGGTGACACTCTGCTAGACTTAGTCCTGGCCAAAGGAAACGACCTGGTGACCAACTTAAATATAGAGGGAAGTCTGGGCAACAGCGACCATGAAACCATCATGTTCACTGTCCAATGTAAGAGAGAGAAATCAGATAGCAGGATTGAAGTCCTGGACTTCAAAAATGAACATTTCAACAAGCTTGGATCACTAGTAGGGCAAGTGCTGTGGGACCAGGGACCAAAGGCAAAAGGTGTGCATGAAGAGTGGTTGTGCTTTAAGGACACAATTCTTGAAGCACAAAGGAAGTCCATTCCCATGTGGAGAAAAGGTAACAGGAGGTCTGGGAAGCCCTCTTGGCTAAACAGGGAAATCACAGTCCTCTTAAGAAAGAAGAAAGAGGCTTATAAAAAAATGGAAGCTCGGGGTGGGCCCCAAGGAGCACTATTCCATGGCGGCCCGCATTTGCAGGGAACAGATAAGACAAGCTAAAGTGGCGACCAAACTTAGATTAGCAACAGGAATCAAGGACAACAAGAAGCTATTTTAAGGTACATAGGGAACAGGAGGAAAACAAATGGGAGTGTGCAGCCATTGTTCAACAACTCAGGAGATCTGGTTACTGGCACCCAGGAGAAAGCTGAACTCCTGAATGACTACTTTGCCTTGGTCTTTCACCAGATGAGATGAACTACACCTGAGAATGCTGAACGACTTGGCTGACATCATCGCACCACCAATGGCAAAACTATTTGAGAACTCATGGCACTTGGGAGAGGCCCCAGAAGACTATAAGAGAGTCAATGCAGTGCCTATCTTCAAGAAAGGAAAGAGAGAGGACCCAGGGAAGTATAGACCAATCAGTCTGACCTCGATCCCTGGAAAAGTCGAGGAAAAAAATTATCAAAGAATCCATCAGTGATAGGCTAACAGAAGGCAGTATTCTAAATGAGAGCCAATATGGCTTCGTTGTGGGCAGGTCATGCCTGACCAACCCCATCTCCTTCTATGATCAGGTAACTCACCATCTGAATGAGGGAGATGAGGTTGATGTCATATGTTTGGATTTTTTCAAAGCCTTTGACTGAGTCTCCCACAATGTCCTTATGGCAAAATTGGGAAATTGTTGCCTCAACAACTGAATGGTCCAGTGGCTAGGAAACTGGCTCTGAGGTTGTACCTAGAGAGTGTGATAGATGAAACTGAGTCAACATGGCAAAAGGTGACCAGTGGTGTCCCTCAGTACTCAGACCAGTTCTTGTCAACATATTTGTCAATGATTTAGATATAGGTGTGAAAGCGTATTGGCAAAGTTTGTGGACAACACCAACTTACGGGGGAGTGCAGTCACACTGGAGGACTGGCTGAGGATACAGGCTGACCTGGACAGGCTTGTAAGGGCAGATCAAAACCTGATAATGTTTAACACTGAGAAATGTATAGTGCTCCACCTGAGGAGAAATAATCTGCAACATACTTACAGAGTCAGCAGTGCTACACTAGCTAGGACCACAACTGAAAGAGACTTAGGGGTCATGATTGACCACAGAATAAACATGAGCTACCAGTGCAATGTTATAGCCAGCAGAGCGAAAAATACACTGGCATGCATCAACCAATGCATCTCAAGCAAAACTAAGGAAGCTATTCTAATGCTTTACTCAGCACTGGTGAAGCTGCAGCTGGAGTACTGCATCCAGTTCTGGGCACCACACTTCAAAAAGGATGTGGAAAACCTTGAAAGAGTCCAAAGGAGGGTTACAGGAATTATTAGAGGTTTGGAGAACAGGCCATATGAGGAGAGGCTGAAGGACATGGGACTGTTCAGCCTGGAAAAGAGAAGACTTAGGGGGAACTTGGTGGCAACCTATAAGTATATAAGGGGTGAACATCAGGGTCTGGGAGATCATCTGTTCTCCAAGGCACCTCAGGGGAAGACAAGGAATAATGGACAAAAAGTGCTAGAAAATCACTTCAGATTGGATATAAGGAAAACTTATTTACAGTTCAGGTGTTCAGAGTCTGGAACAGACTCCCCCCGGAGGTGGTACAGTCACCTACCCTGGAGATCGTCAAAAGACAACTGGACCCACAACTTGCTGGGGTCATTCCCCAGTAGTCTTTCCTGCCTAACAGCAGGGGGTCTGGACCTGATGATCTTGTGAGGTCCCTTCCAGCCCCTAACTTTTATGGATCTATTAATCTAATAGGAAATAATAGTAAAAAACCTTGCCCAGGTGTCTCAACAACTCTGTCTTTTCTTACTAGTTATTTCTGTTCTCCAACTAAAGCCTAACATTCCATTCTTCTTAATGCTTCTTGTTCTGTCTTCGTCTTTGATCACATTGTAAGTCAATCCATTTATTTTCCATGGGCAGATGAAAGATTAAAATGGAGGAGAGGTGTCTCCATTTATAACCTTTGCTATTTTTTATGAGCTTCCTAAATGAAAAAGTGAAACCTTAATCTTTAATGACATGAAAGTAATGAACATTATTTTGACTCAAGTACAGACACAAAGGAAAGAAAATGTTTAAACCTGGAAGACCCTAAAAGATTTTTGTGGTGGCTAATAGTACACCATTAATAAAGGGAATGTGGAGCACAAAGATGAGTGGCTTTCATATCATAGGTGACAGCCTCATAAAGTGCCACTACAGTGTAATGCTATATTAAAAGGAACTTCTGTTGATTATGTTAGGACAACAAGTCTGCTTCTTTTTGTTTAGCATGAACAGCAATATGAAATTTAAAATGGTCTCTGAATTTAAAAATGGTCTCAAATTGGCCTCCTATTCTGTGCCCAAGCAACTGCAGGCTGATTTCAGAGCACTTAGATGTCCAAGTGCTCTATCTGAAGGCCCAATCATCTACTTACACATTCAAGTGCCATAAAATGCCTCTGAAATTACTTGAGAGTACAAAATCAGAGGTTGCTTCTGAAAATCAGGCCCTTAAATTAATTTTTTCTAATTTACTTGTCAAGTTAAGCATGCACATTTTACGTTATACTGGTGATGGAATGAATCTCTTATTAAAGGGGAAAAGTCTCCTGAAAGTATCTTTAAGATCTAACATAACATTACGTGTTTCTTTCATTTCTTTTCTTTGTGGGTATGGCACATGCCAACTCTCCAAATTTGCTGGAAAGCTTGAGGTTTATTGAAATAACATTAATCCTATTCACAACAAGACCCAACTTTACAAGGTGTTAATCTCTTCCCCAGCAGGGATACCAACAATAAGATGCTGGATGCCACCTCCAGGGCCACCCTCATCCTCCTGGGCCTGAAGCCCTGCTACCTCTGGGTATGCCAGGACTGCCAGGACTGGTGGCTGGAGGCATTCTGGATGACCCGAGCCACCTTCTTGGACCTCCTGTGGCTTCCTCCGGGGAGGAAGGAGGACCCAGGAAACTATAGGCCAGTCAGTCTTACATCAATCCTGGGCAAGCTGTTCGAGAAAATTATTCTGGCACACATCCAGGAGGGGCCAGCAGGGAAATGCATGCTCAGGGGCAACCAGCACGGGTTCATCAGCGGCAGGTCATGTCAGACCAACCTGGTGGCCTTCTATGATCAGGTCACTAAATCATTGGATGCAGGGATACCAGTGAATATAGTCTTCCTGGACTTCCGGAAGGCTTTCGACACTCTCTCTCACCCCGTTCTCATTAGGAAACTGGGGGACTGTGGCATAGACACCCACACAGTCCAATGGGTCACCAACTGACTAGAGAGCCGCACCCAGAGGGTGGTAGTGGATGGGTCCTTCTCGGCCTGGAAGGACGTGGGCAGTGGGCTCCCGCAGGGCTCGGTCCTTGGGCCCACCCTGTTCAACATCTTCATCAGTGATTTGGATGAGGGGGTGCAAAGCACCCTGTTCAAATTTGCTGATGATACCAAGATGTGGGGGGATGTGGGCACAATAGAAGGGAGCAACAGGCTACAGTCGGACCTTGACAGGTTACAAGGATGGGCGGAGGAGAACAGGATGGGGTTCAACACAGACAAGTGCAAGGTGATGCACCTGGGGAGGAACACCCGGCACCATACCTACAGGCTGGGGAACTCCCCTCTTGTCAACACGGAGGTGGAAAAGGATCTTGGAGTCATTATTGACTCCAAGATGAACATGGCTCGGCAGTGTGGGGAGGCGGCTAGGAAGGCCAACTGTACCTTGTCGTGCATCCACAGATGCATCTCAAGCAGGACCAAGGAGGTGATCCTCCCCCTCTAGGCGGCACTGGTCAGGCCACAGCTGGAGTACTGCGTCCAGTTCTGGGAGCCGCACTTTAAGAGGGATGTGGACAGCATCGAGAGGGTCCAAAGGAGGGCCACTCGCATGATCAAGGGACAGCAGGGAAGGTC
>NW_005841945.1:2600310-2606122 GCF_000455745.1 Alligator sinensis | reverse complement strand
GGATCTGGAACCAACTTCCAAGAGAAGTGGTGCTGGCTCCTACCCTGGGGATCTTTAAGAGGAGGCTAGATGAACACCTTGCTGGGGTTATTTGACCGCAGTACTCTTTCCTGCCATGGCAGGGGGTCGGACTAGATGATCTGCCCAGGTCCCTTCCGACCCTAGAAACTATGAAACTATGAAACTATCTGGAGTGGCAGGACACTAACATGCGATTGCCCCTCCTCATGGACACTCAGCTGGCCCTTGTGCTGCTCAAGCTGGCCACGCCCACCAGCCTCCACTATGTGGGCCATCTCTTTGGGGTAGGCAAGGCCACTGCTGGGGAAGCTATCCTGTAGGTGTGCAGTGACCTCCAGGACATGATGAGGCACACCATGCTCCAGGTATATGACCTCGGTGGTGGTGGTGGTGGGGTTCCATGCTCTGGGCTTTAGGTGGGACTCACATACCTATCACTCCCCTCCCCCCCATGGAGACCTCCCCTACTACAGCCGGAGGGGTTTCACTCGGCTGTGCTCCAGGCCAAGCTTGGATCACCACGGCACCACAGCCTGGGGCGGCCTCAGGCTCCCTGCACGTGTGCCCCAGGGCTCAAAATGCCTGCAGGCTTTTAAGGGCCTGAGGCTGGGACTGCCTAGTGGCAGAGCTGACTGGAAGTAAATCTGCTCCTGGTTGGTGTCTACATGTCCGTTACCATGCAGTAACTAATCGCAAGTAAATTTGCTACTTGCATTTGCAGGTAGAAAGTTTACTCATGAGTAGCATCATTTACTGTGCAATAAGCATGTAGATGTGTATGCTTACTACATGGTATGCTACACTACTGTGCAGTAAAGTGTCTCATGTAGATGCAACCACTAAGGTTTAATTAGTTATTGCATATACAGTTTTTTGAGATCATCATATGAAAATGTGTTACAAAAAGTGCTAAGCCTGATTAGTATATATATCACTAGTATTTAATTTTTCAGCCTACTCTTGTTCTATACTATATGACATCTATACAATAAAGACTGATGAGCTTTTTTCCTGTGAACTTTAAAGTTATAATATAATATAATAGCTCAATGAAGCTAAATGAGAACAGACTGAGATTTTGCATAAAGTGAATGAAAAAAGACCCCCTTAAAAATATGAACACTGCATAACTACCCTTGTCTCTATTTTAGAGCTGTAGTAAGTTCCATGCCAGGTAATGCTAGCATGCAATATGTGAAAATGTGACTTTTTACTGCTTTGCCAAAACAATAGAGAATTTATTCTTTAGCTGCTAGTAACTCATGCTCAACTGAACTGTATGTCACCTGACACTTGTTTATTGTGTTACTGTATGTAGAATCTTCTACCATATGAATGCTCCTGTATCTATATATATTAAATGAAGTGTATGTCTTTATGTATGTGGGTGGGTTATTTTTCACTCGACCGTTTTGGGGGCTTCCAGTGACTGGGATTACTTCACTTCTCAGATAACAAACTGGTACCACTCCATTTTGGATGCAGTGAATTCAGTTCAACTATCATTATTATAAAATGAAATGTCTATCTGTCTGTCTGTCTGTATGTTCACTTGTAACTTGAGAATGGCTGGTTCTATCTATTCTAAACCTTCCAAAATCACTGAATACTACCCAAAGAAAAATATAGGCTTCCAGTGACTATTTAAGGGAACAATGCTTTTCACATGGATGGTGATATGTGGCCTGCTCCAGAGTCGGTAATCGAAAAGAGTTGTATATACTGGCACCAACAGGAAACACCATGAACATTCATGGATTCACAGACCTTTAGGGCTGGAAGGACCTCATGAGATCATTAGGTCCAGCCCTCCTGCTCTGGTCAGGAAAGAATGCTGGGGTCAAATAAGCCAAGCAAGGTGTGAGTCCAGTCTCCTTTTGAAAATCTCCAGAGTAGGTACCTGCACTACCTCTGCTGGGAGTCTATTCAGAGTCTGGTCACATGAACTATGAAGAAGTTTTTCCTTATATCCAGTCTGAAACCTTCTTCTAAGAGTTTATGACTGTTGCTCCTGTTTTTCCCCTGGGGTGCTTTGGTGAATAGTTGCTCACCTAGCCCTTGATGCTCTCCCCTGATATATTTGTAAGTTGCCACCAAATTCCCACAAAGTCTTTTCTTTTCTAGGCTGTCAGCCTTTCCTTGTATGGCTTGCTTTTCAGGCCTCTAATTACATGAGTGGGTCTTCTCTGGACTCTCTCAAGCTTCTCCACATCCTCCTTGAAATGTGGTGCCCAGAACTGGATGCAGTACTCCAGCTGTGGCCTCATCGATGCTGGGTAGAGCAGGAGAATAGCTTCCTTAGTTTTGCTTGAGATACATCGGTTGATGCATGCCAGCATATTGTTTGCTCTGCCAACTGTAGCATCACACTGGTGGCTTATATTCATTTTATGGTCAATTATGGCCTCCAGGTCCCTTTTGGATGTGGTGCTAGCTAGTGTAGCACTACCAAGCCTGTAAGTTTTTTGTGGATTTTTCCTCCCCAGATGGAGCACTTTTACACTTCTCAGTGTTGAACAGCATCTCGTTCTGGTCCATCCATCTAACTAATCTATCTAGGTCCACCTGGATCATCAGCCTACCCTGATGCATGGTTGCACTTCCCCACAGCTTAGTGTCATCAGCGAAATTTACCAGTGTGCTTTTCACCCCCACATCCAGATCATTGATGAAAATGTTAAAAAGCACTCCAAGTACCGAGCCCTGGGGGACCCTACTGGCTATCTTGACACAGATCCATCTATTAGTACTCCAAGTCTGACTGCACAGCCGTTGTTTACAAAGAAGTTCTACAATAAAGTTCATTCATATGGATGTCATTTGAAATGTCACTCAACATTAAATATTAAATGTTAAATATGTTGTACTATGTTCTTTAAAAATAACAATATTTTTTTACCTAAATATATTGTACTAAGTTCTTTGAAAATAAACAAACACTGTAATTACCAAAATAATGAACCAGGTGAAGAACGGGTCCTTCCACTAGTATTTCTATAAAGGGCACTATGATTTTGTGAAACAGCATGGTAAGAATTTATTCCCTATTACATAACTTTCTCAGAGGCTACTGATTACTTAGAGAAAAATAATGTTCAACAAGCCAAAAACAAACAAAAAAAATTGTTTTCAGTTGCCTAGCTCTCACTGAAATACAAGTGAGGATATGTGCGATTATTGAGGAAAATACGTGAAGATCTTACTTCAATTCCATGTGGGCACAACAGCTGTTCAGAAAAATTTCAGTCATAACAGTCAGCTTTTCTATATGAGGAAATAAAAAAATGAAGTATAAAGAAAGAGCATTAGCAAACAGAAGTGGAAATCAGTCAGAAATTAACATACATGTGTCACTCTGCTTTGGTAGACAGTTATTTATTCAGAAGTACACAAAATACAAACTAGACTCCTTTCAATAGTTTTAGGTGCTTTTAACATAAGTTAAAATATAAGTATACAAAATTATGTTAATTGCACTAAATAACACCAGTCCCATCCAATATGATCACAGTCATACAGTAAACCTGATGAGTTAAAGACTGAGGCAATCCACCTTTCCAGGTCCTGAATATCCTCATAATTCTGATATTTCAGGCTATCTCCTCAAGCAAGTAAAATATTTTCATTAATACATCACTCTAATTTTCAATTGAATTTGATTATTCTTTTCTTCCTCCCCTCTAATCTTTGTTCCTTACAAATACTAAGCACTTTGCTCCTGACAAAGCACCCCGATTGACTTACCTAGACTGCCACTGGTCAGCCTGTGTTTCCCTCCAGCACAATGTGGGGATTGTTAACAAGGCATGTTCTGCTTCTTGCTGGGGCAGTGGAGTCCAGCAAATGACACACTGTTCCTCAGGAGAGGGAGATGGGGCAGGGAGAGGGGGATTCTGGAGGACTATGTTCTCTTCTGAGAAAAGCCACAGCATATACAAGCATTTATTCTTCCAGGAGACACTCTCACAGGAGTGATTTGGCCCTGATAGTTTCCAGGTTATTTTTTGCCTGGAGTAGCCATTTTTACCTTGAGAGAAAAAAAACTCATGAACATCTGTGCACTCGTGGTTTCATTGGGAGAACAGCAACTCTCCCAGGAAAAACTGAATGTCTGTATGAGGCCTCTGTTTGTTATGCCTCTGGGCAGAAGTGAAAATACAATCTACATGTGGTCCACAAGGAGCAGAACAATGAGCAGGCTCAATTCTATAGATGCTGCTACTCAGTTACTTACTACATGGAAAGATAATTTTTTTCCCTTCTGCCTTTTAAGATCAAGGTGACTATCTTATTCTGAGGTGCACTGTATACAAGAAAATATGGTAATTGAAATTGACTCTAATTAGCTTTGAGTATAGGCAAGTAATTAGGAGCATCTATATATGTTCTCCCAGGTGGAGAGGGGGGCACTTTAATTAAAGTGGCTCTGAGAGCTGCTCTAATTAAAGCTCCTGCAGCATCACATGTATTCAGCATCCCATAATTCAAAATAGCAGCAGGGGGACTTTAACTAAAGTTCATTCAATGAGCTTTAGTTAAAGTGCCCCTGTCACCATTTTGAAACATGGGGATGCTAATACTGTAACATAGAGGCTGCTGGTGCATGCTTATTAGCATGTTTCAGCAGGCTTACAGCAGTCTTGATTGAGTCTGCTCCAACACATGTTAATTATCACATGTCAGAGCAGACCTCTGTCACATGTATAGGTGCCCTAGGTGCCTGTGGATGTGTCTACATGTGCAAATAATGTGGGATCAGTTTACTCTAGAGTAAACTACTTTAGAGTAAACTGTCCTGGGCATGAGTCTACATGTGCAGGGACATGGGAGCAGATTTGCTGCTTCTAGCAGCAGACTGCTCCTGCTCCCTGTAGCTCTGTACTATGCCCCTGCAGCAGCTAGAGGGAGCTCTAGGCTCCCCCTGGGTGTTAGATTAGGGGCTGGCAGGGAGCATGGAGTCAGAAGAGAGCTGTCTCCTGGCAGGGGTTGGAACATTGCTCCCTGCCCCCCGGAGCTTCTTGCTGCCAGGGAGGGCTCTACCACTGGAGACTGGGTGGGGGCAATTTACCCCTGCCCCAGCAGCAGGGAGCTTCCAGCCCCTGCTTCATGATCATGATTGAGAAATGGGGGCTGGGAACTTCTTATCTCCGAGCACCAGATTCACGGTCATGGAGCCTGGGTTGGGAGTTTCTTATCTCCCAGCCCAAGCTCTGTGATCATCGGGCCTGGGTTGGGAGATAAGTATCTCCCATCCTGGGTCCAGTGACTGCCCAGCTCAAATGGGAGATAAGAATCACTCAGCCCCTGCTCTCCATTTATGATTGGGAAGTGGGAGCTGGGAGCTCCCTGCTGCTGGGTCAGAGGGACATTGTACCCACCTAGGCTCCAGTGGTGGAGCCCACCCTGGCAGCAGCTAGCTCCTGGGGGCAGGGAGCAATCTCCTTCCCCCTGCTGCCTGGGTGACCAGGAGCACATTTGCTCCCAGTTGGCTGTCTGCATGTGCTGTACTGCGCAGTAGATAACTGAGAGTAAATTTGCTACTTGTATTTATAGGTAGCAAATCTACTTGTGATTAGAGCAAATTACTGTGCAGTAAGCATCTTCACATATAGATGGTGATGCTTACTGCACAGTAATTAGCTCTAATCTTGAGTAAAGTATCTTATGTAGACGTACCCTGCTATAACAGTATTTTTATTGCTGCTGTTGCTCTATGGAGCCTATTAGGAGGCATTTATGTGCAGTCTTAACTTTTGCCTATGTCATAGGGAGTGGGTATGATCAATGTCAG
>NW_005841945.1:2583450-2600279 GCF_000455745.1 Alligator sinensis | reverse complement strand
GCAGGAATGTATCCTACTGGTACTTTTCTTCCCCCTCCTTTGGATACAGAATGCTTCTTAATGTCACTGAATCAAAGGCGAGATTGTTGTGCTGATCCATGCAGATACCAAAAACCCTAAGGATCCACTCCAGTAAAGAGACTATTTTAGTATAAATATTAAATGCAGAATTTCCTATTTATTATGCTTTATTGGACTTATAATTAAGACCTATGTAAAATCACTCCCTCACAGAGCAAGGAAGGGTTCAGTTTTGAAGATACCTGTTTTTCATATGGATGTGGAGCTCAGCTGTTATATGACTAGGGCTAGGAAATTACCATACAGGTCTACAGGAAATATCTTGCACTCTGTCCCTGGCCACAGTTATTGTGACTATGCTAGAGTGTGTAATGGAAAAACTAGTATTTATGTAAATAGCTTTCCTTATTTGTTTACAACTAAAATGAGCTCTGTAAACTAAACTCTGTCTGGGTATAAAGATATGTAGTTCCTATTAATTTTAATGAATTTACACTTGATAACTCAAACCCAAATACAGGCATGAGGGGAACACATTTGCAAAATATGCATCAGTACCATATTAGCACTCAGCAGCTATTGGTATTGTGCTGTTTAGTAATCATTCAGAGTTATGGATTCTGACAGGGGTCTTAATTCAGTGTCTGAGTTAAATTGATCAATGTTGTGTTATGCAGAGGCTCATGTTTATACAAGGACTGGTTCCAGCTGGCTTTTGTGAGGGCCTCTTAAAAGTACAGTACCCCACAGGTATAATGAATTCCAAATACTGTCTTTAAACAGACAGATTATACTGGATGTAGTCCTATCCTGCAGTTGTGGGTCTTCATGGCATACCATAAATTGTTGCCTTGTGGAGCAGAACCTAATTGTCTGCAATGTGAATGTACGCCACTGTGTAGATTAGAAGAATGGAGAGTTTTTAGCACCTCTGCAATATCAAAGCAATTGGACTAGACAAGCATCAGATAAGCTGCATGTGAAGAAGTAACTTAGTTCCTTTTACCAGTCCCCATGGTAAAAGAGGCCACTATATAAAACTAATAATTTTGTAAAATGCAGGGTCTATCAACCCTGTGAACACTGGAACTCACTATGAGGCATGCAAAGCAGTCAAATAACTAAAATGTACCTAGTCAGACCAACCCAGTCAGAAAACATTAAAAGCTTTAATTTGGCAACAAAAATATTTCTCATTGATTTGTATTGCCATAGTGATTTTCATTGGCCAGGGCCCCATTATGTTAGTTACAGACCAACAGGGATTGGAAAGATGACCCCATCTTAAAGAGTTTATTAGCTTAATTAGCTGCCGTAGTGCCTGTGACAAAACCAATATCTTTGTTGAAGGAGAAGCTGTTGCACCTTTATGAATAATAAATTAATATCTTTATGATAAAATAAATTACACAACCTGCAGTTCTGCAACAGTCTTCAAACATCTGAGTTGCTTCGTTTGGGTTCCTCTGAAGATTTGTTCCCTCTTGGCTTTTCCAGGAATTTCTGAGCTGATCTTCCAGCTCTGAGAATAAACAGCTTGTCTAAATACTCTCTGCTGATTCTGTGTCTGCAGTAACCTTAAAACCTTTCAGACTCTGCCTTAGAAAGGAAAAAAAAAATCACCTTAACTTTCAGTTCTGGAAATAGACGGACTTGAATCATGGATAACTTGGCACTTGCATCTAAGACACCAGGAACCATCCTGCCAGTGGAGGCCTGTTGCTTCTGCAGCTGTTTCATTGCCCTGCCCATGTGGCTTCTGTTTCTTTGTTCAACTGTTATCTTGTTTCTATAGCTAGCATGTAGATTTTATTTGCCACAAAAGTCATGGAGAGCTTTTATCATAAACGATATATTTCTTGAATTTCATTTCATCTCACTGAGGTGAAGTGCAGGACCCTATCAACCCATGTTACACTCAACTTGTTAGTGTGGGTTGTACCCCAATCCTTATCCCAATCAAAGGATCTCTCTTACTTGATAATTCATAGAATTTGGATTGAAAAGGTAGATCTATGTTGCTCTTTAATATCAATGATGATGGACAGTCCATATGTGCTTTTGCTAGATGATTAAAGGGTATGAGATTATTCTTCACACTTGCATGGTGTCATTGCATTGCCTCCCTTTTTAGGTACTGTTCTCACTCTTGTTTACAGATAGAATGGGAATTTGTGGAGATGGAAGTTCTTCATAAGCAGTGCTCCCCTCCCTCTGAGGATCTAGTTCAGAAATCAGATCCATGGATGCAACCTTTCTAAAATATGAGGATGTTTGGAATACATATGTTTTGTTCAAGTACCATGTCACTTAGCTCTTCAGTATCCCTGCTACTGGTCTGAATTTCACCAATGCCATAGAACTCATAAATGTAACTGGAGTGGGAGGGGGGCAACTAGGGCAGCAAACTCGAGTGCCATTTATGTCAGGGCAGAGGGGTGGGGGAAGGCTGCAAAAACAGCCTCCACCACAGCAGTGGCTGATTGCACTGCAGCAATCAGTACCTCAGCAGCTGGCACTGCCCCCTGTGTGTCATAACTGTCCAGGGCATAGCACTGCCCTGGAATACCTGGTGTTTGCAGTGAAAAGAATATTTTACTTAATTTCCATTTTTTTAAAACAGTGTCACAACAGCCCAGTTTACCTACGCAACTATTTACAGGAAAAAAAATCAATGACCATAAAGCTTTATATTTTCAAGTGTGGCATTCTAAGCTAAATACTTTATTTCTCTTGTCCTGAAATGAAATTTATCATGGCATGTGAAATTCAGTTATTCCTGGTTTAAGCTAGGTCAAAGACATTTCTCTGAGGAAGGCTTTTTTTAAAATCTTATCTATAGCAGTGAATGAAAGTAAGTAGTTCATCACTGCTGTACATTAAAAAGATATTTTTTAATTTCGATATGGGAAGGTGCACACACCCCTTCTTCTTTTCCTAGCTTTACTTTTAGTGTGTTTTCAAACTTGGTGCATGACTTCTGTGAAAAGTTATACAAAGTTTTTCAAGTACTTTTTGCTTCAAAGCCAAAGTGAACTGGCAAGACTTACATGATTTTTAAAACATAACTATACAGTGACCCAAGTTTAGTTAGAGGGGAAGAGAGTTGGTGATATGTTCAGTTGTGGAACTAAAACAAGCCTTTCCACAAAGCTTGGAGGCACTGAGATGTGAGATTTAGGATCACTTGAATGTCTGCAAAACTTCACTATTTTTTTTAGGAATTTGCATTGCATTTTAAGTTCCATGTGAGTTAATGCAGTTCTATCTCTGCTTCCTGTCTTGATCTCTATCAAGGGAGGGTAAAAAAAATGTGAGTAGGTGGTGGGGAGGTACTGCTGGGAGGAATTGTGTTTACATTCTGTTTTAGCCTTGATTGATTTTATATGTTCTATATGAATATTGTTTAGCCACTTTCAGCTATTTTTAAAGGGTAACCTATGTTTTGGATCAAATTATATTTGCCTAAAAGATTTTGGGATCCATCTTAAAAGGAGCAGAATCTGTACCCCCATGGAATCCTACTGCCCTCAACCATGGCCAGGAGTCTGTCCCATGGAAAAGCTTTCCAGAACATTGACTCACAGAACAGGAATAAATGTAAAAATATAGTGCCATGGATTACTGAAGATCTAGGCTTGAAAAATCATTCTAGCTAATGGGCATACTAAAAAAAAGTGTGTGTGGGGGGGATCTATTATATATAGAAGTAGATTTCATATTATTTAAAGCTCATTTTCTGTAAAAAAGAGACCATATTTGGATTTTTTTTTAAAATATGTCCAGTAGTCTGGATAAATGTTAAACCTTAAAACTATCTAAGTTCTCTCAAATGAATAAGACAATTCAGTGTTCTGTGAGTGAACGCTTGTACCAGGCTTAGCTGTCTGGCTGGGCTTTCAGAACTGCTTGGAGCACTTTTAAATTAACATTCCAGGCTGCCTTGTTTGTTTGTTTGCTTGCTTGTATCTTCCTGAGCTTATGGAAGAGAATGGGGTAGGTGGTTCCTTCAAGAACCCTTGAAGGAAAGTTAGTTCTTTATTGGGATAACTGCTTCAGAATCCCTGACTAGGTCTCTAAACATAGTTAAGCTGCTTTGTGATGGTCCCTTCCTTGCACCAATATAAAATGTTGCCTTTGGTTAATATCTGTGGATGCATCTACATGAGATGTTTACTGTGAAGCTGCTGAATTAGCTCTGCAGTAAAAAATCACCATCTACACATGGAATCCTATTAGGTTGCAGTAGACTAATAAACTCTACCACAGGATAGCCTGTGGCAGTGTTATTTCATGCACCGTAGCACACATGTAGATGGTAACAGTGCTTGCTGAGGCACAAGGGTCCTTCAGTGCAAGGGCACCCTTGTGCTTCAGGCAGCTGCTCTGCAGCACATGGAGCCCGGTTAGACAGCCCTGGGCTGGCAGGCTGACCCTCAGGTCCCCTGCCAGCCTGAGCTGCTCCAACTGAGCTCCATGTGCTATGCATGAATAAACACAGAGCAATATGCTCTGGAGTTTTATTCTCCTGGGTGCATGTTCAAACTGTGTGCCTGGGAGCAAAAACCTCTGTAGCAGTAAACGCCAGAGTTTATTTGTGTACATCAGTCACATGTGTAGGTGCACCCTGTGTGGACTTCATTTAAGAGGACCAGGAAGAAACTACTACAAGATCTACTACAAGACCATTTCAGGCTGGACATAAGGAAGAATTTCTTTACTGTCCGAGCCCCCAACGTCTGGAACAGCCTGCCATCGGAGGTGGTTCAAGCGCCTACATTGAACACCTTCAAGAGCAAACTGGATGCTCATCTTGCTGGGATCCTATGACCCCAGCTGACTTCCTGCCCTATGGGCAGGGGGCTGGACTCGATGATCTTCTGAGGTCCCTTCCAGCCCTAACGTCTATGAAATCTATAAAAACTGGATTGGAGGGAATTGCCGACCCATGTCTAAATAATTAGAACAACCCATTTTAAGATAGACCTGGATGGAGGTAGTATCAGATTTAATTTGTTCAGGTTAGACCAATCTATTGAACTTCTATTCCAGCCCCACCCCTTCGTATCAAGTTAGGTCACAGTCCCCCAGCATCCCAGGATACTTGTGGTCCCCACTAATACCCCTCCCCCCGCACACACACAGGAAGGTGGGCTAGCCTCGGCCAGTGCTCCTCTGCTCTGGCTGAGCTGAGGCAGCCCTGCCCTGCCCCTAGGTTGTCATAGAGCTGAGGCAGGAAAGCCTTTACTTCCAACCCTGTGTCAGCTGGACAAGGCAGTTGGCAAGGAAATGGGGGAATGGAGCCCACCATCCTGGCCAAAGCCCCCCCTGAGTTGGGGTCTGCCTAGCTGTGAGGGACCACAAGATGGGAGCTTTTTCTTTACTGCTGTGCCTGCCTGGCTGGGCTGGCTGCCAGCTTGACTGGACAGCTGGACAGACACAGAGGTGGGGGAAAACCCCCCACTATGTAGGTCCCCCAGCTTGGCAGACCCCAGTTTGGCAGAGGGCCAGAGCTATGGTGGGGGGCTCTGTTCTCCCGCCACCACTCGGGGCAGTGATTTGCAAGGCATGGCAGGGCAGGGCAGCCAGGCAGGCACAGCAGTGGAGGAAAAAACCCTGCTGAATGTCCCCCCCCATCTGTTCTGTCTGGGTCTGGGGGGGAGGAGGGGGTCATGCAGCTACTTTCTTTTCTCTGCCCCCCCAACCACAGCAGAGCTGGGGACAAATTCTGTGCTGGCTTCCCTCCGCCCCGCAACTGACAGCAGGGGACTGGGGGAGTGAGCAGGGCAGCCAATCAGGGATGGTCCCCACTTGGCTAGGCTCAGCTGCCCGTGACAATGTCTGGCAGGCTGGGAGGTGTGTGGCATCATCCCCTGCTTTCTGGCCTCAGCCATGCAGGCAAATGCCTGCCTCCTCAACCCAAAAGTGAACATGAGTTTCATTTGCTTATGAGCCAATCTATGCAGCTTAGAGAAACCTACATATATTGAATCAATTCTGCCCCAAGCGTTTTGAATGTCTGTACTTAGCCTCAGTCATTCTTTCCTTTCTTTTAAGTCCCACACTTCTGCACTGAGGTGTGATAATATCATTTAACAGGGTAAGAACCTGCTATTTTCATGGAAGTAGTCTGCTGTGGGAGCTCTTTGAAAGCCAGGGCGGTGGGGGTGGGGGTGGAGGTGGGGAGGGAAGGGGCTTTGCTTGCCCAAACTGTCATTCTAACAAGAGTATAAAACATTCTTTTTCTTCCCCTAGTCTTCCCACATGCTGGTTTGCTCAGTAGCAGTATTTTTCCCCTTTTTGTCAGTGTCTCGTTGCCAGCAAGCAAACTTATTCCAAGACTAGCAATATTCCATAATCACAAAAGCCTTGTGTAGCATTTAAACGGCACTTAGTTGCATTTTCTTTTAATGTCTCAAAATGTGCTATAAATCTGATGGTGAGTGTGTTACTTTTAACACTCTGAGCTCTTATTAGGCCTTATTGAGCCCTGGCTTAGTTCAGCATAGCGTATAAGCATACCACAATAGGTGAGGTGCAGAGGGAATCTGTGTTCCCTGGAACCTGGTTCAAACAATCCCAGACATTTCTTTTTCTTTCATAAAGCTGACTCTTTTAAAAAATATATAGCTGGTCAATGGTTTCCAGAACAAGCCTGCACATAAACAAGCTATTTTCTCAAGTTTTCAGCCCTGCAAACAAACCAAATGTCAAGCAACTGTTGTTTCTGGCTTATGTACAACCAAGGATCTGCAATCAGACTTAAATTTGTCAAAAATGCAGGAGCCTGAACACCACTCAGCAGACATTACTGTGAATACACTCTCATCACAGCTATAGAGTAAGAAGTCCCTTGCATCTTTTTATTCACAGAACAGACCCAGTTTTTAAGAGCCTGTACTTCCCTCAGTAGCTGTTAAACTGTTCATCCCTGACTGGTGTTAAAGCTGTGAAGGAAGGGCTATGATTCTGCCTCTTCTCCATCCTCTCTGGAATGATTAGCTGTCTCTCTCCATGTAGTTATTGCATGCAGCTGAGTGCGTTGTTCCTTGGCCCTGCATGGAGGCACAGCAGGAGATAAAAAGCTCTTGATTTCAGCAATGTAGCCTTTCATTGGTGAACAAGTGTCTCAGCACTATGAGTGGGATTACTGAGGCCACTCTCAAACCTATTTCGGTTTTGATTTAGGCCTTGGGATTGTTTTTAAAAAAGGACTAGTCTCCTTTCTCAGAAGGTAATCCCAATGGATTTCATATCAAGGTGAAAAGAATGGTGATGCCAGTAATTTAGAAAACCAGTAGAGGGCTTTTCTACAGACAATACCTTCTGAGTAGTTTGTAGTGGAATGATATTTTGTGTCACTTTAAGGACAGAGGGCTCTGAAGCTAATACTGAGGAGCAAGCTGTTGTGCACAGATTTGTTTCGCCTAAGAACTTGAATTTTCACCATTTGTTGGTAAATTGTGAACTGTTTGCAGTATCACTGAATTGGTTGAGGGTTTTCCCCTGCCCTGTCTTGACAGTTGGTGCCCTCTAAAAACATTTACATATTTTGACTTATTTGGGAAGGTTCTCATGAGGATCCCATTCTGTCACTCTTACGTGACAAGGACTTCCACTGTAAATAAGGACTAAGGACATTGTAGCTGAACCTCTGTTCTTAGATTCCCCACTTAAGTGTTTTATTATTCTTGGCTGGAAAAAACCATCAAGGGAAGGGAATAGATTGTTTGCAATGGTGGTTGGTACACAGAACAAATGAAGAGGATAAAAATGTCCTCTTAAGTTCAACATCCTTCATTCCTGCAAGCAGACAGAACTTTCATTGTGGAAAACGTGGAGTGGGTGGTGTTGCTGAGAAGCTTCCTGCTAGGTGTTCTGGCAGGTGAGAGAGAAATAGGGAGAGAAAAGACTATCCACCTCATTTCAGGATGGAAAAACTGGGACACTCCACTATAAAGGTCAAGATGGGAGAACATAGGACTTGGACTCAATCTGTCTCCCTTCCAACCTTTTAAAAATTACTTTGCTTTCCCACCCTATCCCTCTACTACAGAACCACTATGATCAGAATGAGCTACACACCTGCCCACTCCCCCCACTTTTTTTTCTGCCTTCTATTTGTGCAACCCTCGAGAATCAGAAAACCTACCCTGCATGATGAAAACTCTCCAACTCCTATCTGACTGTACTGCTAGCTCTGAAAAAACAGGGGTAGAGGCAACAAGTAGCCATATTCATACAGCTTTGCTTTCTGCCTCCAGGGGCTGAATTTAAAAACAGCTAAAATCTCCTTTTCCTGATTGGTCTCCTCTGTCTCTGGTGCCTACAAATGCCCCAAATCTCTCAATGGTAGCCTTCAGGTAGAGGAAGCAGCCTGTTCCATTTGAGGTCCCTAGAGGCAACTGGTGATACTTCAGTCTGAGTTATATAGACTCTATATCCAGGCTTTCCTGCAGAGACCCTCCAGCTGCTCACTCAGCAAACCACTGCCCTTATTATTTTGGCTACAGCAGCAGCTGGGGTCTCAGGCTCCGCTTCACTCCTCCACGTTCTGCTACATGACCCGACCCCAGGGGGCACAAGGTAGATGAAGGTGAAGCAAGGGAGATGAAGTTGGCCTGTGCAGGGCAGTGCCCACCTGTATGTGCAGTAGAGAGCACCCATGCACCTTGTGCTTAGGGCATGCAGCCTGGGGGGACTTTTGCCCCCACTAGTGCTTTTCCCACTGTGTGTGGCCTCTGCTAGTGTGGCTGGTGGGGCATGTGGCCCCTAGCCTATTTGAAGCTGGACAGCCACCCCTGACCTATGTAACTGTAAACTAGCTTACAGACAGCATTACATTTTTTATGTATTATGGGGTTAAATGGCTTAATAGCCAACACAGACTTCATATTTTACTTTCAGCAATCAACTGCAATTTTAGCACTAAGCAGCTAGCTGCTCAGGTTATTTATTTCTGCTTCTTGAAATAATTGTTCTGTGGCAATATGGGCAGATTACCAAAGGGTAGCTCCAGACTATTCAGAGATCCCATATGGATGGTTAATTTATCCAGGTGGTCTTGGCCATTTTTGTCTTACAGCATAATGAAACAAGATTAAAGACTTGGAGGTGAAGTATGGTTATGGTACAGTGGATAACATAACTTCGCATCTGAAAAACTAAATTCCTGATAGGATAGGTCATTGAAATTGTCATCCATTGCCAAAGCCTACTGCCTTCCAGTGACAGGAATGTCCAAGAGTCTGTCACATTATTTTGATTTATTTTTATTTCTAATAAAGCACATCTGGAAAAGAAGATTCTCTATAACTTCCAATGCAGGAATCTTGTTAGCAGAGAACAATTTGGCATTCATCCTTTTGTCTATGCAAATTGTAACTCTCTGCATACTGGCAAGAGTAAATTTCTCAAGAGAGATTTATAGAGAAGTGATCTTATGCTGATACAGGTTGATTTATGTTAGACACCTTAGTGCCATAACAGGTGGATCATGTTAAAAAGGACACAAATGATTTCCTAAAGAGCTGTAAATTTACTACTTGAACCTGAGAGCTCTCTGAAGAGTGACAACATTATTTTGCTTGTGGACTGTTCCTTCCAATCAAATGTTTACTTAATGAAATAAGCAAGTCACCAACATGAAATGGGTTTTAGAAACCAAGATAACTGTAAGTAGTTGTCACTCAAACCAGAATCAATCAGACTCATACCTTAAGTAATTGTCAAGCCAATTTGGTTTCCTTTATTAATTCCCATTCTTGCAGAAGAGGGAGATAAGTATAAATATTATTGTGATTTCCTATTAACCCAAAACAAAAATCTTACCTATAGCAAAATGGTGGTCTCACAGAATTGATTGATCCCCACCATTTCCTGTTACACTAAATCAGCATATTCATTATTGGTGGTAGACGATGGTATGGGAAAGGTTCCTGAAGTTTTCTAATTTCTTAGAGATATTAGAGAACTGGAAAGAAGAGATCACTTATTTAAATTAGGCTCCAGTTGAGGCTTCCATCACTATACAAATATAGTGAGAGACATTCTCCTCCCTGAAAAAGTCACTCACTCACTCACACACACACACGCACAGGAAAATAATTTGTTTCTTATTTTTCAAATGGGTAACAGATATGTCAAGACATCAAGACTTATGTTTTAGGTGCTAAAATCTAGTTTCCATGGGTGAATCTATGATTTTTAAAGTGCTAAAGAGTAAAATAAGAGGAGAGAAACCAGGAGCAGCTAGCACACAGCAAAAATTCCTAAGAAAGGTTATCCTGATTAGTGGAACATCAAGACTGTTAAAAAGGAGAGACTTAAAGGCAGCACATTTCTGAATCTGCACTAGTGATATTATGGGCCAGAGCTGGCTCCAGCCCTGTCAAGAGTAGGGTAAGATCATAATAAGCATTACCATGAAACTGCTCAGATTGTATTCTGACTTTTAATATGAATGTTTACTATGAATTAAATTAAAATATGTGCTAACTGCCCCAGCAACAAGGCCCTAAAAACAGCTTGTTTTACAGGAAGCTTGAAATGAGACCAACATACAGTCCTTAAATTACATTAGCTTCTGAGAGGGAAAAAAATATGCTTGCAACTCCTTTTATGTCTAAGACCATGATCACTATAGTTTCATAGTTTCATAGATGTTAACGGCTGAAAGGGACATTACAGATCATCAGGTCCAGCCCCCTGCTCTTAGACAGGAAAGACTGCTGGGACCAGATGACCCCAGCAAGATGGGCATCAAGACACTTTTTGAAGATCACCAGTGTGGGTGACATTACCACCTCTGGGTGGTGCCTGTTCCAAAACCCTCGGTACTCAACTTGTAAAAACATTTTTCCTTATGTCTAGTCTGAAGTTATCTTCAGTCAGCTTGTGCCCATTATTTCTTGTCCTCCCCTGGGGGGCGTTGGTGAATAGTTGCTCCCTCAGGCCCTGATTTACTCCCCTGATACAAGTATTTTTTTTGCTTAGGTGTTTTGCTTAGTTTGCTTAAGTATTTCAGGGGAGTACGTCAGGGCCCGGGGGAGCAACTATTCACCAAGGCCCCCAAGGAGAGGACAAAACTGCTAGCTGTTTTGACTGCTAACTATGATGACTGACCTCAGGTCAATCTTGCACACAGCCACACTCAGTTTTGTGTCCTGAAATAAATGAAATCATCTCCTCAAGACACTGATTTACTTTATTAGCTGTCTTCTCCCATGCAATGTTTATCTATACTGCTACAAACAATCCTTCATCTGTATTGTTTCTATGTTCCTGTCCCCTCAGATTATAACTTCAGGGAGATTCAAAGGAAGTGCAAGAATGGCAGCCCCAAGTGCCTCTGCTGCTCCATGCTGGGGCGTTTATGATGAGGCAGCAGCAGCTCATGCTGCTGCTGCCACAACCCCTGCTCCTGCTCCTGCTCCCAGGGAACTAAAAGCTAAAGTTACACCTCTGCTATCCCCCCGTGAGTTACTGCTCTTGTACAATTTTTTAAAACTTTGCTGCAATGCCAATAGGGCCAGAGTGTCTATACTTTTGCTTCTGTTTCCTTTCAAGTTCCCAGTGTATCTTGAAGTAGCAGAATAAGAAGCATCTTTATCTTTCAAGTGGACTGTTTTATATCTCCAGGTAAAGCTGCAGCTAAATATTGTACTGCAGACTGCTCCCAGAAACTTGTCCTTTTTCGTCTTCCTTCACACTCCTGACACCCTTCTTCCTCATCCGTCCAGATACTATTATCAATCTTGCCCCTGCCCTCTCTCCCCTTCCCACAGAAGAAAAAAGATGGAAGGAAGGAAGGATGGATGCTGGTGGTGCATGAGTATAGGAAATACAAAAATTCTGTTTGAAAATAGTCTGTTTTCACAGTCTAGCTGCACTGGAAAAACGAGCAAGCAGCAGAATACTTGAGTGCCAAAAAGGCTTTTCACTAAATGCACAATCCTTTTGAGGCACTTTAAGTGGAAAAATAGGTAGAAAAAATATAGAAGAATATAGTATAAATCAATGCATTTAAAACTAAGCAAAAAAAAAAAAAGTAAACGTACTACTGTCTGAACATTAAATTAAATATACTGCAGACAGACCCCTGCGTTTCCAGACAGTACAGCTAACAGGGTTTTGTAGAATGTTGTGGCAAACTTACTTGATATAGGTTTTCTAGTTCAAAACTTTTTAAGGAATGAAATCCAGATATAAAATATAAAAAAAACCCTAAACTAAAACAAAAACACTCCCTTAACCCCACCAAAAACAAACAAACAAACAAACAAACAAAAAAACCCTTTGCATATTGTTTTTAGATCAAGGGGAAAGAAGGTAGAAAGTTATGCAACTAACTCATAGGCCTGGCCAGCTACTGGAATTCTTCTCTGCTTAAAGGGCCTCCAGTGTAGCTTGGCTTAGACCATTCTCTTGTCATCTTAAACAATTCTGCAATGAGCTACGTGACATCAATCTGTGAAGGGGCCAGCAGCTTGGGTGACCTCAAGCTGTCATTAGTCGGTCTCATTTTTGAGGTTCTTTGGCACCCATATGATTTATATAAAAGTTGTGTGTTTCTGTATCTCAGCCAGGATCATCTACATTTTAATAAGTTTAGCGTAATTTATTATACTAACCCATTTCCTATATTTTCATAAGGTATGACCATGCCTAATTTCTATCTTTTACAGCTAGAATATTTAGAAAAGCAACCCCCCTTATAATCATCACGTTTTGCATTGTTACATGACCCTAAAGTTGATAGCGAGCATGACTTTCATACAAACGTGTATAGATAGGAAAGAGTTTAAGAATTGTGGTGATTGTCTAACCCCATGAAGCCACACATAACTGGCTACCTGGAGGCAGCCATAGCCCAAATAGTGGCAGCCTTGAAGGCTATGCTATCTATACCTGCTGAAAGGGGTCAAGAACAAGGAGGAAAAATAAATGCACATGAAAAGTAACCTGTAACCAGGGTATGGAGAACTTAAGCTTCTAGAAAAGCAAAAAGTTCAAGAAGTACATTGAAATGTATGAACGATGTCAGATAACAAACTTGAATGTTCTAAGGTGTTATGGGAAATAAAAATCCACTAAAAAACCTACTACCTAGCAGCCTTTGTGTGTACTTTTTTTTTTAATGGGGTTAGGGACATAATGCACCTCCTTTCAAAGAGATACAATGTTCTGCAACAGTATCCTTTCCACTCAATTGCAATGGACAAAAAACTCACACATCAGCCTGTGATATAGCATAGAGTAGCCAACACCTTGTGCTTTCCTCTTGGAGTGTTCTTAATGTGTTCCAAAGACGTCTTTGACCACTTGTACTCTGTCGTTTTTCCCTCCCAACAGATATCACACTAATTAAAAGCTTCCACAGTTGCTTTATTATTGTATAATTAATTTTTATTTTTTTGGAAATCATTATTCTCCTTGACTTGCAATACGGGGGTATAAAACCCTTTAATCTACACATGTCCTAAATGATCAAAATGTGCACAGACTTTTGGAGAAAATTCCTTTCTGGATCTGGAGTTACCAATGCAGGCCAACTACTTAAATTCACAAAGTTGGATCACTGGGATTCACAATTTGTTTCCATTCACAGCTCTTCCAGAAACCCTATTGGCAAATCACCTAGGGCGCCTATACACATGCATTAAGGCTGCTCCGATGCACTATTAAAGCATGTTGCAGCAGACTCAGTTAATCAAGTCTGCTGAAGCCTGGTAATAAGTGCGCTCCAGCAGACTCCAGTGTCACATGTATCATCATCCACATGCCAAAAAATGGCAGTGGGGTGCTTTAATAAAGCTCTTTTAATGAGCTTTATTTAAAGTGGTCCGCACCTCCATTTTTCAGTGTGGGGATGCTGATACATGTGATGCTCTGGGTGCTTTAATTAAAGCAGATCTCAGAGTGACTCAAATAAAGTGTCTCCTGCCTCCCGGAGCACATGTAAAAACACCCTTAAACTGTTTGAATCTCTTCTCCACCTTGTTTGTATTCCTACTTCCTCCTTTTTTTTTCTTCTGCAGACCTAACTACCTCAAGTAAGCCTTTTGGTATAGGGACTACTTCTGTGTAAATTCAGGGCCCAGCACCAGGCAGTCCTAATCTCAGCTATAGCATTTAGGTGTTACTGAAATAATTACCATTGCATTTTGCCTATTATTTTAACTCAGTGTTATTGTTTTAAATATAACGGAATAACTTGGAGATTGGAAAGTAACTTTGAGCATTTTTGAGATAGGTTTGTATATATTCCAGGTCACCTATGACAGCACCACCCACAAATTTCCCACTGAGAGGTTGTTGAGTGTCATGTTCTCAACCTGCTGGGTGTGAGGAGCAGGCATATCTTTTTGTGAGGTCTGTGTTTGACTGGCAGAATGGTACTGCAATGTATACTCCTATTTAGGTCAGGAAATAAGGCTGCATCCTTGCAGCAAAAAGCAGAACTATTAAAAGCCTTAATATGTCATGAAAGAGGTAGACCTAAGGGTCACCAGCTCAAGGTATACATACATTGCGTGAAAGGCTGAAAGCAGACGTCTTCTTTGGAGTGAGATCAGCCATGCCACAATATGGCACAGTGCACCTGATCTGCTTCACAGATGTCTACAGACATCACTGGGGCTATCCCACAGAGTTGGTCCCCTGCCCCTCCCAGGGCTTCAGGGGCCTGAGCCTATAGAAAAAGTGGAACCCCCCTGCTTGCAGACACACCCTTATGTTAGGGAGCAGGAGAATCCCTCTGCAGGGGATTCAAGTGTGCAGGGGGGGACTTTCATAGGGGTCCCCTGTCTGTGCTTGCTCACTGTATCTCATCACAGGGCAGAGCAGCCTAAGTAGCCTGGCTGCTACACATGCCTCTGCTCACCAACCCTCTATTAGCAAGTCAGAGCTGTGCAGGCAAGAAATGGTATTACTGCTTAATGTTCAACTGCTCATAGCACTTTCTAACTTTAATATTATTTAACATTCCACAGATGTAGTATGGTCTAAGTGTAACATGTAACTTCACCCTTATTAGTTTGTTTGGTGCAAGGACTGAGATTTGTATTTTAAGAATGGACTGAAGAGCTTCTAATGGAGCAAATCTAGCCTGCAAGTTTGCAGGCTTACCAACCCACTTACAGCTATATACAACCATATTACTAACTAAACAAACCCCAAACAAAACTCATTAAAGCACATGAATCCATTGATATTGAGATCTCATTATTGCATCCTTTCTCTCAATAGATAAAAATCATTGTCTTACATTTCTGTAATTGTTAGTCTCTTCCAAAACATTCAGTACGATCAGGAAACATTTTTCCATTGATATTATTGGAGGCAACAAATATCCATTATTATCATGGTTCTAGCTAATAATAGAGTCAGTTTATCCTTCCTCCCATAAAAGAACAAACCAAAAAGCACCCTACGGGCTGCCCTGTTGAAAGTAAATCTCGGTGAGCTGATCTTTATGTTTTTTCTCTTTGCTGCATCAGCAGGTCACTGGTGCTAGCAGGGGAATGGATTCAGTGCCCAGATCCCCAAAGAAGCATTAGGAGATGAAGCTCACTGCGTGGAAGTTTTATGTTAGCTCTGAGAACCACTTCCCCATCCTGGGACCTGGGAAGTGTGATTCTAATGGTATCCCATTTATCACTGCCATGTGGAATCACATGGAACAGAAAGAGCTGAACCCTAAAAGCAGCATTTCCCAAGATTTGGGGGTTTCCCCTCACTGCAGTGAAATCAGGTGTCAGCTCCTGAGAGAAGAGGCTGAAGTCTGAGACCAATGGAATAGCTTTTGGGGGTGCTCAGGTGGATTGGAAAGAGAGTGACTGAGTAACTTTGGTGTACTCAGGGCTGTATGGGCTGGTTTGGAGACAGAGGCACTGCTCAACCTTTCAGAGGGGTAAGAGAACCTCTGGCTGGGTGGGCTTTGTCTTAGTAAATGCCTTTATTCAAGATGAGCTGCCTGCCTTGTTATTTGTATCTTTGTGTTGCATTTGTTCTTACCAACAATGGATAATGGACCCTCTCTCAGGAGTTGAACTGGAAGCTGGTTCCTTGAGTCCGGGTCACAGAACAACCAGGGAAGGTTGGGAACTGAAAAGCCAGGGTTTCAGAGTGAGAAGGAAGCAGGGATCCCCCTCCATACCCACCTTGCTCTAGAGGCCATGCCTGTGCTGACTCGAGGGGGCAATCTCAGAGACCAGACAAGGCCGCAGTGGTCCCAAGCAAGTGCCACCCCCAGCAATTCAAATTAAGGTAGCTTGGCTTTGGGCAGCACATTCATGATAATACTTTTCTCTTGGTCTAAATTCTCCCCCACGCCCTCATAGCTACTTCCTGCCCCCCAGGGGTGGGGGCATGCCACACAGTTTAGCAAATGTTAAATAATGCCTTATGGTGTGGGGTTGAAGGAAGTGTTTCTGCTCAAGTAACAGTTTTTATCCCTTCTGCCCTTGTTGGGTTCTGGGTACAGATTTCCCTCTACAAAATGTTGCAGAGCAAAAAGTTCTGAAATTCCTTCTAAGCCTCAAGAGGGTTTCCCCCCCTTGCACTGAATTGCAATTCAGTGAAGACATAGTTTTAAATGTGTCCTGGTTTTGCTTTGCTTTTTATTAGAAATGAAGAAAAAAAATCTAGGGATGTTTTCAGAAAAAAAAGGATCAAAGATCAGAAGAGATTTATTTTTGTCAGTGACACATTCATGTAAAAGAGACATTCCAAGATGTGCTGCACTTCATTTTTTTAAATGAACAGTATATAAATGACAGATGCTTTAAGCTACTGAAATAGAGGTT
>NW_005841945.1:2578137-2583419 GCF_000455745.1 Alligator sinensis | reverse complement strand
CAGCAGGAGCAAGACCTTCAGTTAGGTTATTACTAGATATTATTTTTCTTAAGCAGAACAACAGTATGATCTTGCAGACACTTGGCTCTAAATCCTATCACCATTTGTGCCTAAATGGCACATATGCAGCTATGTAACTCGAGTATTTGGCACTTATACACAATTTAGGGTTTTATTTTTCTCTGAATATATGCCTCCCAGATGTAAAAAGGAAAAGGCTGCAACCATACACTGTTTTAGCCTTAGTAGTTAGGGCATTCACTCAAGGGGCATAGCTACATGTGGCTACATTAGACTAATCTAATGCTCAGTAAAGCATCACCATCTACGCACGCACCTCTATTAGGGCTCAGCAGATTAATGTAAAGTGCTGTTGAGTAGTACCAACAGAAACAAATATTACCTGACAATGCTTTATATTAATGCACCTAAATACATGTATAGATGCTGACCCAGGAGCAAATTGCTCCTGGTCAGCCCAGGCACCAAAGGACCACAACTCCTGCTCAGATTAGTCCTGAGCTCTGGGGTGGCTGAGGAGGAGCTCTAGGTTGCACAGCTCCAGCGTCCCAAGCTCTGCACCATCCAGAACTGCCTCTGGAACTGATGCCAGCTTGCCCTCAAACCCCTGGAGCTCAGGCCTAATCCTTTGTGCCCTCTGCAAGCCTGAGCAGCCCCCAGTGCCCCTTGCCAGCCCAAGGCTCTGGCCATAGCTCCATAGGTAGCTACATCCAGAGCCTGGAGCTCTCCCTGGCTGCTGCAGGGGGGTACAGCATAGCAGGAGAAGCCCTAGATTAAGGTGCTCTCATCAGGCACATCCAGACATGTTTTCAGCTCCACATACCAAACAGTATGGTGTTTTCCATGCTGCAAGGCCATGTTGCCCAAGCTCCATTTTTTTTCCTGTGTGTTTTTTTGCCCCCTGGATATTCAGGGGTCAAAAAAAAGGTGTAAAAAAAAAAAAAAAATAATAATGGAGCAGCCCCGGGAGGCCCACAGGACCACAGGTACAGCTGCTGGGGCCAGCACAGTGCTGGTCCCAGCCTCCTCTACCACCCCTGGGGTAACTTGGCATGCGCCAAAGAACACATGGCACGCGTGTTCCCTGGGGACAAGTAACTGTGGCACATGGTGCACTGCTGCTAGTTGTCCCCAGGGAACCAAACATCCACACATATCTGGACATGCCCATTAGGGGGCAATTTGCTCCTGATTTGGGTCATGTGTAAATGCACACCTGGGAGTAGCTTACTGTGCACGAATTTACTATGCAGTAAATTCATGTTCATTTATTGCATGTGTAGATGTGCCTAAGGAGTAGAAAAGTGTGGGTCTCTTACTAAATGTAGGGGGGGAGGGGGAGGCAACCTAGTGACAGATGATGTAGAAAAGGCTAAAATGCTCAGTGCCATTTTCACCTCAGTCTTCACAGGCAAGGTCAGCTCCCAGACTACTGCACCTGGCAGCAAGGCTTGGGGAGGAGGGGAGCAGCCAACAGTGGTGAAAGAACAGGCGAAGGACTATTTAGAAAAGCTGGACATGTACAAATCCTGGAGCTGGATGGGATGTACCCAAGGGTGCTGAGGGAGTTGGCTGATGTGATTGCAGAGCTGCTGGCCATCATCTTTGTAAACTCATGGCAATCTGGAGAAGTCCTAGATGATTGGAAAAGGGTAAATATAGTGCCCATCTTTAAGAAAGGGAAGAAGGAGAATCCAGGGAACTACAGACTGGTCAGCCTCACTTCAGTCCCTGAAAAAATCATGAAGCAGGTCCTCAAGGAATCCATTTATAAGAACCTGGAGGAGAAGAAAGTGATTAGGAACATTCAGAATAGATTTACCAAGGGCAAGTCATGCCTGGCCAACCTGATTGCCTTCTATGATTAAATTACTAGCTTTGTGGATGTGGGTGTTGGGAGCAACAACTCAATTAGACTAATTATGTAAATGCTCCTTTTTATTTGGCGGGGCTTATTCCAGTGCCAACCATCAGCTTACAGCCCAGCTTCAGTTAGTCAAATATTAATTAGTTATTACCAATAAAAACTACAGACTCTCATAAGCTATTCAGCAATTGGACTATATTAAACCAAGTCAGAGAAATACAAAGACAACAACAGATGAGTATGGAAGGTAATTAATACAATTATATATAATGGCAATATAAACATATTTTAGGGAGAAACAGATTAAAGAGCAAAGAGGAGCTCTGACCTCTGTCCTGTGACACCATCACTAGTTGTAACAGGTATGAATTATGGCTTACTAACACTCTGAACTCAAAGGCTCTCTGAGATCAGCAGCAGATACTTCAAAACTCACTCCTACCCGGACTTTCCTCTGCCTGAGGCTCTGCCTTTAAATCAGGAGTAGGGTAATACTTTACCATTAAATGACTGAAGCAATGCTAGATGGCCATCTGTCAGCTTATCAATGTGGCCCCCAAGGAATTTGGCCTGAGGGGTCTCAGTTGGGGACTGAACCTCGTTTGGCAGGCTTGCCACTTTTGTCTGGCAAGCCAGGCTTGGAGAAGGACACTTTGGATTGGTGGAACATTTCCACCAATCAGGTAACAGCTGGGAGGGGCTTGGGAGGGACTTGCCCTGCCCCTGCTCAGGTGTCCCTCTGAGCACCTCTGAGCAGAGGTGCTCAGAGAAGAGCCCCTGGACCTGATTGAGGACTGCACTTTGCAGGTCCGGCAGACTTCAGAGCGGAGCCTCCAGTGTAAATAAAAGCCCAGCGTGCTTGGCAAGGTAGACAGATGCAACGAGGGACTCAAGAAGAGCGGGGCCCAGAAGAGCTGCTCACATATTTTAAATAAGTCAGTGGACCTGTAGGTTTCAAAAGTGCACCACATTATAAAAGGGACACTGTAGCTAAAGCTAACACTGGACTAGTGGATGTGATATAACTTGACTTTAGCAAGGCTTTTGATACTATCTCCCACAACATTCTCACAGGCAAGCTAAGAAAGTATGGGCTGGATGAATGGATTGTAAGGTGGCTAGAAAGCTGGCTGGATCATTGGGCTCAGAGGGATGTAGGCAATGGCTTGATGTCTAGTTGGCTGCTGGTCTTAAGTGGAGTGCCCCAGAGGTTGGTTCTGGAGCTGGTTTTGTTCAGTATCTTCATCAATGACCTGGAAGATGGGAAGAGTGTACCCTCAGAAAGTTGGCAAATGACACCAAATTGGAGGGAGTAGTAAATATGGTGGAGAATAGGGCTAGAATTCAGAGAGACCTCAACAAATTGGAGGATTCGACCAAAAGAAATTTCATGAGGTTTAATAAGGACAAGTGCAAAGTCTTGCAATTAGAACAGAACAATCCCATGCACCAGTACAGGCTGTGGATCAACTGGCTAAGCAACAGCTCTGTAAAAAAGGACTTGGGGGGTCACAATGGACAATAAACTGAATATAAGCCAACAGTGTGCCCTTTTTGCAAAGAAGGTTAATGGCAAACTGGGCTGCATTAGTAGGAACATTGCCAGCAAATTGTGGGAAGTGATTATTTTCCTATATTTAGCACTGGTGGGGCCACATCTGGAGTCCAGTTTTGAGCCCTCCACTATAGAAAGGATGTGAACAAATTGGAAAGAGTCCAGCAGAGATTAAAGGAAATGGTTAGGGTGCTGGGGCATATGACTTCTGGGGAGATGCTGAGGGAATTGGGCTTATTTTGTTTGGAAAGCAAAAGATTGAGAGGACTTATAGCAGCCTTCAGAAGGGTGGTTGCAAAAAGGATGGAGCTAGACTGTTCTCAGTGATGGCAGATGACAGAACAAGGAGCAATGGTCTTAAGTTGAAGCAAGAGAAGTTTAGGTTAGATATTAGGAAGAATTAACTCATGAGGAGGGTTGTAAAGCACTGGAACAGATTACACAGAGAGGTGGTGGAAGCTCCATCCTTGGAGGTTTTGAATACCCAGCTAGACAAAGTGTTGACTGGGTGATATAGTGGTAGATGGTCCTGCTTTGAGCAGGGGGTTGAACTAGATGACCTCCTGAAGTCCCTTCCAACCCTAGTTTTCTATGATTCTATGACCCACATTTTAGGGCCTGGTTTAACTACCAGGCCATGAACTAGGCCTCACCCAGAGCCTTCTCCAGCCCTCCTCTTGAGGCTTACTCACTGTATGTTGGATAAAATAGACAAACAGCATGCCACACTCTGTTTGGCTTGTTCTGTTTATCCTGAGCCCACATATCTCCCTCTCTTGGTTTTTGCCCTGTTCCAATTCTGGAATATTCTTGGTATTATATGTGTGCACCTTAGCAATCCTACCTCACTGTGTACCTGCACAGCCTGGGCACATTCAGTGAGCATATGCCTGCTTGTACACCCAGAGCTGAATCTCAAACTGTACACATGTGCCAGAAATTGCTATGTGCAGCTGCATAACTACTAGCTTGGCATATAAAATGAAACAGGACTTAACCCTTCCTGTCAGGGACAGGGGAATTAATAGACTGGTCATAGTCATAGACTCCATTGTCTCCATCCTTCACTGGGCACTTTGTGAATGAAGATGACCAATGGTATGGTCTATTTATGGTCCACTGATGGGTTGCATCAATGCTTGGAAACAACTTTTTGAAGTTCTGGGTCTAAAGCCATGTAAATGTGGAATGCAATTGTATATAGCCTGGCAGGGGGGTTGTTTGTTTGGTTTTTGTTTTGTTTTGGGTTTTTTTGTTCCTTACTTAAGCAAAAAGCTTTTTCCTAGTTCCCTACTAAGCCCCAAATCATTAAGTGAATTACGTAGCAGTGTAACTTGGGGGGAAGGAAGGGGAGCCATTTTAGAGGTAGCTCTAGAATGGCAGTCCACAGGGAGCCTCTGCCACAGCCCATGTTGGAGGAGCTTGAGGCAAGGCAGCAACAGCTTGTGCTACTGCAGCATGTACAAGGAGAAAAGTGCTCTGCTCCCCATCCCTTCCTTTGGTGAGGAAGGGATTTTACTAACAGAAACATAGCTACAAGATTGCTCAGTTACAGGAATACAGTGAAACACTAAAGTGCTCCCTGCCTCCAATTTCCTGAAACTAATGTCACATGAAATCACTGCAGCTTTGATGTATTTTAACTTGATTGCATTGGAGTGACATGCCACTGTCATAGGGTGAGTGACAAAACAAGTGCTGAAGTACTGGGCACTTAATTTTGACTTGGAAACAGGCATCACAAACTGCTTCCTTCCCCAGCTTGAGCTCTGCCTGGGTGCCAATTGCTGATTTGACTCTGCTATTCAAAAACAGTATAGAGCCTTACCTGAACCCAGT
>NW_005841945.1:2536420-2578127 GCF_000455745.1 Alligator sinensis | reverse complement strand
AAAAATTTTCCTCCCTGCCACAACACCTTCAAAACTGTCCAATATTTTTTCTTATTCTGATGTGGTAGCTAATTTTGTGTTTAATAGACAGTGACCAGTAGAGATCATGACATAAGCTAAATAATACCATCATGGCAAAGTGATGGAATCACTTACTGATCCACCCTCCTATCTATTGCTTCGTCAAGCTAAGAGAATGAGCAGGAGCCTTGACTAACCTTCTCTACCACACAGTTTTGTATCGTGTGGAGTCAGCTTTCAGGATTCAGTTTAATAGAGGAATGAATGGAGTTGTTCTAAAGGTTTGGATGTATTTTGTTTTCCCTCCTGAGGGAATAATTTTTCATGGAAATGGTGGAATGTATTAAACTGAAGCATTTTGCTGGAATGAATCTGCTTTGTCAAAATTTCCACGAGGGGAGTTATTGAAAATTTTCATTTCAAGTTTGGGAGCAGGAAATGAGCTTTGGGTGCATTACATTTTGCTCGGGCCTCATCTTAGGACTGGCTACTCCTAAACTGTTTTGAAGAAAGTACCTTAGCTCAGGCCATAAATCAAAGAGTAACACACGCTTTTCTACAGACAGATGGGTGAAGAGTTACCTGAGTCTAAATTGCCAGAACATGCTTAATCCTCTCTCAGCAGGCTCAATACCTACTAACAAGGTGCATTGATTTTAGCAAACCCTATTAACTTGCTTCAAGTGTTTCTCTAACCCGCTTAGAGAGAGAAAACATCTAAGGGTTCATTATTGCATTAGGAAGATATGCCATGAGTTTCTACACAATAACTTTGGGGACTATGAAAGGCCAGTTTAATGTGCTTTCTCTCACACCTCTTAGAATATGCTCTGATATATGCTGCTAAAAAGCCTGTGCAGCACTTTCAAAGGGAGTCACTTCATTTCTCAAGTTCCTTTGACTTCCCATAAAGAGCACTGAGGCCTTTAGAAACATTGGTCAGGACCCACTTAGCATTGTCCTCACTTGTCATCATGCAAGCCAAACTCTGTCTGGGCGCTAATTGATAGCCGCTGTGAACTTTTAATCACAGACTGTTTTCCTGAGACCCAACAGGACAGCTGGGAAGTCCTTCCATATATCACTCACAAGAGCACTCCTGTTGCTATTTCCAGGCTGCTGCTTCTGCTCACTTTTATTGCTTCTGGAGTGACTTGCATGATAAAGGTGTACTTGTTAGTAACTGGCAGCTTCCACCTAAAAGTATGAGGTATTGTTAAACATACTTGTTGACTTTCTATGTGTTTATTATTTATTTTTTAATTTTTCAGTAATAACAGGGAAGAAAAGACAGCTAAGACACAAAGCCAATCATGAACTGCTCCATATGGTTTCAAACAGAGACTCTGAAAGCTTGAAGTAGCATACATATTCTAAGAAGGTATCTGATATATGAAAAATACAGGTTTGTCTTATGAAAATGCGTTATGAAAAAAATTGCTAGTATGTCACTGAGCTTTGTGCCTCCTGTGAGCCAATAGTCTCAAACATCAATTTGCTTGGCAGCAGCCACAGCAAGGTCACATGGAAGCACCTCTGCTCAGGACACCTGGTATCATCTTGACCTCATCCTGATCCATCGCAGAAACATTTACAATGTCCCAGGTGATGGCTCTAAACACTGGAATGTTGTTTATTCTTGGGTGGATCTCACTCCAGTACCAGAAATAATATCCTTGACCTAAGAGTTTTCTCAAAACTTGTGCTTCTTCAAAAGTGCTCTGGTTTCTATGAAAAAAAAATTTTTTTCTGTCCAAAACATTCCAAGTAGCTTATTTAATGAACTAAAATTGGACCTTTTGAGACAGTCAGCCAGATTACTTTAAAATGCTCATTATTTAGTTGAAAATAGATGTGGAACCTGATCCAGAACCTAATGAAGTCAACTGAGAGAGTCTTTATCAACTCCACTGGACTTTGAATTAGGACCCTGTTAGTTGAGATTTCACAGACCCAGCAGAGTTGTCTATGGAAGTAATTTAATTAAAGTCTTAAGACCTATTATTAAATGTGTATGGGGTGACATTAGTAAAAAAGATGCAAACTCTTATTAATTGGCTGGTCTACATGGAATATGCAACTTCTGTGGTGCTGTAAAGTCAGTTGCTCTCTACTTTTTTCCAGTAAACTTTCCAAGTATTTTTTTTCTGTGTTAGCTAGATTTATATTAATACACATCATATGTATTGTGGCCGTTATTTAACCCCACACATCGGGGTGCAGTAGTTACAGGACAGAGGGCAAGGAGGGATTGAAGGGAAAAACAAGATTGAAAAGAGTAAAGAATAACAGCAATGGACTCAGACATGAAAGAAATATATAAACTTGTTTAAAATTACATTTCTTTTTACCAGTCTTTTGTTTCTAACATCAGATGATATTTGGAGCAGCTCAGGCAACAAAGAAAAGCAAATGGTGAAATTCAAAGGACATATGCAGGCCCATGCTAATAAACATTAAATAGCAAAGTCGAGGAATGAAACTGTGCAAAATGTCTAATTCTACACAAATATATGTAATAATCATGGCTTTTGCAACAAGAAAGTAAATTTTCTGGGATAAGTCCTTTGAAATCTGTTAGCCCAAGCCATACTGTAATAAAATAAAAGGAGTGTGTGTGTGTAGCAGGCCCTGCGCCTGCCACCCAAGCACTTGCTGAACCCCTGTGGTCCAACCCATCAGCTGGCTCTTTCTGGGTACCACCTTACCTGCAGTCTCTCACTTCTCATGACTTTGATGTTCTCTTTTGGGTTGTTAGGGAGGCGGTCCCTGGGGCCAGGAGTAGCCTCATTGGGTCCCTTGATGGCCATTTCTGTCCAGGCTTCTGAGCACCTGTCAAGGCATCAGCTATCCTAGCCTTGGCCCCCTTTTTCTCTGGCTGCACCCTCACTGTCTAAGACCTTAGCTCCCAGGCATCAACCTTGACCTGGCAGCAGACCCTCCTAGGGCTCCGGTTTTACCCAACCAACCTCAGCCCCACTAGCTTGGGGCTAGCTTTTGTTGCTGATAGCAGGGGGTGCCCCCTGTGTCTTCCTCCTCCCCTGTAGCCACAACCAAGTCCTCCGGCAGAAAAACTCCAACACAAAACAGCTCCTTAACCTATTTTAACTTAAACATAAATCATTCTGGGACTCTGGGGCTTGAGCCCTGCTTCTCAGGCTAGCTGGCTAGCTTCCATCCCTCCACCTCTTGAGTACCTCTCTCAGGCTTGGCTTCCTACTGCAGGCAGCTCTCTCCTAAAAGCTCCTTGTCCTCCCAAAGCCAGACTGCCTCTTACATTGTCATGGATTGGATTTATTTGCCTAAACCCAGCCTTCTTCTAATCATGTGACTAGATCTCCTGCACCCAGGGGCCAGGTGCTGCTAAGGGCATCATTAACAGCCTGGCCTTTTTTTTGGTCCTTGGCTCAGTCCACCCGTGCAGCTACTACTTGTTGCCATTTCTATCCCTGAGTTTCCTGTCCTCCCCCATCTTCCTAGTAACAGAAGCAGGGGCTCCCTGTTACAGTGCAATATATTTTTTATTTTAAAATAAGGTTTGTAATTAATTTTCATAGATTTCATAGACATTAGAGTTGGAAGGGACCTCGGAAGATCATCGAGTCCGGCCCGCTGCCTGAAGGGCAGGAAGTCAGCAGGGGTCATAGGATCCCAGCAAGATAGACATCCAAATGTCTCTTGAAGGTGTTCAAGGTAGGTGCTTGAACTACCTCCGGTAGCAGTCTATTCCAGGTCTTGGGGGCTCGAACGGTAAAGAAGTTCTTCCTTATGTCCGACCTGAAACAGTCACGGAGGAGTTTTAACATAACTCCAGTGAGGGTTAATCCATTAATCCAATTTAAACAGTCATAGGCTAAGTACAGACAGTCAAAGAGCCCAAGGCAGGATCAATCCAATCTATGCAGGTTTCTCTAACCTGTGTAGATTGTACTATTAGTGAGCAGAACTCACATTTGCTCTTTGGTCGGGGGAGGCAGGCAAATGCCGTCACTGGAGAAGGCCAGAAGGCAGGATGCACTCGTGCATGCTTCAAAGCAGCTGCATATTACTGAGGGCAGTGAAGAGCCAGCCATCCCTGGTGGCTGCCTGGTACAAGCCTCCCCCCACTGCTCTGTCATCTGTCAGGCAGTTGGCAACTGCAGGCAGCCAGGGGAGTGAGGCGTGCTCACTCCACTTGGTGGCATAGGGGGCTGTGGGCTTTATCCAGGATAGGGGCACAGGGCTCCACCCCAGGCAGGACAGAGGTGGGGGAGAGCAGGGCTTGTGAGCTGCTGGGGGGAGCAGTTGCAGTGGTTCACTCCACATTCCTAGCTAGGGTGTCAGGGCAGAGAGTGTCCCTGCCCTGTCCCATCTGAGCATCAGGACCCTGCACCAGAGGAGCTCCAGGAAGGGCTCTCAGGATTTTTTTCCCCCAGAGCCAGAGCTGATTTCCTGGTTGAAGTCACTTCTCTGCAGCTGCAAGAGCATGGCTACTTACATCCCCTGTCTCATCTCCCAAAGAACCAGAGCCCCATGGCTGCAGAGAAGTGGCTTCAGCCAGGAATTTGGTGCTGGCTCTGGGGGTAACTCCCCCCCATGACCTTTTCCCAGAGCTGCTACAGCACATGGTCCAGAGTGTCCCTCCCTTGTTCCATCTGAGCCATGGGACTCTGTGCTGCCGTGGCTCCAGAGACCTGCAGGAGGGCAGAAAGTGCGAGGGGGGGCATCATGGTCACCCTGGGGCTCGATCCTGCTACAGGCAGTTTTTCCTATGTCCTAGGTATTTGTGAAAGATGCTGAACACCCACAACATTCTCTCTCAAAAATGGTGTATAATACCATAGTTGCCTGTTAGACCCTGACTCCATGCGGCGCCCAATGACCAGGAAGACAGTCCAATTACCCGTGGATCCTGTTACTCATTAGCCAGAGCAGAGCAGGGAGCAAACACCAGCACACATTGCTCGCAACAGCTTTTTATTAGAATGGAGACAGCTTCGGGCGAGCTCCCACACCGACAGAATACGGGGAGCAGCAATGAACAATAGTTTTTTCCCAAATTTATACAATTTGGTTTATACTTATTAACATTTACTTTACCTCTGTCTCACCTTCTGTTGCACCCATTTCTCCTCCCATCTCAAGCTCTGCCTCTGTTTACTGTTTGCTTCATTAGCATGGAATTGCCTATGCATTTTACTCATTTACATGTCCTTTTGCTATGAGTGCATATCTGAAATCTTGACTCCTGCTCTTTGGTCAATGGGCAGACTTTGACCAAAACCTGGAAGCTTCTGGAGCCTTCTTCATCAATCACCATTCACCTTTTTGCATATGTTCATCTCAGATTCTGTTACCAATTAGGTGTTGTTTTCCACATTCCAGTCTGTTTTTCTATCTTAGGTTGTATCATCTTCCACCTTTTTGGGCCTCTGTACCTTATCTCGTTCCTTGCTGTAGCTGGTTCACAGCACACAGACTCACACAGATTTACTTGATGCTTTTCCCTCAGAAAATGGTTGAGACAGTTAAAATGGTTACTTAGCATAAGCAAATGGCTGACTTAGATATCATTCTGCCTTGTGGTCAGCAGTTTTTGCTAGGCCACAGGTAAAGCCTTTGTATTCAGCTGCAAATCCAGTGCTCCTAATAATCCAAATTATTGTCACCCTAACATTGCCCACAGCAAATCACTCATAGTGGCACATCACAGCATTTGGCAGTAAAAATATAGTGCAGCTCTTATCCAGTAGTGGAGCATGTACCCAGTTTCACACTGAAGCCCAAGCTATGGTTTGCTGTCTCAGACTGAAATTGTACTTAAAGTATTTTTTCCCTTCACTAGTATAACTTCAAAGGTAGGAAATTTAATACCAGAAAGAAGTTCAAGAAATGCCTTAGCTGAATATAGAAAAAAAAATCCTTAGTAAGAAAGTTATAATGAGGAGAAACATAAGGTCACCTTTTAATATAAATCAGAAAAATACTTCCAAGATGCAACCTGCAAGCCGGCTGGGAAATCAGAGCTACCTGCAATAGCAGACGGGACCACTTAGGGATTTGGAGAGCAAACTACTTTCTTATTAATTTCAATGCCTTTAGGGTATGTTTCCTTGTGTCTCTAGAGAGAATACAGACTCATGTCCTGCAAGATGTTATGTGCATCCTGATTTCAGTAAAGTTTAAGGGTGCTTATAACTTCACTGTCTGACATGTTATGCGTTAGGATTAGCCATAATTATAGTTCAGGGGGTTGGCAATATTTTTGGGCAAAGTGCCAAAAACACTCACAACCTCAACTTGTAAGATGATGTTGTGCCAGAGGCGAATGGCGGGGGAGCCGCGGAGGGCCTGATCTTTGTTGTGGCAGTGCAGCACAGGCCCCTTCCCTACTGTCTGCCCAGAGGCACATGTGCCAAGCAAAATGCCTTTGTGTACCACAGTCTGACATACTTGCCAGGGGTTGCCTACCTCTGTTATAGTTAGATACACCCAGCCTAAAAGGCTCTTCTCCTGGTAGGTCCCTAAAAGATGTTCAGTAGGTACAGAATCGGTACTCAAGTGAGATGGCTACTACAGTTGTACAGAATTGTTACTTTTTAATGCTTAATAACAGAATAGAAAGGAAAGAACATTTTTTTTATCCATTACACTTTGCTAAAAGCAAATAGTAATGTTTGACACTAAAAGCTGCTTTTTCACTTCGAGAAAATTAAATGTTATCAAACTTGAGAGTCTAGAGCTAACTTCTGATTCAATGTGACATGTTGTCAGTCAGCTACAATGCCCTTTGGAGGGCTAAAGTGTCAAGGTTAAGATCAGGGTCACAGACTTGTGGCCTGAAATGTGTAATCATGGTTACCAACTAACTTGTCAAACAATAAAAGTGCCCAAGAAAATTTTAGCAGCAGCAGCAGGGATGTTAATTGTGTTATGCTTCAGCTGTTCGACAAATCTGTGGTAGCAAAAGTGATCTTGCTTTGTTTGACATTGTAAAGATCAGTTCGTCATAAAAGTGGATTTGGGGATGGGAAGGTCAGACAGGATAAATCATATCTGTATCATTTTAAAATATAAGTAAATAATAAATGAAGTTTAAGTGTGCTCCATAATGTACACAACATTCAAGAAGCCTCTCATTTTACTCCCTCTTTCCCATTCATAGTAATTTAAAAAAGGGAATAGCAAAGTAGAAAGCAATCTCAGCAGATACTATAGAATGACCAAGGTATAGGCTGTTCTTCACCTTACACATGTGTTCCCTCTGTGTTCTCAGTTTGGACTGTACTTTGTTACAGGCCTCTTTTGTATTTTTGAAAATGACAAGAAAGCTAATGTTATACAACCAAACTGAGATCCATTTTTAGAAATCAGGTCTTCACCTTCCTTCTGTAAAATAGAGGTAGCTCTTGTAAATATTGTGCGTATTCTTTTACTTGAGGCACCTCACACTGTTAATTAGATAGAAGGTGTCATTTTAAGGAAAATATACTGTTTTGCACTTCCTATTTTCTCTAGTTTTCCTTTCTACCATAGAATGAAATAGGAGAAAGACACCATTGGGAAACGAATCCATAACTAGAAGCAGCATTCTGGTAAAATTTACATTCCTCTATTTTTAATATTTCATAGCAAAGTTGCTGCTTTGTGTTTTTGTCAGTCATTGAACATGTTAGAGCTCCCTCTTTTCCTACATCATATTTTAAAGAATAATGCTGAAATCTGACCTAAAACTCAGTTCTAAACACTAAGGCTAGGGACAAAAGTTACACACAAACTGGTTTAAGTGATCAGAAACTGGTTCAAACCTGTAACATAACAGAAGTTCAATACACTTAAACCACTTTCAAAATGGCTAAAACTGGGTTAAGATAAACTTGGTTGGATGTAGTATCAGAGATTTAACTGATTTAGGTCAAACTGTTTTATGGAACTTCTGTACCAGATCTCCTCCTGGTTCAAGTTAACTCACAGTCCCCCAGCATCCCATGATGCTTTGCAGCCCTGGGCTGTGCTGTCTCCTCTAGTGATCAGTGTCTGCCCCTCCCCTCTGCTTCCTAGCTGGACCACTATCACTCCAAATGAGGATGGGGAGGGGGGAGGAAACCTCACCCCTCTGGCCCAGTGCCAGACCCCCAGCTGGGTGCTGCTGGTTGGAGTGGCATGGTGACATGAGAAGAGGGAACCAGACCCCCAACTGGGTGCTGCCAGCCTGAGAAAGGGAGGAGGACTCTGCATTGGGGCTTGACTGCCCCTCAGAGCCAGGAGCTGGCAGCCATGTCCCCTCCTCAGCCTCTGAGCTGGCTGGGAGGTGGCGAGAACCCTACATTGGGGCTTGACTCTGCCCTCAGAGCCCAGTGCTGGGAGCCACAACCCCTTCTCAGCCTCCAGGCTGGCTGTGGAGGGAAGCCACACTGTGGCTTGGCTCTGCCCCAAGATCTGGGAAACAGAAGCCATGGCCCCTTCTCAGCAGCCTTGGGGCTGGCTGAGGGGAGAGGGGTAGGGGGCAAGGAGAGAGAGGAGAAGCCTACACTGGGGCTTGGACAGGAGTCACACCCCCTTCTCAGCCACCCTGCTGCCTGGAAAGAGGGAGAAGCCTGGGACTTGGCTCCACCCCTCTGACCCAGGAGCAGGGTTGGAATCCCTTGCCACATCCCCTTCTTAGTCTCCGGGCTGGCTGAGGGCAGGGAAGAGGCAGAAGCCTGGAGCATGGCTTGGTTCTTCCCCCACAGAGCTTGGGGCTATTCCCCCCCCCCCCCTCAGGGGGTGCAGGATTCTCCTGTCCTCTCAAAATCAAGCTTCTTCTGTCCCTCCCCCCCCCCTCCCCTTTCCCCTCAGTCAGCCCCAAGACTGAGAAGGGGGCAGGTCTAGAAGATACCAGCTCCATTCCCAGCTGGGAGGTAGTAAAGCCTGCAATTTCAGCTTCCCCTTCCCAGGCTGTTCCCAGCTGGGGATCCAGTGCTAGGCAGGCTGGGTGGGTTTTTTCCTGACCCCTTGCTCAGTGGCAGGGAGTCAGAGGAGGGGGCATGGATTGGGGAATCAGAGGGCTTCGGCACTCTACAGTGGCCAGCAGGCTGTGGGGTGTGGTCTAGTACCCCCTGGCTATTAGTATGGGCCACTGCAGGGATCTGGCTGCCTCTCCTGTTTGAAAAGTGAACTTCAGTTCACTTGCTTATTGGTTCAACTTATGCAGTTTAAAAGAACCTGCAAAGATTGAATTGATTCAGCCTCGGACTTTTTGACTGTCTGTACTTAGCCCATGAAACACTGAACCATTTATTAATAAAACAAATGTCCTTGAAGTCATTTTACTCAAACTAGTGACTAGATGTCTATGTTCATGTATATGAAAGGGTAAATTTTCAGCACATTGCATGGAGAATTTTGTTCATGGTTCCTGTAAATATTGTAAATAAAGGGAATTTGGAGCCCAATTCACACACACCATACTGGAAATGTTGCCCTAAATCGCATTTGTGATCTGCTGGTTGTGACAACCATCTGCTAAGGCCTCAAATCTTTCTCCCATTCATCCCTGAAGAAATTAAAATTGACAGAAATAACTTTAGCAGATAGAGTGGAACAGATAACTGGGGAGTTGCATACAAAACATGATTTTTCTTAAATATACTCCACTCTCATATTTGAAAGCTAAGAATTTTAGGGTATTTCTCAAGGGAACAAATTATTTTGTTAAATATCAATTTACAATGTAAAGAAACATTGCCTTTGAAAGGCAAGATTTTGGGGTTAGGTGTGGGATAATGTCATTAAAAGTCATATGTTTAAAGATATAGCAACAGGCTGATATGCTATAACCATTAGTTGAAAATAAGAGCATGGCCCACTCTACACATTACAGCTATTGTGTTATTATCTGACTAGTGGTGCAATTAAACTGAGACCAGCTACTAGGGGTGTGCGAAACAGCACCATTGTGTTTCAACTTCTATTTCACCATTTCTATAGGACAGTGTTTCATTTTGCTTTTCATTTAATTTTGAAAGCACTGTTCCATTTCGTTTTGTTGAAACTGTTTTGCTGTGTCGACGCTGTTTCAACATTTCGGCAATAGGCTATAATGGGGAAGCACGAAACTGCTTATAACTTTGTAATTTCCTGCCTGACTAAGATGAAACTTTCATAGATGGTAACTCCTGATGAGGCCATGATTCCTGCCAAGATGCAAAGAGATAGGTGCAGGGGTTTCTGGGAAATTACACCTTAGGCTGCTGACAAGCAAAACGTGTGACTGTGAGTGTGTTAAGGCACAGCGGGGTGAAAACTGCAGGCATGGTAGCCCCTGCTGAGTCCATGAAGCCTTGCAGCTGTCAAGCAAGTAGAAAATGGAAATGGAGGCATGGGGGGTGAAGGACAGGCTGGGGTGGGGTGGGGAAGAGGGATGTAGCAGCACAGATAAAAGTGGAGAGGTACCTGGGGAGTCAGATGTATGGCAGGTTGTAGTGTGTCAGAATTCCAGTGGCAACATGTAGGGGGTGCATGGGGGTGCACATTCACACCCTGAAAGTTCTGGTGCACCCGCTGACAGCCAGCTCTCCCCACTTAGGCAACGGGCAGGGGGGCAAGCGGGAGTGTTGGTGCCCCCCCTGTGAGCACCAGCTGGGGGTGGGGGCACCAGGAGAAGTGCTGCTGGCTTGTGCTTCCCAGTCAGCATGACCAGCTATGGGCCCCTTAGCCCCAGTTGGCAAGATCAGCCACAGGGTCCCCACCCCCGGTTGCTGAACAGCTGCTGGGGGTGGTACTTGCCTCCCCTGACACAGGAGGCACCAGTCGCCTATGCAGAATTCTGATGTCTGTATTGAGTCCATGAGTTTCTGTACCTGGGAGGTCGATGAAGTGCTGTTCCTAGGCTTGTCTGTGAAAAGTGGTTTGTAAATTCCCTTTGAGGATCAGGCCTGAGAGACTGGAGATGGGTGGTGTTCTGCTGTTGTCTTTGAAAGATTTTTGGTGTATGCTCATTCTGGTGTGCATTTGTTGCTTGGTATCTCCACGTATTTTCCATCAGGGCACTTGGTACTCTGATGGAGATACATATTGTATTGTGAAGATATCTCCATACTGGAGATATTGTTGGCAGATTTTGCATGTCTTGTCATGGCATGTTTTGGATCCATTCAATGTGTTTTGGGCTGTAGGAAGTTGGTTTCTGGTGATGAGGTTAGCAAGATTGCAAGTTTCAGTGCTTGTTTGAATTTACAAACTACTTTTCACAGATGAGCCTATGAACTGCATTTCATCAGCCTCCTAGGTACAGAAACTCATGGATTCAAAAGACATTGGAATTCTGACACACTACAACCTGCCAGACATCTGACTCCCCATGTACCTCTCCACTTTTACCTGCGCTGCTGCATCCCCCTGCCCCCTGCCCGTTCCCCAGCCTGTCCCTCACCCCCTGACTCCTCCATTTCCATTTCCATTTTCACTGACTGGATTTCTTGCCTGCATTGCATACTAGCCTCTGGCTTCTTTACTATTCCTTCCATCCAGGAACAGTGCACACAGAAACTTCAGATGCTTCCTCAGCCTGACAAAGGATTTTTTCAACCTGAAACCTAGCTAAGATATATTTCTGTAACTATTCACTTTGTCTGCTAAAAGATACCAGATTAGACTGACCCAAAAGACCTTGTCTGTCAGTGCCATGTCCTTAGACCAACACCCCTAGCACCTGACCGGAAGGACACAGGGACCTGGATACACCTAAGCCCCAGGGCTGGGGCCGGCAGGGAGAAATTTCTGGCAGCTGCTGCATAAGAAGCTCCTGCAGGAGAGGAATGAAAGACTTTGTCACAGTTTGGCTGCCTGAGATGCTGCTGATGCTACTGTGCTGCTGCTCACTAAGTTATTATTAGTATTACCTGTTGTCATTTAAAGTGGTGGACTGGTCTCAGGCTGTAGGGCAGGAGAAGACTTCATTGGGGCTCACTACTATGTTGTGTAGAGGCCCCAGTGCCAGTGAGGGCCTGTCTTAACACACAAAGTCACACACATCACAAGTTTTGCTTGTCAGCGGCATGATGTGCAGTTTCCCAGAAACCCCTGTACCTATCTCCTTGGAACTTGGCAGGTTTTTGTTTCCTCATCAGGGGCTATCATGCCTGCCGTTTTCACCCTGCTGTGCCTTAACACACATGTGACATGAGTTTTGCTTGTCAGCAGCTTAAGGTGCAGTTTCCCAGAAACCCCTATATCTATCTCCTTGAAACCTGGTAGGATTTGTGGCCTCTGCACAGGCTACCATTCCTGCAAGTTTCATCCAAATCAGTCAAGAAATGACAACGTTATAGGTAGTTTTGTGCATCCCCATTATAGCCTATGGGAGAAAAGTAGAAACAACATCGAAACAGCGAAATAGTTTTGATGAAACAAAATCAAACAGTGCTTTTGAAATTAAACAAAATTCAAAATGAAACACTGTCCCATTGAAACAATGAAACAGAAGTCAAAACAAAATGCTGCTGTTTCATACAGCCCTAATTCTTAGTTCCTACACAGAGCTTTTAAACAAAGCCTGTTCAATGTGTCATTCATCAGCTATAAAGCACTCCTAATAAAATCAAGACTTTATTAACAGCTAGTCACAAAAAAGACCATCAGTTGTAATTCTCTCATCTGTATGACATCCTTCTACTATTTTTTTTTTATTGTGTATTTTATTAACTCTCATCTTCGCCATTCACCTCTCTATTTCTATGATTTTAGCTCTGACTAAACTCTTCTTATTAGGACTTGCTCTCTTTTCTCTTACCATGGTCATGTCTCTGGGAATAAAACTGAAAATATAATTCAGGGGGAAAAAAGCAAACTGATGTTTTGGGGTTTTTAAAAAATATTTATATACCCAATCCTCTCACCAGTATTAGCATTTTCCTGGCAGTTTTGTTTTGATGCTGTTTTGACTCGTTTCAAGCTCAAAACAGCGAAATCGAAATGAAGCAGAAAGCTTTGAAACGGCCTTGAAACGAAATGAGGCAAGTCAAAATGTTTTGAAATTTTTTAAATGTTTCGAGTTTTGAAGCTCAAGCTGGGCTTGCCTGCAGGGAAAAGCACCACTTTTGAGTTTAAAAAGTGGGAAGATGAGGCAACTATTTAAGAAGAAGGAAACTATTCTAGTATTAACCTGTCTTTCCCATTTATCCATTCCAACCCCCTTTTACCTTCCTTTGTCACAGTCCTAGGTTGTGAAAAAAACTCCGAGAAAGGGACTGCCTTTTTAAAAACTGAACTTCACTATATGGTCTAGCATACAAGCCATTGATCCTTACTTAAGAAACCCAGGCACTACAATAATACATAGTTGTACAGTTGGTATGAAAGCCATAAACACACAGTACATGGAACAAGCACCTCACTAGATAATTTGACAAGACTAAGGTTTTGATTTTTGTATTATTTCTTACACTTTGAGCAGTATGTATATATGAAAATATTGGGGGAAAAGTGAACTGCAGACTATATGGATCCAGCTTACACATAGGCTCCCAGTGCCTCAAGTGATAGAGCTGGAATTCCTGGGTTAGGTCTCCAGGTACTCAAACTTTTGAGAATACCACATGAGGGGGAGCTCTGGCTACTACTGGCTCAACTCTTTTATGAGTTTTAGTGCCAATATCAGGTATTCTGAGGAGCATATCTTTGTTTTATGCGGGGGTTTTATGCCATGTATGGGTGTTTCAAAAACAATTTGGGAAAAGATTCTGGTTTTGGAATTTTTTTCTGAAACATTAGTTTTTGGTCCAGATCAGAATTAAACCTAATTTCAAACTGAATTTTCTCTTAAATAGGAAATTTCAAGTTTTGGCCAGTGCTAGTCATCCTATTAAAAATTCAAATGTCTTACCTCAGTAATGAATGTCAATTCATTGAGAGTGTTCAAAGTGTAATGGGTCCCTTCTTTCCAGAAGCAACCTAGTTAATAATTCTGTTTTATAGGAGTTGAGTAATTGTGTTTTGAATTATGTTGCAAGTAAATGTGACACGGATACAATAAATACTTTCTCATTCACACATCACTTACCGTGGAGGTCTATGATCGCTTGTACTGTCCAGCCTGAACTTGAGTCTTATGAATTGTTCCTAGAGTTGTTCCCTAAAGAGCAATGAAATAAATCAAGTCAACACACTACCAGACTGACTATCAACTCAGCCTTTTTATTTTGTAAATACATTCCCAACACCTTTACAAACCTACTAGTGTATTTGAACAGACCATGTAGAAATAAAGTTTCACGGGGCCAATCTACATGAGATGTTTACTGCAGTGTTGACTGATTAGCTCCATAGTAAATCCAATAAATGCAAGTACTATCCTGCTGTGGAGTTTTTTACTTCATAGCTATACATGTGTAGATGCTGCCCAGATGAGGGTGCTTCATTGTGGGGGTGCCTGTTGACTAGCCCCATGCTGAAGCACTTTCATGCCCAAGGCAAGCCCCTTGGCAGCACATTGAGTTGGGAGGAGCAGCTCCAGGCTGAACTGTGGGGGCCCCCTGCCAGCTGGGGATGCTCTCTCCTGGCTCAACATGGTCCCAAGTGCATGTTCAAACAGTGTGCCCAGGAGTAATAACCTTCAGGGCAATACACTCCAGAGTTTATTACTTCACATTAATTGTACATGTAGATGTGACGATGGAGGGCTCTGCTTTTCTCAGTGTGCTGGAGTATTTTTTTTTTTAAGTAATGCACAAAAAATGGAGACTCACATAAGGGTTTAAGAGGTTATGCTGGTAGGTCTTTTGGAAGGCAAATAATCCAAAGAGTGATGGATGTAGGCTAGAGGAAGTGCATTTTCAGTAAGTAGAGTCTTTGCTCTCTTGGTAAGTTTTATGTGAGCAAAGTCAACCTGTTAGTCTGGGAAAATGGTAAACTGCCCAAAATGCTGGAACTGGAATGAATGTGTCCACAACCTCCAACCTGAATATTAAATTATATGCTAAGGCATCAGTAATGCAGAATGTTGTTGAGTACTTGAACTGATAAATTATAAATTACATCTATCTACTGTGTAACAGCTCACATGTTTGGATTTATCTGCAAGATGATTTCCTCTCCCATCAAGATGGAGGGTTACTATGCATCCGGACTTTCCCAGATATGTTCCCTTTTATGGCCCCCTGTCCTCGTGTCCAGACAGGTTTTTAAAATGCAAGCAAATGTCTGGGTTTTTGCTTTGCCTCCATTTTTCCTGGGCACGAGCAGAGTGGAGGCTTAGGGATGGAAGTAGCAGGCAAGGTAATTGGCTGCCATGGGTCACATGCTCTATGCACGGGCCCTGGCAAGTGTGTGTGTGTGTGTGTGGCAGTTGTGTAGGCAGCAGGGCTGGGGGTACAGAGGGCTTCGGGTCAGGAGTGAGGGGCACCAGCAGGGCTGGGGGGGCAGGGTGCTGTTGAGCAGGGTGCTATGGGGCAGGAGTGAGGGGCACCACAGGGCTGATGGGTGATGGGGCAGGGGGCTCCAGGTCATGAGTGAGGGGCACCAGCAGGGCGGGGTGGGGGCAGGGGACTGTGGCCTGGGAGGCAAGGGCGTTTGCGGAGCTCGGGAGCACAGGGTTGTGGGTTGGCAGTGAGGGGGACTGGCAGGGCTGGTGGGGGGGGGGCAGGGGCTTAGGAGTGAGGGACAGATGCAGGACACAGGCATATCACTGCCCCCTCCACCCCACAATCATATAACTCTCCCCCATCCTCCCTCCCTGCCAGCTCCCTACCCCCTCATCTCCGCACCGGCTCTCTGCCCCCTCCCCCCCAGGGGTCTATTTAATCTTTTTTGATCCTGGAAATATGATAACCCTAAGATTTACAAGTAGCGGACCTCGTTGCCAAGAACTTCAGACACATAGGGAGACATTCATTAGATTCACAGAAATAGTTTTATGACATTTGGGCCACTGAGATTGGGAGTGCTGTAATAGCATGGTCCCTTTGGAAAAATGAAGCCTCAAACTATTCTGCAGAGAGGGCTTTCAATGGCTTATTAGCAGCATTGACTTTGGGTGTTTATAACATGCTCCAGGAGGCAGGGATGGAGGAGGGAAAGGGGCTTTAATTAGAGCAGCTCCAAGAACCACTATAATTAATCCTCATTCATTCTCATGAAACTGTAACTGTTGTTGTTCTGATGGGGTAACTTGTTACCCCACTGTTTGACATTGTTGGTCTCATGGGGTAACTTGTTACCCCACCCACATGAACAAAATGGAACCAGTGACAACAGTGTAGATGTACCAAAAAGTATTTATTGCACATACAAATTGTTTGAAAGAGTATTTATGATCATTTGAATCCAAAATATTATTTAACTAGGGCTATGAACAAAATTTAAACTTTTTTTTACAGTTTCAAAATGTGCATGAAGAATTTGCTAAGTCTGCCATTCACACTGTTTTCAAACTAACAATTACTTCTAAAAACATTTCCTAACTGTTTTAACTAAATATTGCATTTCTCACAAAGCAGCAGTGATGTACTATGGTGCACACAAGCAAATCGCTTACAATCTTTGCATTGTTTCTGGGTTTTATGGTTCATCTGTCCTTGGACAAAAAGCACAATGTCCACTCATGCTTGCAGAAGGTTCTACTGGGGTGTGTTGTGGCAATTTGTAATTTAGGGCAGTCATAGAAAACTTGACAGACTTAGACAGATTATGTGTATCCATCATTCTTCAATTTATTTGTCCATCTATCAATGGTTCTCCAAGCTCCTGCAAAAAAAAAAGCACCAACTTCTTAAATGTGATCTTTGCTTCCGGTTTGCATTGTGGCCTAGCCAAATGATGAGACTGGCAACGGCAGCAACATCCAACATATTGAAAAATAATGTCATTGGCCACCTGTTGATTTTCTGTCTGCAGGTGGTCATACGGACTAAGTGGTCAAGGTTATCCACCCCACCCTTGTTATTATTGTAGTCATGGATGATGTCCGGCTTTCTTTGCTTTCCACCCACTGACAGGTCATGCTGCATGCTTAACAGCAACAGCACAACTTTGGACTGCTTTGGAACATAGGAAACTAGGGAAAGTTCCCAATCAAAAGCAAAAATGAATGAAAATGTTTCCCTTCTTTGATTTGGTTGCAAATTGTTTGGGATATTGGCCTTATTTTTCTGAATCGTACCCACATAAATCAAGTCCTCCTGTAGCAGTCTTTCTGCCAAGTCAGTACTTGTGAAGAAATTATCACCCACAGTATTCCTTCCCATCTTGTACCAGGGATGAACCAGTTTTTCAATGACCTGGGTACCAAGATTACCGTGGTGTGGAGCTTCTGGTTGCTTGTGCAGGTAGATGTCTCCAGACAGGGGGAATGATGTTGCTGCGTCACAGCACCACCAAATTTTCAAGCCATATTTGTATGCTTGCTGGGCATACACTGTCTGAAGGGACAACAACCCTTAAATGCAATGAGCTGCCCATCAACCATTAGGTGTATTCCTGGAATATACCATTTCCTGAGCTATTCCAAAAATTGTGGCCAAATATTTTGAAGGCAGCAAGCTTGTCCACAGCTCTCCTTTTCTCATGTGCCAGTTTGTTGTCAAATCTCAGGTAGTTGGTGATTTGATAGAATTGTTTTAAACTCATGGTGGAATGGAATCAAGGATGCTTGGTGCATTGCTCCCACAACTCCTCCAGTGCCTTGTGACCACCATGATAGAGACCACTCAGTAGTAGGAGGCCAATGTAGGCTTATAGCTCTGTTTCATCCAGCTTCTTCCACTCCTTTCAATTTTCAGGATAACTATCATTCCATTCCCTGAATCTTCTTTCTGCCTCTGTTTGTTTTTCTTATGATAACAGTCAGGATATCTTGTGAGAGAAATAGGTGGAATGTTTGCAACACTGGGTCTTTATTACTTTCTCTTGTTGTCCCAGAACTTCCATCTTTGGATCTGTTACCTTTAACATCTTTATCAATGATGTGTATACTGGGGTCAGTAGAGCATCCACACCTGAGGATAGACTGGTGATCCAGGATGACATGGTTATGCTCAAAAAGTGGACAGATATAAACTTGATGATATTCAATCACATGGTCTTCTTTCTCTGAACAATCTCCCATGTCTGGAACAAAGTCAGCATCCTCACTGACTTGGTATAAGATTTCATCAGTGGACATGCTGCTGTCATCCCTGGCTCAAGACAGGCTTCAGCACTGAATGTGCACTGCCTTCTCATCCTGAACGTCAGAAAAAAATGATTATTGCTGAATGCATATAAATAACAATCAAAGACAAGCCTGTCCACCTATGTTGTCACAGAAGCAATTCCACCCTACCCTATGGCAGCACAGTTAGCACCCTCTCCTCCTGGGCACAGAAGTCAGAGGCCAGCATCCACCCTTTGCACATAAGTGACATGTGTGTGGATGCTGTTTGGAAACCATGCATGCAGGGACTTATTAAGAGCAGGTAAAGGAGGCATGGGGAGGTGTCAAGCCCTTACCATTGAAGGAGACTCCATATTGTATGCTGTATTGAAGTATGATGCTGTTCTATTTCTTTTCTGCTGTCTCTTTGCTCCTTGTCCTCACTTACAACAAAGGCAGGTTAGACTAGCAAACTACCTTGTATGTAGTGAAAGGGGCAGGTGAGGCAGAGCTTTGTCATGAGACAAGAGAGCAGAGGTGGATTTGGGTGTGACAAAGGGGTGTTTTTTGGCAAAGGGCAGGATGTTTTGATGACCTTGCAGCCTGTAAACAAAGTGGTTAGCAAAAGGGATTACCACATCTTCTGCAAAAGCAGAGTGGAGGATGGCCATTCATTAGTTACCATGAATACCTGAAGTGGACATGAATGAGGTGTGAATGAAAGCTGCCCTTTCAGATGCATCCACCCAAAAGGGCCAAACAGGGCTAGGCCTGTCATTTATACAGAAATTGCATTAAGGTAACAAGGTAACAAGTTACTCCAATCCATTAACATGGGCATGGGGTAAGTTGTTACCCTATATGGAAAAAACACCTTTATTCCTGGGATAACATGTTATTCTTGGAAATTTTTCATGCACAGAGAGCAAACCATTCATGTAAGCTGGCTGTTCTTTGGGGATATTGTGCACTGCAGTGCCAGTGACAATGTCCTAAAAAGATTTTTTTTTTTTTTAGAATTAATTAACTTTAAGATACTGCACAAAATATGCATCTGGGATAGGAAATTAACCCATATAAATGTATTAAGATTAAAGCACCCAGAGCGTCATGTGTATCAGCATCCCTGTGCTGAAAATGGCAGCAGGAGTGCTTTAACTAAAGCTTGTCAAATGAGCTTTAGTTAAAGCACCCCCACCACCATTTTTCAGCTCAGGGACATGTGATACTGGAGTCTGCAGAAGTGTGATAATTACCCTGCTCCAGTAATTATAACATGTCAGAGCAGCCTTGATGCACATGTACAGGTGACTAAGGTATAGATATTTGTATGTTGAATCCTTCTATGATGTACAGAGATTCTAAGAAGGGGTCTTTTAAAGGGGCTCAAACTGAATAAAGTAAGTGGATACTCAGGACTTCAATAATTATAGTGGACTTCTCCTTCCCAACTTTCATGGCTGTAAAAACATCGCTTAAGTTATCTTTTTATTAGGTGTCTTAATTTAAGATTTGTGGTTTTATGTAAAACTATAAGAACATAAAAATCTTATCTAGAGAACCAGACAGCATTCTAGCTCTCTCTAAATCCTATTTTAGATCATGCATTTTCTCTTTCACTTCTATGCAAAGATTTCTTTCATGCTGCTCCTATTTATGACAAAGTGTCTTTTGTTTCATTTGGATAGAAGGCAGGGTGGGCTTGCAATTTAGATTACATATAGCATATATATATATATAGCATAAGCTTTCATGAGCCCAAACTCACTTTATCAGATACTGTGAAAGGACATAGACAGAGCAGAATATAAAATTGGGAGAGTTTTTTTTACATACAAAAGGCAGGAAGGCGGGGAGTGAGGGGAATGGGGAGGGGTCAGTGCTAGGAAGGACAGACAAGCAAACTATAAAGGAAACAAGCATCCATAGTCCCTGTTTAAAACATACTTAACAGATCCAGTCTGTTCTTGTTCTGCAACTTACCATTCAAGTTAGTTTTGAAAAGTTTTGCTACCTCAGAACAGCTACCCTAATGTCAATGATAGAATGTCCAGGGGGTTAAACTGTCCTGCAACTAACCTGTGTGTCTTTTGGGTGCAGGGTTGCCAACTATAGATTTACTGACTATCAGTAAAAAATAAGGCTAAAATTGCTGTCAGTAAAGTCCATAAAAAACTTTAAACATCAATAAAAACACTAAGCAACTGCAGCTTGACTGAAGATCTGACAGATGGAACAGCAGCGATACTTGCTGTCTTAATAGGAATGCTGTTCCCTGAACATTCTCTCATCCATGTGCTGCTGCTGCTGCTGCATCACATCCCATAAATAGTAGTGTTGGGTCACAGGTAGGCTTCTTTAAGAGTCTGTGCTGGGACAGGGAGAGCAGGGCTGGTGGGGGTAGGGGTCACACTCAGAGAGTGGTGGTGGATTGGCTTAGGGATCACACCCAGAGAGTGGTGGTGGGTGGGTTGATATCAGCCTGGAAAGATGTGACCAGTGGAGTCCCACAAGGCTCAGTCCTTGCACTGGTGCTATTCCATGTCTTCATCAGTGACTTGGACGAGGGCATGGAGAGCACCCTGTCCAAGTTCACAGATGATACTAAATTATGTGGCAAAGTTAACACACAAGAGGGTAGGGAACAGATCCAGGTGGATCTGGACAGGTTGGAAAAATGGGCAGAATGAAATAGGATGCAGTTCAACAAAGACGAGTGCAAAGTGCTGCACTTGGGCAAAAAGAACCACCAACACACAGGCTGGGGGATGACCTTCTCAGCAGCACAGCAGTGGAAGGGGATCTTGGAGTCATAGTTGACTCCAAGATGAATATGAATCGTTAGTGTGACAAAGTGATCAACAAGGCTAACAGCACTTTATCATGCATTAGCAGATGTATGATGAACAGGTCCAGGGAGGTGATGCTTCCCCTCTATGCAGCACTGGTCAGGCTGTAGTTGCCCAAAACTGGATGCAGTACTCCATCGCACTTCAAGAGGGATGAGGAGAATCTTCAGAGGGTTCAGAGGAGGGCCATTCCTATGGTCAGAGGCCTGTAGGCAAGGCCCTACGAAGAGAGACTGAGGGACCCAGATCTCTCCAGCCTTCGTAGGAGAAGGATGAGAAGTGATTTTGTGGTTGCCTATAAATTCATCAGGGGAGGGCAGCAGGGAATAGGAGATGCTCTATTTACTAGGGCACCCCTGGAGTAACTAGGAACAATGGCCACAAATTGACAGAGGGCAGGTTTAGATTGGACATGAGAAAGAACTTGTTCACAGTAAGGGTTGCCAGAATCTGGAATGGGAGTCCAAGGGAAGTGGTGCTCTCCCCTACTTTCAGGGTCATCAAGAGGAGACTGAACAAGCACCTAGCTAGGGTTGTCTGACCCCAGCACTCTTTTCTGCCCAGGGCAGGGGATCAGACTCGATGACCTACTGAGGTCCCTTCCAACCCTAACACCTATGAATCTATGAAGATGTTTTATAAACTGAAAACTTTTTACTGAAAACCAAACTTTTAAACTTTTTTTTTAACCATAATTGGGCACATCCATGCATGTAGGCATGTGCATTTGCAGCTGCTCAAATAGGAGTGGTACAAATTTGAGCTGGGGATATTTGCCTTAGTGTATGTACCCAGACATGCATTTTGGTGTGGGGCAAGTTGTGCCACTTGGGGCAAAATAAACCTGCCTAGCCCCTTCTGGGTCTTCAGTCAGGGAGATCTAGAGCCAGGGGCCAGCACCTGTCATCATAATAAAATAAATTCTAAATATCTGTATGTTTTTTATGTTTGCTTTTGCTTTTCTTATCATAGAACAATTAGAGCTCCCCATGACCCCTTCACTAACTAGGATGTGAGGACAGCTTCCCCATAAACCACAGCTCCTGCTGGCAGGTCTCATTCTGTTTGGCAACTAGGTAGACTGGATATGTGATGGGAGGATGTGGGGGTTGCATGAGGGGGTGGGAAGGGGTGTGGGGGGATGTGGGATGGTGTGGAGGGATGGGGTGTGTGGGTAGGTGTGGGGAGATTGTGGGGGTACTGTGGGTGTGGGCAGACTGTGGGGGGGCTGCTTAGGAGGGGTGGGTCCCCTGACCCCCACAGGGCACAGCCCCCCCACAGCACATGGACTTCCCTCCCCACAGGGCCACGCCCCCCCACAGGGCACCAGCCATCCCTACAGGGCCCACATGTCAACTGTGCGAGTGAAGTTTGGGGCCATGCCCTCTGTACATGGCCCCAGACCCCTCCACAGGGCTTCAATCCCCATGCACAGCCCTCATGCCCCCTCACACACCTCCATCCCTCCACACAGCCCCAGCCCCCCCTGCAGGGCCCACATGCCCCTCTGCATGGTCCCAGTCTGCCTGCATGATCCACATGCACTCCTGCACAGCCCCAACCCCCCACCCCCGGCAGGGCCTCAGCCTCCCCCCAAGGCCCACATGCCCCGTCACATAGCCCCAGATCCCTCACCTGGCCTCAGTTCCACTGCACAGTCCACAGCTCACTGGCAGCAGCAGTGGCCCCCACGTGGCATGGGACAGTGTGGCTTGGCCCCACCTGCTTGGCACCCAGTGCTGCCTGTGCCACATCACAGGGGCCCGGATCACCTTGGCACAGTGCTGTGCACTTTTGGGCAGCTCCAGGCCATTCAGGCTGTCACCTGGGGCCCCATGCCACTTGTGGGGATGGCTTTTTTCACCAGGCTGGGTCCTGCATGCTGTCAGGCTGGGCTACTTCCCTGTATGCAGGACCCAGCCCAGCACCACAGGTGGTCCCTACAAGTTTGCAAGGCCCTGGGCACTGGGCTGGGCCCATGCAATGTGGCATAAGCACCACCAGTTGCCAGGTGGCTGGGGCCAAGCTGCACTGTCCCATGCTGCCCTGTGCCGCATGGGAGGGGGGCTGTACCAGGAGGCTCTGAGAACTCTGATGGCTGCTGTTGCAGCTGGTGAGCTGTGAGCCATGAAGGAAAGCTGGGATTGTGTGAGGGGGGGCATGTGGGCCATGTGGGGGGGCGGGCAGGGGATCCACCCCACCCGAGCTATCTCCCATGGTTTCCCACACCCTCACAGCCTTCCTTCCATCAATCCTCACCATCTACTTACCCGGAACGTAGTCCCTGTCCAGGTCACTGCAGCCTGCATTGCTGTTTGCCCTACATAGGCAGGCAGTGTTCTGCAGCATCAGGGCAAGGGGCAGACATAAAGATGCTCTGGCTGGCTATCAGAGTGGCTGTTTGGAGGACCTGAGCCTCTGGTTGCCTCCGGGCATGGTCCTGGATCATTCCCTGTCCCACTTTTTTCTGGTTTGTTTTTTTTTATACCTGGATATCGAAGTATCAACTGTTGAACCTGCCCTGTACATACGCAGCATGGGGAACATTTTTTTGTTCCCAGTGTGCCTGTTACTGCATCTCATAACTGCTTTGCGATGCAGCAAGAGGCACATGCGGGCTCATCTGGACACACCCATTGATGTTAAACTTCTCATTTTGAACCCAGACCTTCTAACTAGGCTAGAAGGACACAGCCTAGAAGCCATTTTATATTTTACAATATTTATATAATGTAAAAGATATCAGTAAAAAATAGTCAGTAAAAAGTTTGGCTGTCAGGGAAAAGCTTGTTGATTATCAGTAAAAAAAAAAAGAATTATTGGGTTGGCAACCCTATTTAGGAGCTGATGTCAGATTGGCTACCATTCATTCTTACATGTGCGGATTGCCTTGTCTGACCAGTGTAGACTGCAGAGGGGCACTGTAAGCAGTTGATGGCATATATGATATTGAAAGAGTTTCAGGTACATGAATATTAGATGTTATATTCCATGTTATTCAGTCCACTGATGATGTGATCTGTATTGATGAGGGGGCAGAATTGAAAGGCCTAGTGTACCAATTAGAATGGATGTTAGGTAACTTGTTGCTTAGGTGACACTTTGTTTTTTTTTTTAACAACAGCTTTGCAACCTAAGTGGAAAAATGCGGGGTGGTGCACATGGTGGCAGCATACACTGCCCAAAACCAGAGCCTGGCCAACCAGAGCCATGTTTCAGCGGCTAGCCAGGTTCCATGCACTCAGCAGTACTGGCCCTAGCCTCCCCTACCCCAGGTGAGGCAACTTGCCATGCTCCAGAGTGTGCATGCATGGGCATTCCCTAGGGACAAGTAGCAGCGACACAGTTATGTGCCACTGCTATTTGTTCCTGGGGAAACACACACATGTGCTCATTTGGATTTGGATGCACCCCTTGAGGCACCTTAAAAGAGCCTGTTATTTTGATTTTCCATCATTGCTTAGTGTAATGAGGCCAGAGCAGAGCTCTAGACCTAATCAGCCTCAATCAGGGAGGCAGGAATCCCCTAAATTGGTGAATCCCCTAAATTGGTGCCACCTGCAACAAGCCCAGAGCACTGCCTTGGTCCCAGCTAAACCATGGGCAACAGGCCCCACCTGCTCTAGCTCTTAAAAGCCAGACCATCCTGCACTATCCATGTCTGGGAAAAAGCAGTTCTTGCTAGCTGTCTGGTTTGACCTCTAGCTCAGGCTCCTGCTTCTGATTGTAATAGGAGCTTTGGTATATCCTGATTCTGGCTTGACCTCTCACTCTAGCTTCTGGCTTCTCATCAGGGTTTAAACATCAGCATATCCTGTTTTAGGCTGTGGTTCCTGACCCTGGTTTGGCTCTCATAAAGAAAGGCTTTGTTCTATAATTAATTTATCCCCCCAAAAACTTTCCCCCTCATTTTCTTTCTTTCCTACTTTCTCTTTTTTATCTTTTTCCCATTTTTGTTTTGTTTTATTTCTAACACTAAAATCTGCCTTCAACTACTGTAAAGAGTTTACTTTTCCCCAGGCTGCACAGCAGGCAGCATATTCATCCTGCCTGCTTAGTTTTTATACTGGCCTAGAATTATATTAATCTGTGTCAACAAACCGAAAGAGAAAAGGACAGTAGTCATTATACTGAACAAAAAGTCATACCCTAACCATTGCTTAACAAAAAAAGGAGGCTGGAACTGAGGGCCATGGGGGAATGGGATGATGAGCTACAGTAAGGAGGAAAATTACTGTTGTCCTGATAAGCCTTGCCACCACTGGCATCCCTTCTAAAACACAGGACTTGTACGGGAGATAATTAGTTCTTTGACCTAGATACAATTCCTGTACTGAAAGCAAGTTGTACTCCAAGAGTGCGTCCAGATGAGTGGGAATGTGTTTACCTGACATGTGGCAGGTTACCCTGGGGGGGATAGGGAGGCTGGAGATAGCTTTATTTGGGGTCTTAGGGGCCTCTGGGAACCACAGCCCTCCTGAAGCAGAAAGCCTGGCCAGCAGCTGGAGCATGGCTTCAGTCAGCCATGCTCTAGTTTGGGGCTGTGCATGCTGTCACATGTGCCACCCCACTTTTTTTTTTTTTTTTGGCATGGATTTTCCTGGAATCCACCCCCCTCCCATACTGCAATGTAGCAGCATGGGGAATGACTGCATGTGTGGTATGTGGCACTGCAGAAAGATGTGATCTGTGGTGCTTTATGTCTGTACTCATCTGGACGCATCCCAAGAAGGTAAACTAGGGAAGGGAGTAGAAAAATGAATTAGGACAAATTTAAAATGAAAATGAGTTGGAAAAAAGGAAGATTAAAGAAGGAAAGGGAGTTTAAAAATGAAGATAGTAATAGAAGGAAATCTGAGGGGCAACAGTAAGAAATGTATCAGTCAAAACAGACAGTAGAAAGCAAAACTGACAGAGGATGATAAAATTAAATGGCAAGGAGAAGATAAAGGAGGAAAGGGAAAGCAAAGTAAATAGAAATTATAAGAAAGGAAGAATGTCAAACCAGATGCAAAGCCAGAATAAGGACATTAAAGCAGTAGGGAATGTTCCTGACTCTATTTCTTCATCCAGAATAGTTACAAATTCCCCAGGCAGCTTAGTGCAAGTGATTCATGAATGTTGTCTTTTGTGTTAAGTTGTTTAATTTTGTTCCTTTTATCATGTGTTCTGAAGGAACTCTGTTATTCCTTTGACTAAATTAGTGTATTGTTTGTTTGGTTTCTTAGGCATACAGAACATTTCATATTTAACAGTAGTTTTACTTTCTGACATAATCTTTTAAGAGGATTTTTCTGTTTTCTGGAATGCCATAAATTGATGCTCAATAGATATTTGATTAACAAGTTTAATCATTCAGTGTTTGGGAAGAAATGTTTATTACTGTATATTTGACCAACTGCTATGGAAGGGCTTTAATTAGAGGTACTGGTTGCTTAACTAACCAAAAGTAATTTGCAAGAATCACACATGTGCTCAATTGCTCCCCAGTGATACCAATCATTTACTGAGAAATTTGAGACAACGTGTTGAACATGTTACCTGTTCATGACTAGTGGGCATGAGGAAAACTACATTTATAGTGTCATTTAAAGACAATGACCCTCAGTGAAAAAAATGGCACTTTTGAATGACAGAATACAAAAGCAGGCAATACAACCATTTTTCCAAGGTTTTAGATTTTATTATTGGCTTACCTAAACCAATTTGCAAAATAATCGAGTGCTAATCCTGCACATCATTAACTGGCTGAATAATGTTTAAATACTTTTCATGTTCTCTGTAAATTAGATTGTGGTTCTGGGAATGCATAGGTACATGTGAAACTCCATTTAGGTAAATGGTCCCATTCAATTGATGGGGCTACTTACACATGTAATCTTAAATAAATATATACACAGAGGTTGAGCTACACAATTTTTTTTTACCTTTAGAATATCTGTTTAGAAACAGATATGATAAAAGCAGTAGGATCACTTATTGTAGATGTAGTAATAATCTTTTGAAGGTTTTTATATCCATATGACTTTATAATAACTACTCGCCAATTGCCCATCAAGAATGCCAGGGGAGTGGGGAGTGGGTGGGGATGGAGTCCCGGACCTCCCCCCTGGGCCCGCTCCCACTTCCCTCCTGCTTCTTGAGGTCCAGGCCCACTGTTCCCCCACCACTCCCCCACCATGGTGGGCTGGCTTTTCCTCCACTCAGGCCCACCCCTTCCCCCGCATTGGGCCCAGGCTCACCTCCCCCCCCCCCCCTCAAGTTCCCTGCGGGAGCAGGGGGTAGGATGGGCAAGGCCAGCCCTGCTGGCCTAACCCCCACCCCCCTCTGTCCACTCTGTTGCTGCCGCCTCCAGGGAGCAGGGTGAGGGGGGCAAGGCCAGCTGTGCTGGCCTTGCCACTCCCATTCTGTCCCTTGTGTCCCCACCATCATGGTGGTGGGCTGCCTTCTGTCAGAACACTTCTTCATGCTTTGATTGGCTGTTTGTCAGCCAATCAGAGCTCAAATAAAGCATTACAGACAGACAGACAGACTTAGGCTTTTATAATATTAGAATATTATAATGAACTATGATAATAATAATAACAACTATGTTTTAGACAAGTAGAACTGTCTGCTCTAAGGAGATCTGCCCGTTAAGGTACACCTCTTTAAATCCATTTCTAAACCAATTCAGAAAATGGTGTATTATAAAACTATAGTATATCAATCAGTGCACTATAAAAATATAGTATATCAACCATCTCTAAATGTTTCTAGGACTATGGGTTGGGTAAAAGTGAGAGGAAAGTTTTATATATGGCTTCTAATTATGCTTCTAGAATTTTGAAGAAGAGCTACTTCAAGGTCTGCACATACCAGTTGAAAAGATGGAATTACTGAACAGATAGCTCAAGCAGTGTAAAGGTTATTATATTGTTTACTATCATACTCTTGGACTGGTGCAGTAGTTAAAGACATGTTATCTCCTTCCAGCACCTCAGAGAATAGCTAGATCACTACCAAATTGCTCATTATCTGTAACACTCACTAGAACCTTTAAATTGTCTGCCTAATGTTAGACATGTATAGGTACCTAAATAAATGGACTGCTTTTCAAAAGTATTGCACAAGCACATCTCTAATCTATTATTAACCCCATTGGAAGGGACAAGTGACCAGTAGCTTGAAAACAAGGCTGTTTATTTAGGTTCCTAAATATGGCTATACATGTCATTGGCCACATCTACATATTCATTAATACAGCATAATTATGGCACATTAAGCTTAGTACCTATAATGACAGATACTAACAGTACACTGTAATCGGTGCTACTGCGTATTAGCTCAGAGGAATAGGGTATTTTTAGTGATGTTAATGAGTATTAGACTAAATCGACTGTACTTTAGTGCATTAGCCCACTATGCTAATGCACAGTAGTCTTCTGCACATTAAGTATTTTGTGTTTGGTACCCACCTATGCAAGTATTGACTTGTGACTACAAAATAAATTCAGGTGTATGAATAGGGCCAAATTTCAGGTGAAGGACTCTAGTACTCGTCTCTTAAAAAATACTGATCTTACTGAGCAAGGAACTAGGTGAAAGCGGTAATGTAGGGTGTCCTAACCCCATGAAATTTTGTGGTGTTCATGGGATGTCATGCATGTTTTCTTGAATTTACTGATATGGCGTGTGTAGTATCTATGTATAGGGAGCACCAACCTAAATTTAGCCTTATCATTATTATGTCTATATGAATTGTGGTATTTGATATTAATGTAATTTTTATGTTTTATATTTTGTCTAAGACTGTTTAGTCGGGAAATGATCAATATAACATTCCTTCCATATTCACACTTAAGAGAGATAATCACTGAAAAATAGTATGTAACATGAATATGTTTAATGGCCAATCAAATGGATCCTTGAGGATGTAGTCTGAGGCACTTGAGCCAGGCCATTCCAGACAATGGGGAATGCACATTTTAAAAGGAGAGATGTGTAGAGAGAACTGTACCTGACAATTGAGGCTATTTAGAGAAGGGTATTTCTTACAGTGGGGAAATTGACAGACAGACAGTATCCTTAGGATAAGTCTGAAAGTATGTGAATATTCTCCCAATCATAATTAGATCAGGAAGGACTTCTGGTCTGATAAACAGAACCTTGGGAGGCAATAATAATAGTATGGGATCCCCAAGAATACAATGGATAATGTATGTAAATGGCCACATAAGAAACCATACTTAAGTTTTGACATAAGAGCAAGGGTTGGTATTTAGTTTTACTGGTCATACTGGCCTTCAGATCTTTAACCAGAGGGCTGGACATTCTGGATGACAGAAGTTGCACAGAGCCTTGACAGAAAGGCAGAAGCAGAAGCTGCTTTCTAATCTGTTTCATAGTTTCATAGTTGTTAGGGTCGGAAGGGACCTGAGCAGATTATCAAGTCCGACCCCCTGCCATGGGCAGGAATGAATGCTGGGATCAAATGACCCAGCTATGTGATTATCTAGTGTCCTTTTGAAGACCCCCAAGGTAGGAGTGAGCACCACTTCCCTTGGAAGTTGGTTCCAGATCCTAGCCACCCCGACTGTGAAGTAGCTCTTCCTAATGTCCAGCCCGAACCTACTCTCAGTCAACTTGTGGCTGTTATTCCTAGTTACTCTGAGTAGTGCTTGGGGTAACAAGGTCTCTCCCATTCCCCACTGGTTCCCCCTGGTAAGTTTATAGATGGCCACCAGATCCCCTTTCAGCCTTCTCCTGTGGAGGTTGAACCAGTACAGGTCCCGTAGCCTCTCTTTGTAGGGCCTGCCCTACTGCCCCCTCATCATGTGAGCGGCCCTCCCCTGGACCCTCTCAATGCTGGCCACATCCCTCCTAAAGTGCAGCATCCAGAACTGGACACATTACTCCAACTGCAGCCTGATCAATGTCACATAGAGGGGAAGGATCACCTCCTTGGACCTGCTCGTGATGCATCTGTGGATGCATGACAAGGTACAGTTAGCCTTACTGACTGCATCCTCACATTGGCAGCCCATGTTCATCTTGGAATCAATAATGACTCCAAGATCCCTTTCTGCCTCTGTGCTGATGAGAAGGGAGTTCCCCAGCCTATAGGCATGCTGCTAGTTCTTTCTCCCCAGGTGCAGTACCCTGTACTTCTCAGTATTGAATCCCATCCTATTCATATCTGCCCAGTCCTGTAACCTGTCCAGATCTAGTTGTAGCCTGTCCCTTTCTTCTAGCAGCTCACCTCTTCCCACATCTTAGTGTCATCCGCAAATTTGAACAAGGTGCTTTTCACCCCCTTGTCCAAGTCGCTGATAACTACGTTGAACAGTACGGGCCCGAGGACCGAGCCCACATCCCTCCAGGTCAAAAATGATCCATCCACCACCATTCTCTGGGTGCAGCCCTCTAGCCAATTTGCTATCCATCTGACTGTGAAGGCATCAATGCCACAGTCACCTAGTTTTTTAATGAGAATGGGGTGAAAGATGTCAAAGGACTTCCTAAAGTCCAGGAAGACTATGTCCACCATGACACCTGCGTCCAAGGATTTTGTGACCTGATCGTAAAAGGTAACCAGGTTGGTTTGACGGGACCTGCCCCTAATGAACCCATGTTGGCTGCCCCTGAGCATAATCTCCCCTGCTGGTCCCTCGCAGATGTGCTCCTGGATAATTTTCTCAAAAAGCTTCCCCAGGACTGAGGTAAGACTAATGGGCCTATAGTTACCTGGGTCCTCCTTCCTCTCTTTTTTGAAAATAGGGACCACATTGGCCTTTTTCCAGTCCTCTGGCACCTCGCCAGAGCGCTACAAGTGCTCATAAAGTTGTGCCAGGGGCCCCACAATGACTCCTGACAATTTTCTCAGCACCCTGGGGTGGAGAGCATTAGGACCTGCTGATTTAAACATGTCCAGCTGACCAGAAGTTCCTTAACTAGGTCATCCCTGACCCTAGGCCTAGCGGTGTCTCTCCTGAATCCATCCAGATTCCCAGTGTGGGTGATACCTGGAGGCCCCTGCTCAGAAAAATGGAGGCAAAGCATTTGTTAAAGAGGCCATCTTTTTCATCTGGTGCAACCACCAGATTGCCAAGTGTGTCCTGCAGGGGCCCCATGTTACCTGGTGCCTTCTTTTTACACCCTATGTTTTTAAAAAAGGACTTCTTGTTATCTTTGATCCTTGTCGCTAGTCCTAGTTCTGTCTCCACCTTGGCCTCCCTAACAGCCCCCCTACAGCCTCGAGCAACAGAGGTATAACCCTTCTTGGTGATAGTCCCCCTCTTCCACCAGATGTACACCTCCTTTGTAGGTTTCAGATGTTCCTGAATGCATTTAGTGAGCCATGGGGGCTTTTGAGTACTGTTGCCCCCTTTGATTTGCATTGGGACTGTCACCCTTTGGATTAGGAGGATCATCTCCTTAAGGAATGACCACTCATCTTGGACTCCCAACTCCCCTACCCTCTGGGACCTCTGTGCCTCTCCTACTAATCTCCTTAACTCATTGAAATCAGCCCTCCTGAAGTCAAAGGTTACTGCCTTGCTGCAGGTCTTTGACACCCTACACTGGATCGTGAATTCCAGTAGGTGATGATCGCTATCGCCCAGGTGGTTGAGAACCCACAGTCTCCTCACCAGGTTATTGCCTGTGGCCAGGACCAGGTCCAGCAAGGCATTTCCCCTGGTGGGACTGTGCACCTCTTGGGTTAGGTGGAAGTCCTGTATCTTGGCTTGGAACCTACGTGAGCAGTCAGACCTGACTGACTGCTTCTCCCAGCAGATGTCCAGCTAGTTTAGGTCACCCATGATGACCTCATCCCTTGACTTATCTGCCTCTGCGAGCTGACCCGAGAATTCCCGGTCCAGCTCTTCCCCTTGGTTGAGTGGTCTGTAGTAGACATGCACTGTTAAGTCCCTTTCCCTATGACCTCCTTGTATTCTGTTCAGCTGAGAAGGTGCATTTTGGGTCTAAAATACAGGGTAAGAGCAGATTAATGTTCTGGTATTTCCTTTAGTTTGTTTATTCCAATATTGTTGTCAGTATCTTAACATGTGGTTACTGATTTATTATCTTTGCTTTTGAATTTGTAATAAATCCCCTTGTTATCTTTTATAATATACTTATTGTCAGTGATAACTTTGATTTCTGATTCTGGCAAGCCTTTTCTATGGAAAGAGGGCTCTAAAATTTCTGAGCATATGACTGGATATGACTGCTTTGCTTCTTGCTGGCAAGATCAATGACCACAGCAGTCTTTCCTGCCCCTTGAGAAGGGGGATGGACCCAGTGATCTCACAAGGTCGCTTCTGGCCCTAAACTTCTGTGAATCTCCACTGGGAGCTGGCAAGACTTAGGTGAGGCGAGTAATACTGAGGTGCCATAAATTAGGTAGGTGATCTTTGGAGCATCTCAGTATTTTCTCAGTGGTCAAACAGCAGACAGCAGGGAGGCATTTAGGGTTGAAGGGAACCCCTGAAGATGTCAGAACACTCTGAGAGTGTCTCAAAGATCCGTTGGACTTCAAATGAGGTCATGATATGTCAGACAGTATTTGAAAAAAATTAAATGGGGCTATGACTGGAAGTGAGAGTGTACTTGAGTATATGGGAACTGATTCAATTGTACATACAACATACAATTTCAGTAATATGTAGGAGAAAGAGGAAAATTGATTTTTCATAGGGAAAAAATTGTCACATAAAGCAGGTTTCCTAGGTTTTACTGGGCTTTCTCCCAAGCCCACTTTTCTCCTATGCTCAACAAACAACTCCTTTTTCTCTCCAATCAGTGAAATGCAAAATGTGGATATGTTACAGTAAAGGGTAGAATGAGAACAAACTGCAGTTACTTCTCTGTATCTTTGCTATTTTTTTCCAGTGATGGCAACTTTGCTGCATTTTCCTTCATATCCCTGTACAGCCAAATTCTTGTTAATTTCCCCTCATTGCACTCCTCCTCTGTAAAGGGGAAGTGAAGATTAATGGGATTGCAAAGGTATCTCTGAGGGCATAATTCGGCCTTCAGTATCCTTACTATTGGTAATAATGCAAAAGAAAGAAAGAATTTAACTTGGGTTTCAGGACTTGGAGTGAATTGTGAGAGTGTCATTAAAAGAAAACCAAACAATTAACAGTAGCAAGTTGGGTATGAATACCCTTCAGGACAATCAACAAAGTATTCATTGTATACATCCTCACACAAAGCTTTATTCCAAAAAGCACCCATTAAAATGGCAATCTTTTAATTTTTGTTAAATTTATTCAATAAAACTGATAATGCTTTAAAACAATGTTTTCCCAGGTGAAGTTTGACACATTCAGCCCCATATTAAATTTTAATAGATTTAGCTTTAGCATCTAGCTGTAGATTTGAAGCAGTTTTATCAAAGCGCTTTCGTGTATTACTCCTGGCCTATTCACGTAGAGATATACCTCAATCAATTAATTTACTGTATGAAACACTGCATTCAAGGAATATCTACAACTTGAGAAGTGCTTTGTTGTGCTGTATAATATTATTTGTATAAGAAAGTCAATGTACGTGCACTTACCAAATGTTCTTTCAATTAATTCAGTTAATAATTCAATGAATAATGCACTACTGAAGGTGTTTACAAATGCAGAACATTTGCTAATTTTACTCACTGTCACCCATTGGTGTTTTCTTTAAATACTACAGTAAACTCTCTGGTAACTGGCACCTCACAAGCTGGCATGCCAGTTAACAGAGTATGCCGGCTTGTAAGGAAAAGTGAAACTGGAAGTGCCCACCGTGGCACTTCCGGCTTCTCCGAGCCCCCATGGCAGGGGCATAACAGGCTGCGCAGGGCCCACCTCCCTGTCCCGCGGGGCCCACAGGACCTGGTGGGAAGCACGGTGATGCTATGGGAGGGGCAATGATGCTGTGGGAGGGGTGGAGGGATGCCCCAGAGATGGTGGGAGAACTTTATATTGGAAATAGCTAACGTACTCAATTGCCACCTATCGTGGATCTGTCTGGTCTGAATAAGCTTCAACTGCTGATTGCTTTAATATGAATGAAAGCATGACATGAACCCTTGCAAGTACTGTACATCAAATAGTACATCAAGTACTGTACATCAATTAGCTCAACAATTTATATATATATTTAATACATAGGATCTTTTTTATTAATAAATATTAATATGGTGCTTTTATGGTGATCCAATTGCAGTAAATAGCTTCCAGGGTAAGTGGAAATGCATGCTGTATAACTCCTCCAATGGTTCTTTTGTAGTGATAAATCTGTTTTTTGGGAAGATTTATATATTTTTTCATCTCCTATAGATCTCATTCAGATCACTTTTTATCATCAGATGATGCAGACTGCATGAAACATCCTGAACTGAAACAATTAATTTATTTTAGGGAAAACCTAATAATGAAAAAGTTATAGTACTTGGAGGGGTTGGACTCTTTTGCTTCTTTCATACTAATGCTGTTTGTCAAGGATGTTATTCTCTTTAGAACACTTGTCCCTTTGTAAACTCTAGGCATGACTGCAGACTAGCTGGTTTTCCACATAAAGGAAACACAGCTTCCTCTAATGCAAATGAAATTTGTTCATTATAATGAACAGTAAAAGTGAAGGTCAAATAGTAAATTTCACTCACTGATGTTGCTAATTTAAATTAACTACAAAGCTGAGAAAAGCATAAAAGCAAAGAAAACAGTGTTGACAAACTAAAATCCAAAAGTTTTACTTGGCTTAATTTATATCTATGGAAAATAAAAGGAACATGATTCATCATGAGTAGGTTATGCACAATCCTTTACTTTTAAAAATGAGCTTTCAACTGCAGAAAAATGGACTTCCATTTTTTTTCAGTCCTTATTCTATGCAATTACTGACCAACTGATCACCTGAATTGCATTTACTGAGTTATGTTCCTATATAAAAGACAGAAAAGGGAAATTCAGTGTGTGGCTGTAAAGGTGCCTCAAAAGACTAGTACAGAAAACCTGGGGATAGAGTTGTGCAAAATAGAGTTGATTTGTTTATGAACTGAAGATGGATATCACTTTTATCTCCAAAAGTGGAGGAAGAGACTGGGACCATCTTCTGACCTTTTTACTTTCCCTGAGTATATCTATACATAAGTTTTTACTGAGGAACTGACTAATTAGCTCTGCAGTAAAGCATCACCATCTACACATGTGCCCATATTAGGGTGCAGTAAATTAATTAACTGTGCTATAGGATAGTACTGTCTGGGACAAGTACTATTCTATGGCAGAGTTATTTAGTGAGCTGAAATGCATGTGTAGATGGTGACTTGGGCTGGCTGGGGCATGAGGGTGCTACAGTGCAGGGGGCTGCCTGCTGGCTAGTCCTGCAGTAAAGCACACTCATGCCCCAGGCAGCCCCTCTGCAGCAGGTGAGCTGGGGTGGAGTAGCTCTGGGCAGGCAGGCTGATCCCCCAGGCTCCTTGCCAGCTGGGGCTACCCCAGCCCGGCTCAATGTGCTACGTTCCCAGGCACATGTGTAAATGTTGCACCCAATAGCAAGAAACTCCGACTGTGCCAGAGTTTATTGTTATGTTCTAATTGCACATATAGATGCACCCCTTGAGAAGTGCCTTACTCTGAGTAAACCCACTGAAAACAAATGGCACTACTCAAAGAATAAAGACATAGTCACCATTAGTAAAGATACCAGAATCTGATCCATATTTTGCAAGAAGTAAAACTTCAAAGGGACAAACTTTGCCCTCTGACATGACTTCATTTGTAGCCATGGATGAGAAAACAGTATTTGGTTTCACATCCTTTATTGCTGTGACATGACTGTAACACTATCAGGCTGCTCTTGAGACAGAAGTGGTGAAATAAGAGAAACTGATAGAAGAGCTTTTCTTTAAAATTGGAGGTGTTCACTACTTCACAAGCCAGAAAAAATAGTAAAAATGCTCATCTCTCTTCTCAAGTACAAAGCAAATATACTGTAGGAATACCTTTAGTGTTGTTATAAAAGTGCTAGAGTTGCTCATGTTACTTATTTTTCCTGGGCCAATTTTAAAAGATACTGATTATTTCTAGCTATCTAGTTTGTTGTGTTTTAAGGGCCCTAAACTCCTTTTACTCAACATGCTTCACAATTTTTTTGTGAAATGTATGAAAGCCAGACTTCCCCAGTCCTCCTGTGCTCATACTAAAATGACTTGATTTCAAGTAGATCCTTTCTTCTTCCCTGTTAATACACTGTGGGCATGTCTACATGTGCACATTTACTTTGCAGTAACCTAAATTACTTCACAGAATGGGCACGCATATACATGTGCATGCCTGTGCTGTGCAGCAACAATGGTGACTTACACCAACTAAGATGTAAATTTGATACCTGCATGATGCAGGTGTCACATTTATGCTGGATTAGTTACTGTGTAGTAATGCACGTGTAGATGCATTACTACGCAGTAACATGGGAGCCTCCCATCTGGCTCTGCCCAATCACAAGGGGGCTGGCCAGAGCCCAGCCCCAGGGCTCCTATCTGGCCCACTCTCCTGCTTCTGGGCTGGACTGCTCTGGCAGGCCCTAGCTACAGGTTCGAAAAGGCTGTGGCCATTTTATTTTGTAGGCAACACACTCCGGGAACCTGAAGGAGCCTGTGCTCACTGGTGGAACACAGCAGGCCCTGTGTGCCCCCCCTGGACAGACCACAGGCTGTGTTTGCTGGGTCTGTCCTGCTCCAGAGCTGCTGCCTGGCCATAGGTGAGTGCTGCAGAGGACTGCAATTTGCTGCACCTCTTGCCCAGCCCTGTGATCCCACCAGAGACAATTCAGAGAGATTTGGAAAGATTTGGTGATTCGGACATAGACAGCATTAAATGTTTTTTTCTGCATACCTCTAGGTATCTGGAGGCTCATGAACACTGCGATACTGGTGTGCATGGAGTATTCCACATAAGTGTGACGGGCTCCCCAGCATGCTCAGCAGCAGACCCAGAAGTGGACCAGAAGCACTTCTGGTTCACTTCCGAGTCTGCCAAGGAGCGTGCGGGGGGAGGGGGCCTGCACCCACCTGGCTCAGCAACTGCTGCCTCCTGGGTCTGGGGGGGCACTTGGGGTCCCCCTGAAGCCGATTGCCAAGTCAGGGGGGCAGCCCCACCCCCCCGTGTGCTCCCCAGAGGACCCAGAAGTGGACCAGAAGTACTTCTGGTCCACTTCCAGGTTCGCCACTGTGCACATAGAGCGCACCCCCCACTGCACTCCTATGGGATGCTCCATGAGCTCCAGCTGTGCAGCATTCACAAGCCATGCTGGTACCTTGAGGTAAGTAGAAAAAACTTTTAAAGCTGTGTCTGTGCCCGAATCAGAGATTCTCCAAATCAGGATCAAATCTTCGAATTCGGCCAAATTGAATCAGGGACAGTGATCCGAATCAACTCACTGTCCCTGATTTGGGCCAAATCTGCATCTGGATTGAATAGGGCCCACTTTGCACACCTCTAGAGCTAATCAAACACTGGCATGCATCTACCAAGGTATCTTGACCAAGGCTAAAGATGTCATCCTCCCACTCTATTTGGTCTTGGTGAGACTGCAACTGATGTACTACACCCAGTTCTGGGTGCCGCACTTCAGGAAAAATGTGGAGAATCTCAAGAAAGTCCAAAGGAGGCCCACGTGCATGATTAGAGGCCTAGAGACTGGGTCATATGAGGAGAGGCTGAAAGACTTGGGACTGTTCAGCCTGGAGAAGAGAAGACTCAGAGGGGACTTGGTAGCAGTCTGTAAGTATATTAGGGGAGTACATCAGGGCCCGGGTGAGCAACTATTCACCAAGGCCTCCCAGGGGAGGACTAGAAATAATGGGCACAAGCTGATTTAAAGATAACTTCAGACTAAATGTAATAAAAATCTTTACAAGTCGCGTACAGAGGATTTGGAAGAGGCTCCCCCAACAGGTGGTAGTCACCCAAGCTGGTGATCTTCAAAAAGTGTCTTGATGCTCATCTTGCTGGGGTCATCTGACCCCAGCAGTCTTTCCTACCCAAGTGCAGGGGGGCTGGACCCAATGACCTGTACGGTCCCTTCCAACCCCTAACAACTATGAAACTATGCTTGCTTCTTGGGAAAAGTCCCATACACTCCCCTCCCTATGGCCCAGCTAGCTCATCTGCTGCTTTAGATAGCAAACTGTCTGCACCAAAGCTGAAAGAGAATGGGGGTAGCTGAGCTCCTGGGCATATGTTGCTCCAATGAAGGAGCACATTTCTAGCACCAGAGTCAGCATGGAATGGATAAGTGGTGTGGAGCCCTGGGCTTTCCTCCTGGGAGCTAGGGCATGTAAGAAAAGTCCCATCCCTTCTTCTCTGTCCCCTGCATATGGCCAAGAAGGCTGCAGCCAGCCAGTAGGGAATAGGGTAAGCAGGGCAAGCCCTAGGACACGCTCCTGGGAGCCAGGACACTGCACTGCCTCAGGAGAAAGTCTCATTCTCTGTTGCATGTGGCCAGCTACTGGGTGCTGCCATAGGCAGCAACCTGCTTTCATCAAAGCCAGGGCTTCTGGGGTCCAGGACACATGCCACTGTGGGGAAAAGTCCTATCCCCTCTTGTTGCGACCAGTGAAGCACAGCTGCTTCACTGAAGGAGCAAATTGCTGGCACCAGAACCAGCAGGTAATGGGTTAAGTGGTGTGGAGCTAGGGTAGTTAGGTAAAATCCTATCTCCCTCTCCCTCTCTTCCCTCCTCTTCATGTAGTTAACAAGACTGCTGCAATAAGGCAGCAAGCTGCCCAGCAAGGAATAGATTAAGTAGCACCTTGCCCTGAGCCATGCTGTTCACAGTGCGGCTCTTCCGTAGGCATGGCCAGTTCCATACCCCAACCCACCTGCAGCAACACAAAGAACAGCAGCAGTAAAAGCCCTGGCTAGCTTTAAAGGCTCATTTTAGGGGTTCCTGGAGCTGTGTGTAACCGGAAGCCTTCTTCACTGCACTCCTGCCACCCTTGTTGCATCCTACACATCATAGAACTTAGTCATGTTGCTTCTCACATTGAAGCAATGATTTTTTTGTGGTAGTAGTTGTATAGTTTAAAGATTAATATATAATATAATAAACTAATAAACAGTCCAATAAAGTTCTATTGTTTTGTTGCAATCTCAAACTGAATAATGTTGATGTACCATGCCATCTGCACCCAGTCCGCTTTCAAAATCCTAGCTCAGGTCATGAAGGGACATCCCAATTTTCTAATAATTCCTGTTCTTTTCTCAGAGCACTTGTCTGAGGACTTTTACAAAACACCAGTGGAGACAACTGTCCAGCCTAAAAATGAGCATTGACTTCTTTTCTTGTCACCAATGACAGTTTGCCCTTTTGCACCTTCAAAAGTGAACTAAAGAGAATGAAAAATGTAATTTAGTGCTACCTGTGCACTTGCTTATTGCAAGGTATTGGCTATACTATGAGCCTTGTCATTATTGGAAGAAATGAAATGTGCTTTTTCCACTCCCTTCCTGCCCCTATACTGATCGCATTCCTCTTAGCTGAGTTTGAGTTCTTAGGAGATAGTTCAAGGATAAATTCTGAGTGATTGGCTGGATTGTTGGAGCTCTGGACAGAGTTTTAAATGCTCTGCATCAGGAAGAAAGGAAAGGAAGGGAAAGGAAAGGAGAGCTGTGTTTCACCCATTTAAAACATTCTCCTATTCTGACTCCCCAATACAACATCAACAAAACTGCATCTAGATTCCATATGTGTAGTGAGCAATTACCAGTGATAGTAAAGGTTGCATAACAGAGTCTACCAGGGGAAGGTGCTTGCTTGGGATAACTGCAGCATTGTCTGGTCTCTGAGATTTACTTCTGAAGCCAGCCCAGGCAGGGCTTCTAGCTCTGGTGCATTCCACTCTGAGACCCTGGGCTTTCAGTCACTTACCCTCCCTGTTATTTCTATGGTTCTGCCTACTAGGTTCCAGTTATGTTCCTGACAAAATTGCTTTGTTTCTTGTTGGGGATCAGTGCATTCAGCTCAGACCCATGCTCACCAGTTACACTCTCCTTGTACACCCTGCCCTGTCCATTGTCATGCTTGTATCATTTAGCTTCCCTGGAGCCTCCTGGGTGGCACCCATCCCCACCTTGTTGATGCATCAACAAGATTGTTCAAGTCCTTGTACATGGACATGTCTTCTGTCATATATGCCAGCATCTCTGGCTTCATTGTCTCTTTAACTCATTCTCTGTCCTGCTCCAGCTCTCCTCCACTCCCACTGCCTACTGTTCATATATAAATTAGCCAACAAAACTTCAGAATGCAACATTATCATGAACACATTTAAAACAGAAATGGTACAGTAAAACCCACAGTCCATCATGCAAGGTTATTAGGGTTAGGTCATAATTTCAAAAGTATCATTACAAAGTATAAAATGTTTACTATAAATGAAGGCAAAATAGCCTATAATGCACACACAAAAGGATGATTTAGAGAATGGAATTATTTGCAACAAAATATGTCTAAAAAAATCTGAATGAGCATATCATTACTGATGTATAGTGAAAAGAAGCTTGTTGCTATCCTCTCCGACTTGCTTTTCGTAAGACATTTGAGTACATACAAGTACTTCCATGGCTCATTTCAAGTCATCAGTTAGATTTAATGTGTGCTGTGACAGTATGGATACAATGCACGGTGAAAAAATTGAATTCCCAGTTAATTTAATAAGCTCATAAAATACTTAATAGAATACATATTTGTATTCAAACTCAGATAAGAGAAGTTACGTTTGCTTCTGTATTGTTGTTGGACTTTTTAATCTGGTTGGTATCTTTCATAATTCTACTACTAATAGTTATGCATTCTCTTTTCAAAACTTATACTTCATTTGTTGCCTGAAGTTTCTATTGTGACATCATTAGAAATTTCATTTCCCCCCCTTAATCTACATCTGTTTTATATAATTTTCTTCCTGGAATGCAAATATTGCTTCTAATGCTAAATTCACAACCATCATTATCACCATTATTATTGTGAGCAGTATTAGTAATAGATTCATTATCATTTTCATCACTTAAAAACAAGTTCATTATCTGATAACACAATTTTCCTCATGTATATTTTGAGACTCTTGACTTTCCTTATTCATATTTTTGGAGATATGCTTTCCTTGCTATCTGTAAGGAACAAATCTTTTTTGAGAATATTTTTATCCTGCTTTTCATTCATTCATTCATTCATTAATGAAGACCACTTCACCAGAGGGATGAGCTGCACCTGGAATTTTCAGGTCAGCTCACAGAGGCTGTAAGGACAAGGAATATAGTTGTCATGGGTGACCTAAACTACCCAGACATCTGCTGGGAGGATCTGTCAGATAGGTCTGAATGCTCATGTATGCAGGCTAAAAACCTACATGACCTCCACCTAACCCAGGAGGTATATAATCCCATCAGAGGAAATGCCTTGCTGCATTTGGTCCTTGCCACAGGCAATGACCTGGTGATGGATCTGCGGGTGCTCAACTACCTAGGCGTTAGTGACCATCATCTGCTGGAATTTACCCTGCACAGGATGGTGAAAACAATCAATAAGCCAAAAGTCCTTCACTACAGGAGGGCTGATTTCAATGAGCTAAAGAGATTAGTAGAAGAGACATTGGGGACTCAGAGCTTCAATGAGATGGGAGTCCAGGACAGGTGGTTCTTCCTTGAGGAAATGATCCTCTGAGCTCAGAGAGAGTCAGTCCCAATGCGAACCAAAGGAGGCAAAAGTGCAACCTCCCCCC
>NW_005841945.1:2524640-2536389 GCF_000455745.1 Alligator sinensis | reverse complement strand
AAAGCCCCCCCCCCCCCCCCCCCCGAACCTTGGCTCAGTGAAGGCATCCAGGAGGGCCTGAGGGCAAAAAAGGTGGCATACAATCAGTGGAAGCAAGGGGCAATCACCAACGAGGATTACACCTCTGTTGCTCATGATTGCAAGGAGGCGGTTAGGAACGCCAAGGCAGAGATGGAACTAGGGTTGGCAACCAAAATTAAAGATAACAAAAGGTCCTTTTTCAAATACATAGGGAATAAGAAGAAGGCACCAGGTAACATGGGGTTCCTACAGGACAGGCTTGGCAATCTGGTGATTACAGCAAAGGAAAAAGATGACCTCTTCAGCGAGTCCTTTGCCTCCATATTCTGTGCAGGGACCAGGACAACTCCACCACTAGAATTACAGATACCAAAATTAAAGATAACAAAAGGTCCTTTTTCAAATACATAGGGAATAAGAAGAAGGCACCAGGTAACATGGGGTTCCTACAGGACAGGCTTGGCAATCTGGTGATTACAGCAAAGGAAAAAGATGACCTCTTCAGCGAGTCCTTTGCCTCCATATTCTGTGCAGGGACCAGGACAACTCCACCACTAGAATTACAGATAGGTTCAGGGGACACGACACCATGCCTAGGGTCAGGGATGATCTAGTTAGTGAACTCTTGGAGGGGCTGGACATGTATAAATCAGCAGGTCCAGATGCTCTTCATCCGAGGATACTGAGGGAATTAGCAGAGGTCATAGCAAGGCCCCTGGCACGGCTGTATGAGCACTCATGGTGCTCTGGCCAGGTCCCAGAGGACTGGAAAAGGGCCATTGTGGTCTCCATTTACAAGAAGGGGAGAAAGGAAGACCCAGATAACTATAGGCCAGTTAGACTCACCTCAGTCCTTGGTAAGACCTTTGAGAAAATTATCAAGGGTCCCTGCAGAACACATCTGCAGGGACCCAGAATGGGAGGCAATGCTCAAGTGCAACCACAATGGGTTCATTGTGGGCAGATCCTGCCTGACTAACCTTGTTTCCTTTTATGACCAGGTCACAAAGTCCTTGGATGCAGGTTTTGAGGTGGATGTCGTCTACCTGGACTCCAAGAAGGCCTTTGACACTGTTTCTTACCCCATGCTCATAAAAAAACTAGGTGACTGTGGCATTGATGCCTACACAGTCAGATGGGTGGCAAATTGGCTTGATGGTCGCACTCAGAGAGTGGTGGTAGATGGGTCAATTTCGATCTGGAGGGACGAGGGCAGTAGAGTTCCCCAGGGCTCAGTCCTTGGGCTTGTGCTATTCAACATCTTTATCAGTGATTTGGAGGTGGGCGTGCAAAGCACACCGTCCTAATTCTCTGATGACACAAAGATGTGGGGAAAAGTGGGCACACTGGATGGGAGGGAAAGAATCCAACTAGATCTAGACAGGTTACAGAGGTGGGTGAATGAGAATAGAATGGAATTCAACGCAGACAAGTGCAAGGTGCTGCATCTAGGGAGAAGGACCCTGATACATACCTATAGGCCGGGGAACACCCTTCTCAACAACACGGTGGCTGAAAGGGATCTTGGAGTCATTGTTGACTCCAGGATGGACATGAGCCGCCAATGCGAGGAAGTGGTCAATAAAGCTAACCGCACCTTGTTGTGCATCTACAGATGCATCACTAGCAGGCCCACAGAGGGGATCCTTCCCCTCTGTGTGGCACTGGTCAGGGTGCAGTTGGAGTACTGTATCCAATTCTGGGCACCACACTTCAGGAGGGATGTGGCTAACTTTGAGAGGGTCCAGAGGAGGGCCACTTGCATGGTCAGGGGGCAGCAGGCCAGGCCCTATGCAGATAGACTAAAGGGCCTGAATCTATTCAGCCTCCACAAGAGAAGACTGAGAGGGGATCTGGTGGCCATCTATAAACTCACTAGGGGGGGACCAGCAGAAAATAGGTGAGGCTCTATTCCCCCAGGTACCACCTAGGATAACTAGGAATAATGGCCCCAAATTGATTGAGATCAGATTCAGGCTTGATATCAGGAGGCATTACTTTATGGTTAGGGCTACCAGGCTGTGGAATGGGCTCCCAAGAAAGGTGGTTCTCTACCATACCTTGAGGGTCTTCAAAAGGAGTTTGGATAGATACTTGGCTGGGGTATTAAATCCCAGCACTTGTTCCTGCCCAGGGCAGGGGGTTGGACTTGATGATCTGTTCAGGTCCCTTCCGACTAGAGAAACTATGAAACTAATTCAGATATTTTTAGAGCTTTCTTTCTTTGGATCATTTTTCCTTTAAACTATTTTGTAATTATAGAAACATTTATGTTCAATTCATCTTTCCTTATCTACATATAAAGTGTTTTATTTTCAAATGCCTTAAGATCAACAAAAGACATTTTCCTAAGATTGTCTGAACTAAGAATATCTTGAGTTCTACATCTGTATGTTCAGATAGCCATGACTGTAGACATAAAAGATATATAGATAATTATGTTATTGAATTGTTGTTTTATTAACTTCATATTCCTCTTTACTGGTCAACTAACATCTCAGAAGGTATGCTTTTGATTCTCCTGGGTCCTTGCTAACAGATGCCATTTTTCAAAGAAGAATTTTGGCATAGGCATAAAATAAATGCACTGTAGATAGGCAAAATTATTATATGATGGTGAAAGGCCAGATCGTGTTCCCCTGATAAATTTCCCATTGACTTCTTTCAGCAAGTATTGGGTTCTAGAATTAAACCTGGACAGTGATTTTGTTTCATCTGCATAATACCACACACACAAAAACCCACTGGAAGTTAAATAAATATACATACATTTCAGGGGTAAGATACCGTAATTTTAACTAGAAACATAATTTGCATGATTTAAAGTAATTGAAATGCTACAAATGTATTAGTGCAGCATAATTGCTAACAAAAATATCTGAAGACCCATAAAGTATTGAATGTAATCAAATAATTATTTTTTATTGCAAAGAATTTATTTGAAATGTTAACCTATATTGTTATAGAATTTAGGACATTCAAAGTCTATTTGTCAGCCTAGCACAAACATGATTACATTAATTGAGTGTCATTATATGTTTGGTTGAGTATTAGGCCACAAGACAATTCTTAATGATTTATTTATAACAGAGATTTGCCCTAAATTAAATCCTCATTAATGTGTGTCATTCACATAAAATTGTGTGTTTAGCTTTTACCATCAAGACACTACTGGAGTAAAAAGAGATAGGGCAAACTTTAAATGTATTAGCACTTTTAACTGTATAAAAACTGTTCAATGCTGTAACTTTCCATATATATTTTTGAAGGTAATTTGTGGGAAGGTTTTTACTGAAAACTGTTAATTGATCTATTTTCTGAGAATTTGATCAATTTGATATTTTGAAACTTTGGTTATTATATTGTAGGCAAGAGGCATTGAATGATTCACTCATTGTAGGCAAGAAGCATTGAATGATTCTCTCATTGGGTTTGGTTGTGGTAGTTTGTTCACAAAGCATGTTGAAGTTTATGCTTCTTTGTTCACTGTGTGGTGGCTAAAAAAACTAGGAAAGACGTAATCAGGTATGTTAAGGGAATGATGAAATATTTTACATTAGTGAATACAGCATGGTTGATAAATGTATAATTGGAGCCTCCATAGAGAAAGATAAAGAACATTGTGCCCCCTCCCCTGAAAAAATGACTGCATCTATGAATATAATAGTTCCCTGATTATGTCATCAGCAGGCCATAAGGAACATACAAGATATTTTGCCAATATTTTTCCATGTGGCTATTCCACTACATTCTCTGAAATAATATGTAGCAGTAGTAATATTGATAACAATGTACCTAAGGAAAAAAGTGTAATTTACCTTTGGAGAATAGAGTGGTACAAAGATGGTAAAGGAATACTGACTAGGGCTGTGAGAACCTTCGGCTGCTGATTCGATTCAGCAGAGATTCAGCCCAATTCGGTGCCTGAATCTCTGAATCTGAATCAGGAGACTCTTTAATCTCTCTGAATCAAATTGAGACCCTCTGAATTGATTTGGAGGAATTTGAAAAGATTTGGCAATTCGGACATAAACATAGTTTTAAGCATTTTTTCTACATACCTCTAGGTACCAGGCAGCTCATGAATGCTGGGATGGTGGGCCAGATGGAGCACCCCACAGGAGCGTGGCAGGGGTGCCCAGTGCATTCAGCAGCAGACCCAGAAGTGGACCGGAAGCACTTCTGGGAGTTGGCTGATGTGATTACAGAGCCACTGGCCATATCTTTGAAAACTTGTGGTGATTAGGAGAGGTCCCAGATGATTGGAAAAGGGTAAATAGAGTGCCCATCTTTAAGAAAGGGAAGAAGGAAGATCTGGGGAACCACAGACTAGTCAGCCTCACCTGAATCCCTGGAAAAATCATGAAGCAGGTCCTCAAGAAATCCATTTCTAAGCAGTTGGGGAATAAGACAGCATGGATCCACCAAGGGGAAGTCATGCCCCAGCCACCTGATTGCCTTCTATAAAGAGACAACTGGCCCTATGGATCTGGGGAGACCAGTGGATGTGATATATCTTGACATTAGCAAGGCTTTTGATATGGTCTCCTGTAACATTCTTACAAGCAAGCTAAGGAAGTATGCGCTGGATGAATGGATTGTAAAGTGGCTAGAAAGCTGAATGGATCATTTGGCTCAAAGGGTAGTAATCAGTGGCTCAATGTCTAGTTGGAAGTCGGGCTCAAGTGAAGTACCCCAGAGGTCATTCCTGGGGCCGTTTATTTTCAATATCTTCACCAGTGACCTGGAAGATGAGATGGAGTGCATCCTCAGCAAGATTGCAGATGACACTAGGCTGGGGAGAGCAGTAGAAACTTTGGAGGGTAGGGCTAGGATTCAGAGAGACCTCAACAAATTGGAGGATTAGACCAAAAGGAATCTCATGCGGTTCAGTAAGGACAAATGCAAAGTCCTGCACCTAAGATGGAGCAATCCCATGCACTGGCACAGGCTGGGGACTGACTGGCTAAGCAGTAGCTCTTCAGAAAAGGACCTGGCACTTACAGTGGACAATAAGCTGAATATGACCCAACAGTGTGCCCTGGTTGCAAAGAAAGGAAATGGCATACTGAGCTGCAGTAGTAGAAACATTGCCAGCAGATCCAAGGGAAGTGATTATTCCCCTCTATTCAGCACTGGGGAGGCCACATCTAGAATACTGTGCCCAGTTTTGAGCCCCCACTACAGATGTAGACAAATTGGAGAAAGTACAGTGGAGGGCAACAAAAACGGTAGGGAACTGCAGCATGTGACTTAATATGAGCAGACTTGACAGGTTTCTATTTTTATTGATAAACACTGATAAATGTCACTTTTGCCTCATACTCACAGACACATGGAAGTATTTCCATCGGTTGTCATGGAAAGAAGAAGTAAAAGAAAAAAATCCATAATGGAGTTAGGAAATCATGGCAGTGACTATGACTAAGGATCCTGGCTGCAGGACCCACATGAAGCAGAGTTTGGAAATAGGCCAGGACGCAGCAGCAGAAAAAAGTCCCAGCTCCCAGCTGGCCCCAGTGAGAGAGGCAATATGGCCTGTGCTGCTGTTCTGGCACCACTCCAGACTGGCAGAAGATGAGCTGGATCCTGTGTTTTTCTGCAAGGGAAACCTGGCTGTTATAGTGGGGGCTCACCGGGAGAAGGCAGGGGAAAAGCCTCATGTACTTAGGGGCTGCTCTGGTGCCAGTCGTGCTCATGGCCAAGTTTCTCTGTAGAGAGACACGTACTCAGACATGCACAAGCAGACACATATAAGTTAAACAAAAAAACTAGTAGATCCCAAGGTAAAAAAAATAAAAGCTGCTAAAAAAACTGGCTCAGTGCATGCAGCAACACCATGCACCACCGGAAATGGAACCTGACTAGACAAAGACACACTTTAGCTTCCAGCCAGACTCTGAGCAGCCAGATTGGCACTGCTGCTGTCCCACAAGGCTGTCAGGACTTTAAATAAGGCTTCTGGGGCCAGCACAGGTGCTGGCTGTAGCCTCCCATACTTGACCCATGTCAATTTGCTGCATGCCAGAGCACCTGTGCAGGGGCATATCCTGGGACAAGAAGCAACAGCACAAATTTGTGTCACTGCTATTTGTGCCATGGAAAACACATGCCACTGCATTTGAGTGCTCATCTGGACATTCCTAGACTGTTGTCAGTGGTGGCAGATGACAGAACCAAGAGCAACATTCTCACGCTGCAGCACGGGAGGTTTAGGTTAGATATCAGGAAAAACTCTCACTAGAAAGGTAGCAAAGCACTGGAACAGGTTACCCAGAGAGATGGTGGAGTCTCTGTCCTTGAAGGTTTTTAAGACCCAGTTAGACAAAGCCTTAGCTGGGATGATATAGTTGGGGATGGTCCTGGTTTGATCCAGGGGTTCGACTACATGACCTCCTGAGGTTCCTTCCAACTTTCTATGATTTTCTATGATCCTCTAATTTTCATGTATTTTTCATCAATACTTTTAATGTTGCTTTTTTTTTTTTTTTTTTTTTTTTTAAACTTTTCTTCATGACATCGCATGCCCTTCATATTCACCAGATCTGAACTCTTGTTCTTCCAAATAGGACTTTTCTAATTTAGACTAAGGAACTGTGACACGCCCTGTTATAAAAAAAAAAACCCTTAGCTCTTTTACCCTGTTGCTCTCTTGCCACAATGAAATGTAGTTTTGGCTTATATGTCAATATTAATTGCAGGCACATGTGTATTGGGAGCAGTCACAAAATAAAGTCTTATTTACTTCAGACTGAACATGACAAAATCCAGATGAAACAACTTTGGAAAGGTAAGTGGAAGGCACTTTAAGTGTTAAATACGTAGGCTTTAATACACTGGGTGCATCTACAGGTGTGCTTAACTGTGCAGTAGACTGATTTGCTGCAGTATACAGTGTGATAGATTACACGTGCGATGCTATTAAACCTTAGCAAACTAATTTTTGTCACTGTAAGATAGTATTGTCTCTGACTGTCGCTGTCTTACTTTCAGGGACAGTACTATCTTATGGCAGTGAAAATAACTGCATCTAAACACACGTGTAAATGCTGATACTGGGTGTACATTACATCTGGTCAGCCCTGACAGCAGGAGGCCAGACACCTGCCTACTGCCTAGCATAGGTCCATTCTTTGACCTCTCTTGTGCTCCAGCCAGCCCCTGTGCCACCCAGTGCCATCCCCCAGAGTCTGGGGTTGACCTCCCAAGCCTGCTGCCAGCTCAGAGATGCTCTGCCCCAGTTCAAAGTCCTGCATTCCCAGATGCATATGTAAATGCTGCACCCAGGAGCAGCTGACTCGGGCACAACTGCACCAGAGTGTATTGTTCTATGTTAATTGCACGTGGAGATGCACCCACTCAGTAGTATTGCTGAGTGATTACTCTGTATTACTTTTGCAAGATCATTACATTACTTGCTTTTGCTTCTAATTATACATACCTATCTGTACTCTTTTACTCCATCTGTACCACCTAAGTTACTCATATTTTTCTGAAAACTACGCCTCTACCCCACCTCCCTTTTTTAAAATCAATCATTCATTCCTTGATCCCCTTTTGAAACTAAGCTAGCAATTACATCTACCACATCCAGCTTGAAATAATATAGCATGTAGATAGACAGACTGAAACTGAAGGCAAAAGTAGTTTGCCTCTGAATTGCATTTATACAATGATTGCATTTTCCCATCAGCATCACAGAAAAGATCTCATAACTCATCAGAATACATGAACATGCAGTGCCTTTGAAGGAGAGAAACTATTATGCATACACTCTAAAGTAATCATGGAGGTCATGTCATAGTCAGTCATATTCTGTAACTGATGTTGCATTATATCATTTTCCCTCTAATAAAATGATATTAGAATTCCAAGAAATGGACACAAGGAAAATATTTATCTATTTTTCTTGATGTACAGAATGTTATTATTCTTTCTGCTGTTGACTTACACTGTGACATTCTCCATTAGCACATGGTTACTCCCTTACTCAATGTCAGTAAGTGTCTCTGTATGAGACATTTTACTGTGTACTAGACTAATTTACTGAGCAGTACAGTGTCACCATCTACAGGTGCAGGTGCTTACTGTGCAGTAAATTAATGTACTGAATGGCTAGTTTTAGCAAATTAACCACACAGTAGTTACTGTGCAGTAGTGCATATGTAGATGCCAACCAGGGGCAAATTTGGTCCCGGTCAGTCTCACCACCAGAGGGCCACCCTCAGGATAGCCCCGAGGCCATGCAGCTTGGAGTTTCTCCAGTCCCCAGGCTGGGCAGCTCTTTCCTTGCCTGGCCTGACCTTTAAAACTCTGTGGTGACCCTCAGGCCTACGCCACCTGCTGTCTGTCTCTGGTGAGAGGGTCCCACGGCAGTAGCCCCATGCTGGCTGCAGAAGCCAGTACACCACTGTCCCTTGGGCGAGCCCCACCACCTACCTGCCTGCCACATGACATGCCCCTGCACTTCAAGCACTTGCCCAAGCCCAGTCGCAGCCCCTGAGGGCCATTGAGGAAGCCACAATGGCATTGTCCCTGATGCAACATACCACCATTCTGGCACTGTGGGTCCAGAGCCAGTTTGCCCAGGGTGGGTGCTCCAACACCCACACCTATGAGGACCTGGCATGACACATGCAGAAGCATGCGCACGACCTTTCAGAAAGCAAATGCCACATAAAGGTCAAGGCTCCGTGGGTGCAGTGGGTCTGCATGAATGACCACAACTGCCAGTCAGGGGCTATCAACAAGACCAAGTCCTTTATGTGACAGCTGGACCACATTCTTGCACCCTGGGACACTGGGCAGAGTTGTGCCATGTATCCCAGCACAGGTGGCCTGCGAGAGCCTCCACTGCAGCCTGACAATACAACCGTACACATGGTTTTTTAGTGATGCTTTGATGCATACATGTAAAAACAACCATTGTGTTAGAAAAAGATGTCAGGATTTGGCTTTGTATATATTAAACTGAATAATATAATGTTTATGCTGATACAGTGTAATATTTGAAAGACCCTAAAAGCACAGAAACTCGGTATTCTAAAATGTGATGAGATCTAACTACTTCTAATTGAGGGTAGGGAATGCATGTCCAACAGGTGAAGTTTTAGAATAAACTCATAAGTTTGGTATCCATAGAAGAAAGATCAGGTGAAGAGGGCACAGGACATGTAGAGTGAGCTTCAGGAGAACTGAGTGAGTGCAGAAAGTAATGAAGCATCAGGTGTGAAATGCATCTTCTACAACTGTGTTTTTGTTTCCTATTAAGGTAGAAAAACCACAAGGGATCACAGGTGTGTGGATTCATAATAATAACTGGATTTCCAAGGCAGAAGGATCCTTATTCAAAATATATTCACTTCTTATTTAAAAGAAAACACATTCCATATTGATATGAAAAGTCATGAGATGTTTTTATGTGTCCTTTACATCTATAGATGTTGATTCTGATCATGTGAACCTCATCATGATAAGAACATCTAGAAATCCTCCTTAGTCAGATAGGAGTCAAGATTTGTTGATTTTCTGGACATAATTATTTGTATTCTAGTGGCACCTGGGGGCCCAATTAAGATCAGACATTCACTGAAGCAGGGGAATTGCAAAGAAACTTAAGGTATGTCTACATGGCCCACTGCAATCCAGTCCAAGCACAATGATCCACACTAGGTCATTAAGAGCTGAAGCAGTATGGCTGCATGAGTGTGCCTATCAGCTGCATTAATTACCCCTATTTTTCAGGCACTGTGCTCTGTAGACATATCCCTAGTGAGAGATGCTACCTGCTTTAAAGATAGACTTCGGTACAGGGAGAAATAAAGTGACTTGCAAACAAGAACTGTACCTGTATGTGTGTGGGGACACTGCTCCGATGCACTGTAATTACAATGAGTCAGAGCAGACTTGAATACTTGAGTGTGCTGGAGTGTGCTAATTAGCACATTCCAGCAGCCTCTGTGTCTCATGTATTCAGTGCCTCTGCACTTCAAAATGGTGGCTGGGGCGCTTTAACTAAAGCTTATCAAATGAGCTTTAGTTAAAGTGCCCCTGCTGCTCTTTTGAAGCGTGAGATGCTAAATACATGAGACGCTGCAGTTGCTTTAATTAGAGCAGCTTTTAGGGCTGCTGTAATTTAAGTGCTCTCCCACCCTGGAGCACAGGTAAAGATGCCCTAAAATAGCAGTAGTGCTACCTGATCCCCAGGCTAATGGCCTAACCAGTAGACCACACTACTTTTCCAGATACACTGACTAAATCATTTTACTGTGCATCAGTAAGGGCAAGATGGGACCAGGCATTGTTGGTTTTATCCATTTGCACTGAATAAAAGTTTCTGGATGGCTTGGATTACATTTGCAGGAGGGTGGCAATGATGTTAGGTGCTTCCTACAATGGATCCTATATTGATGCACAGAACTACAAATTGAACAGGCTGACCACTTCTCATGGGACTATTTTTAGTACTATTTCTATCTGTGTACTATAGTACAGATAATCAATCCATAAAATATAGTGTGAGTGTATGTGTGTGTGTAACCGGGCATTTTATGGCTGGGTAATATAGTATCAATACTTTGTACAGTTCAGAGATTCACAAAAATAAGGCCCTTTATTCTTAATAAAATGTTTTTTTTTTAATTCACAAACATCACCCTACCAACCGGGCAAATTCATTAAGGTATGGATAAAAAGGAGAAATAATTAAAGAACACATCCCAGAATCTATATTTTGAAAAACGAATTACAATAACTCATTAGAGATGTATCGGAACACAGCGATAGCCCAAATAAATGTCAAGGTCTTAATGATTCTAAGCAAGAATCAAATTTCTAACCCTGATACAGCTCCAGTAAATCAATATGAGTAATCAAGAAAAATGCATGAAAGCTAGAGTCAAAATTTAGAAAAAACCCTAAACAATCCCTCCCCCACCATGTGTTTAATTCCTATTAAAAAATAAATGTCCGATGTGCCAGTGCAGATCCTGGCAACTCCCAGACCTGGGTATTGAAGTCTCATTATAAGACTAGGGTTTATTCAAGACTTTAAGACCTGTCAAAAGCATTCTCAATATTGCTGGGATTGGAAAAAATAGGTATGTATTTTTACTAACCATAAAGGGGCAATAACAACAGGGAACAGAAATTTGAAATGCATAATCACAAAGATAGATATGAATTTAAGTTGGTAAAGGTAGGAGTATGGGAATGAAATTAAAGGAGAGTTATTCCTTTATTTATTGCTGAAAACTGGGAAAATATCCTATCAGTAAAATCTACTCATTTCCTTTGAATGGCTCAGCTAATTTCCTCTAATACACTGTCTAACAAAACTACTAATAAAGAGGCCCTAATTTCCCCAGTATCATTAGATTACCCTGTTGCATGTGACACTTTTACTCTGGGTACATGAGTGGCTCTCCAGAAAAAAAGGCAGTTGCCCTGAGTGAGCAGGAAGAAATTGTGACCACAAGACACAGCCCTATGGATGAAGGTGAATTGGGCCCTATCATCGGAAGCTCTGCTCTAATTCCAGCAAAAGATAATTTCTTACTGGGGCATATGCGTGTGTTATATTTATAATATATATAGATATATAGTAATATTTATTGCAAAGCTGTGTTTCCCTGAGATGGCAGGGGAGCCCCTGGGGAGTCCTTGTCAGCACTTTTACAAGGATTCTTCTAGATGTTGTGGCGAGTTGTAAAAGTGCCATGTCAGCAGG
>NW_005841945.1:2510065-2524629 GCF_000455745.1 Alligator sinensis | reverse complement strand
TAGAGCCAGAGGCTGTGGACTGGAATTCAGGGACTTCTCCCCGCCAAAAAAGCCTACCCCAAAGGAAAAATTCAAGAGGAGCACCAAGTAGCAGATTGGACCCTAAGTCTCTCTTCTACTTTTTAACTTGAATTTTCCACATAATATTTCAAAGCCATTACTCCTCTTATCTTCTAAGTATCCCAGACTATGTTCTCTTTCAAATTATATTTGCATGCAAATGTGCAGCTAAGGAGAACAATAGGAAGCTTCATCTAACTTCTTACTGCTGTGGCAGATTTACTGATTCACCCCCGCACGTCCTGGACTCAGGAAATCTTCATTTTGATTGGTGGAGCCCATCCACCAATCAGGTAAGGGTTGGGTGGAGCTGACCCACCCTGCCTGGAAGGAGGGTGGAGATGAGGAACCTCCCAGACCTGAGTGAAGCCTGCATTTTGCAGGTCCAGCAAGTCTTTGGGGGTGGAGCCTCCACAGTGAATAAAAGGAGCTGTGTGTCCAGCACATAAGAAACGTGTCGGGGGACGATGAAGGAGGAAGAGGCTAAGAAGAGCTGGGGAAGAGCTGCCCAGCAGGCGAAGCAGCACCCAGAAGAGCCCCCCCTACCCTTGCTGGGACCAGCACCTCATTGGTGCATGGAGTGGCACATGGCACTCAGACCCTGGGGCTGTTCGCAGCAGACCAGGTCTGCATCCTCTGGCAGGGGGCCAGGGCACAGTGCATGCCAGGGCACAAGATCACCAATGCGGGGTGTTCCCCTAGTGGCTAATTGCCAATCCTGGAACCACCAGTGGCAAAACGGGAAGTGCACTTCCACAGGCACTTCTGGTTTTGCGGCTGGCACTTCCAGGGGGTGCACGGCCAATCTCAGGGGGTGCATATGCACCCGCATGCACCCCTATGCATTGCCAATGTCAATGGATTAGTGCATGGAACCCAGATCCTGGGAGCTGCTCAAGGCGGCTTGGGTCTGCAACCCCAGCAGGCAGCCAAGAGCACGGTGCAGAGATTGCTGCATGGAGGGTCAAAGAGATGACCAGGACTCTGGGAGCTGTTGCAACATGGCTTGGGTCCCCAACCCCTGGCATGTGGCCAGACTGCTGATGTGGCAGCACTCCCCAACAGGCCCAGGAGCTATTTGAGCCTTGGTGTAGCATGAAGTAGCCTGGCCCTCCAACCTCTGCCATAATGAGCAAGCCAAATGGTGCATGGTTTAGGGCACAGGGCCATGATCAGGCCTCAGGAAGGGAGAGAGCCCCGGGCAGCAGTCAGCCACCATGCCAGGAGAGGTGCCCATCCCACAGAGCCAGAGCAGCCCTGCATCACCAGGGGTCATGAGTGTTGGAAACAAGGGTGTCCCATAGGGGAAGGAGCCCTCAGAAGGGATTCAGCAGGGGCCCCTGTGAGGTAGGGGGATCTTGTCTCAGCCCACGAGGGGGTGGAGGGGCCTGGAGCATTTTCCCATTTTCCCCTGGCAGAGCTGCAGTTAGGCTTCCCCTCATTGAATGGGGAGACCCTAACATAGTAGAACCTTCAAGACCCAGAAGGGTGAGCTGGCACCTCATATTTTGTCATTTGCACCATATATTTTGTCAGTTGAGGTTTCACTGTTATATAAGTACAAATGTATTTTATCTTTAATTTCCACTGCATACATAACAATGTTCATTCATGGACTGCAAGTACTTAATTGCATTTTTCCCTGATGACATGCTGTATTTACCTGTGTTTGCTTATACTTACTGGTTCCAAATCCATTACTTACCTGTGTGGGTTAAAGCTCTATAAAAGATATAAGTTATGTATATAATATGGCCCTGTATCACTGAATAAGTAATTACTTATCTGTAAGTATGTATATATGTGTGTGTATATGACTTTATTTTATTAATTAACCTGTATATAGTTAAGCAGTTGTGTTCTGGCCTGACTCTATAGGGAACTGAGGGGAAACTGTGTGCAGTTGACAGTTCCCTCCCATAGTACTCTGCCTGCTAACAATCCCCTTCAATTCGGAGAAGGGGGTACATACCCTGTGTATGCCTGGGCTACATTGCTGTTAGAAAATTTTGCTCACTGTATGGTATCATGGAGAGCACTGTCATAGATCAGGGTAGATATGAACAGTACTAGAACCCTCTTGTTATTCCATGGATTACTCTCAGGATTTCCCTTCTTTAATTTTGCCTTTTGAAGTGAGATTTTTATTGAGCTACTTCTTAGCTCCTAAGAAACACAAACTCTTTTAGCACCTAAAGACAACAGAAGTCATAACCTAGTGGGTTTTTTCCTATAGTGGACTCAGTTTATTGGTTAGCTGACAATGAACACTGAGCTACAATTCAATCAACAAATGAGCTGAAAACCCATAGTATAAATGCCTCAAGTTGTTTCTAAACAGGAACTGAACCTTAATGCTGGCTTGTAGTATTTCATCCATATTCTGCTCTTAGCTACTTTCGTACATGTTGGAAATAATAATACCAAATGCCAATGGAGTTATTCCTAATTTTAAATCAAGCACTTAGCAGTTAGGAAACACAAAAATTCATGCAACCTTAATTGGGACCCCTTCAAGCATATTTTATGGTGCAATCTTTCCCATAATATTTTTTCCATAGGACACCTGTTTTTTCTAGTAAACAGAATGGAGATGCTGCATCTGTAAACAGTTATTCAATATTTTGCATTACTTCCCCTATTGTTCAATATGTGGCCAGATGCCCTATTTTCTTCTCACTATTTAAACTTCTCGAAAAACAAAACTATTAAGTTCCTACTGGGCTTTTCTAGGGCACTTGAAATTATCTTCATAACACCCAGAGAAGTAAAGTGGTGGTATTATTCCTGTTTTACAGACAGAGGAAATTAGGTACAGAGAGATTAATGTTAAGTGCCATTAACTATGCATGCCCTGCAACCCGACTTTTTCCCAAAACATAACATTAATATAGCACTTCATATGCCATGTGTGAAAAACATGGTTTCATTGAGTTGGTCAACATTATACAGCAATTCTCTAGAGATAGAATCCAGTTTTCTAGGGCAGCATTCAACTGCTCTAACTCTGTGACATCCTCTCTCTTTCTGTAGTGCCTCACTTATTTAACAGGCACCTTCCACAATTGACAACAAATGAAGTAGACTCGTGTAGAAAACAGCCCCATTAACAACATAACCTTGTTCATTTCATGAACACATGATGAGGTTGGAGTCCTCTGGGAAAAATATGAAATCATGCAGTTTAAAGATGGCGTACCAAATGAATATGCAAAACGGGTAGAGGTTGAATGAGGTTGGAATGGGCAATCTATGAATGCCTGTACACGAGCATGGAGGCTGCTCCTATGTACTGTAATTACATTGTAATGGAGCAACCTCTCACTCATGCACAGGTACCCATAGATTGCCTGAAATTACCAGGGATCTGGGTTTTCTGTTCATCATGGAAAAAAGCAGATTTTTTCCTTTAAAAGAGAAAAACATGTGAAACAGTGAGTTTCCCCTTGTAGGCTGGCAGAGTTTCAGCCTGCAAGAGTCTGGGGGAAGCAGGAGTAGGGCAACCTATGAACCCTGCTGACTTCCTGCCCCTGAGGCAGGGGGTTGGACTCGATGATCCTCTGGGGTCCCTTCCAGCCCAAATGTCTATGCAATCTATGAAAACTAGGCAGGGGGTGCTATATGCATGTGAATGCACACACATACATACACATGGCAGCATGGAGAGCAGCTCCCACAGGTCCCTCAAGGTAAGCCTATGGGGGGGGGGGTAGACTGAGGCCCTCCATGGGGAGGGAGTGGGGCAGAGCTGGGGCAGTGCATAGGGGCTGGAGTGGGAATGTGCAGCCATGGGGCCTGGCTGGGGAAGCAGGCCAGAACCATGGGTGGCTTTTCCAGGGGGTGGGGGAGGGCAGGCTCCCTGCTGCTGGGCTCACTCTTAGGGAAGGGGGCATGGGGGGGTGGCACGTGAATCCCAGATTTGTTCACAGGGTGGGGAAGGGTCCAGGCTGGCTGCTGCCGGCTCAGGGCTCCCTGCCCTGCTGCCCTCCTCCCAAGGGCCTGTGCAGGCCAGCAGACAGGGCTCAGCATGGGAGGGCACAGCATGGCAGGGAGGCTCGGTGCTGCTGCTAGGAGCCCCACTCTTCCTGCACTACCATGGTGTGGCACCCTCTGACCACCTGGAAGCAGTGGGGAGGGGCACAACTGCATGACACCACTGCTGCTGGGCAGCCAGTGTGGGGCTCCTGGTGGTGGCTCTGAACCTCCCTGCCACAGTCTGCAAGTCTCACCCGCTGGGCTGCAGAGGCCCCCAGAGGGAGAGAAGCAGGGTGGGGAGCTCCAAGCCCACAATGGCCAGGTCTCATCCCCTCTGCCATAGGCTCTGCTGTGGCCATGGGTAGGGGATAGCTGGGCTTTGCACCCTGCATTGCTGGGGTAAACAGGGGGTTACAGACCCTGGCCCTAGTCCCATAGCCCTGGCAACTGGGGGCAGCAAGTTGCAACTGAGGGGCATCAGCAGCAATGGGGGCTATGGGCCAGAAGTGAGGGGCACCAAGAGGGCTGGGGGATTGGGGGCTGTGGCTTGGGAATCAATGGCAATGACATGGGGGGGACAAGGCACCAGCATATCGGGGCTGCTCAGCACCACAAAGCAGAGGGTGGGACAGCCACAACTGGACCCATGTCTTGGTGAATGAAGAGGGTAAGCAGAGCTGTGATTTTCTATGATAAATAAAAGCAAAATCAAATGCCAAAAGATATAGATATTTAAAATTTATTTTATTAAATATATAAATATATCAATAAAATATTTTATTCAACCGATACCTACAGTGATTCATTTTAATTGCAGAAAAACATGGATTTGGGGGTTTTTAAAATCAGGGATTTTTTTATTTTTAAACAGAAAACTAGGATCCCTGCATATAATTGATCCATAGTCAGGCAGGGGCACAAATGCACACCCCACTTTTGTGGACTGAGCCACAAGAGGAGCAGCCAGGGACTTGAAATCCACAAATCAGGCTAGGAATTCCCCTCACACATTTCCCTTCACCTCCATTCTCAATGCCACATCCCTTCCGTTCCCATTTCCCACCTTCTACCTGCCACTGTGCCCAGCTAAGTTGGAGGTGGGGGAGGAGCTCCAGACCTGCTTCTGCCTGACTCCAGCCATGCTGCACAGGGAGTTTGACTCAGCTGGGGACAATGGCAGGCAGGTTCCTCCTTCCTGCCTGGTCCCCCCAGATGTTCCCACCATCCTAGGAGAAGGCTTGAGGAGAAACCCATCCACTGCTGCTGCTTTCCCCAGCAATGGGTGGGAGTGGCTCTGGAGCTCCCCACAGTCTGGGTCAGCCAAGGACAGTGGCAACAGTAAGCAGAGGAGTGGGGAATGTGAGGGGCAGAGACAAGCTGCTGAGCAAGGAGGAGAAGGCAGAGGGTGCCAAGAATCAAAGGAGGAAGATAAAGGGGGAGAGATTCTTACTTGATTCAGGCACTTTAAAAATTCCCCAGATGTTGCTCCCATGATGTGGTCTACCTATCCTGGTGGGGTGAGGTCTGAAGGTTTGGGGGGGGGGGGGGGAAAAAAGAGAGAGAGAGAGAGAAAGTAAGTGTGTGGAGGTGTAGCCAGTACTGTAACTCGAGTGAGGCAACAGGGGCAGCTCCCCCGGGTGCCGACATGGTAGTGGGGAAAGTGTTAGTTGTTGCTGAAATTACACAATTATATCAGCAGCACAGCAGTAGCTGGAAATTGCCACTGCCCCCATGTGTCCCTACCTTGTTGTGCCTCTGGTTGCAGCTACCCCTCAGCACCAGTCACTGTTCACAAAATCCAATATCTGCACATGAAGTCAGGCTATGTCTATGTAAAACTAAATTTGAAAGATATATAGGTTACTGTAAATTAAGAATTAAATTGAAATCATAGATGTATGTCTATTATCTCAATCTATAATCTAGTATTTTAATGCTACTATTAATAGAGTATCTTCTCTAAAGTGTAAGACTATTATTGATGGAAGAAAGAAAGTATTAAAAATGAAGGCCCCAATATCCTGAAAATATTTATACCTTGGTGAAGGGAAGCTTGGTGACAGTGGGAGCTTGGAAGGGAAGTTTAAAGGGGCTGGGCTGTTGCCCCTCTCTGCTGCTGGGTGGGCAGGGGGTGCCTTGCCATGATGGCATAGGGCTCCCAGTGCAGTATCAAGCTTCCCCACATAGACTTGCTCTGCTCTTTTGCACCAGGTCCTGCCTGCTGAGCCATGGAAGCACCCAGGGGTGGGGGGCAACAGGACAGGGAGCCCTGAGCCCACAGCAGACAGCCTGCACTTGCTGCCCCCAATGGGCTCTGATCTGGCTATGCCGTCGTGGTGGGGGGGGGGGGGGGAGGAGCCCATGGGCAGCAGCCAGGGCTCAAGCACTGCTGCAGGTGACAGGTGGCTGCAGACTTGGGCCCCGTAGCCCTGGCAGGGCTGGGGGTGGAGAGTGAGGAATCTGGACCTGCATCTTGGTGAGTTAGGGAGGCAGGGGGAGCTCCGATTTTCCATGATAAAAAAAACAACAAAAATCCAACACCAAAATGTATAGGTACTTAGAATTTATTTTATTATAGTGATTAGAGCACTAGTAGGCTTTGAAATTGCTTTAAAAAACTAAATATAATCAATAAAGCATTGTGTTCAATTGATACCTATATATGTAGTGGCATTTCATTTTAATTGTGGATTTTGGTTTTTTAAACCAGAACTTGCAGTTTTTAAAACAGAGAAAACCAGGATCTCTAGTAATTGCAGTGTGTCAGAGCAGACTTAATTAATTAAGTCTGCTGAAGTGTGGTAATTACTGTGCTCCAGCAGCCTCCTGCATCTCAGGTTTCAGTGTCCCTATGCTTAAAAAATGGTGGTGAGGGCGCTTGAACTAAAGCTCATCAAATGAGCTTTAAGCAACTGGATGCTGATAAACGAGATGCTTTATTCTGAGCATCTCTTGGAGCCAGTCTAATTAAAACACTGCCTTCCCACCTCCGGAGCATGTGTAAGAGTGCCCTTTAATTCTTGCATTTCCTATTTGTTGAGTGCTTGCCTTTTGAACCTTAAAAATGTTTTTTTAAACATTTTTTTTCCCAAGCATAACTTCATAGATAACTTCATTATAAAATCTCTTTGCAACCGAGATAAAAAAAAAAAATCCAGAAATTCCACCTTAAAATCTTTACTATTATCCTGAGAGTCCACAAAGAAAAGTTCAAACTTTAAGGAAAAAAAAAGTATCCAGTTAATAACTACAAATAAAAGTAGTCCTCTCATAACTCATGAATAGAACCATATATACACACACACACACACACACACACCAAAAACTACTTCACAAAATGCCTTGTACCTACTATTCCTAGAATAATATTCCAGAGGCCTCTCTCAAAACTGGTTTCCACTGAATTTTCTTCATCTTTGGACTTGCTCACTGTGGGCAGTGAAAAGCTAACTTGAAATCAAGCTACAACTATGTCTGTTGCTACTACATTTTGTAATAGGGAAAATGCTCTAAAATTCTACATTTGAAGAAAAAATAAATAAATAAATAAATTTACACTTGACAGCCAAGTCTTGGAAATAGTTAAATCTCAATTTGTAAATTATGAAACAATTCTCTCCGACTGTCAAGCATAGAATAGACACAATAGGGCTCATTAAATGGTCTAAAAGCTTCAAAATGTATTTCTAGCAAAATTTACCAGATTATTAGCTTGAATCATTTTAATAGCCTGTTTACCCTACTACAATTTTCATAGTATTTGTTTTCTAAATCCCATTACTCAGAGTTTACAACTCAACCATTGCATTTTGCCTTCATCCAAAAATAAGTTTTAAAGAGGTTATCAACCTTTGTGTATTTATGTATCTATCTATACAGATATGACTATATATGTATTTTTTATATACATGAATTTATTTTAAAACAATTCTTCCTGTTATAAAAATGGCAACAATGTAAGCATATACAAAGAGATCATATAAAATTGTTTAAAGTAGGTAAAAAACAAAAAAAATTAAGTCTGGTTTTTCTGCAGCTATTCCACCTAGAGCTGTGGTCTTGGGTACGTGTACACAAGAAGTTTGCTGTGGAGCTGACTAATTAGCTCTGCAGTAAATGCCTCGGTGTCTACATGTGTATCCCATTAGGGTGCAGAAAACAAATAAACATGTAAACGCTAACCTAGATGCCTTAGCTCACTCGGGCGCAAGGGTGCTTTAGTGTGGGGGCTGCCTACCAGCTAGCCCTGCACTGGAGCACCCTTGTGCCCCAACCGGCCCCTCTGCAGCATGTTGAGCCAGGGTGGGGGAAATCAGATCCAGGCTGGTAGCCTAACCCTGGAATCCCCCGTCAGCTGGGGCTGGTCTGACCTGGCTCAATGTGCTGTGCTTGAATGAACTCCAGAGCAATCAGCAATCAAAAGGTACACCAGGAAGCAAAAAACTCTGAAGCAATAAAGCTCTGGAGTTTATTCATGTGCACTAATTGCACATGTAGATGTCGCCAATGAGTGCAGATTTTAACAGTATTTGGTGTGAGAACTTCAAATAAAACAAACAAACAAACAAACAAACAAACAAACAACTGGAGGACTGCTTGGCAATGCAAGCCATTAACCCCAGGCCACAGAGCAGGCTGTGCTGCAAAATTTTAAAGCCAGTTTTTCAGCAAAAAGACTGCAATCAAAAAGATTTGTCTTAGGGCCTTCCTAACTTCTTTGAAGCTTGTCTTAAACCTCGATTTGCACCATACTATTCTTGGGTTCCTCAAATGGTCCCTCAGTTACCTCAGTAAAGGAGAGAATAAAGGAGAAAAATCCTCCAATGAGATGGAAGGGTTCCATTGTCTCACCATATATACTCTAGCCCCTGTCTTCTTGTGTTTTGTCTTCTCTTCCAACATGCATTTTCATCAGCCCATTCTCATATTAACCAGTGGCATGACAGGTATGCCAGGGAAAAACAATATCTTCTCTAAACCTCCAGTGCTTTGACATAGGGCTGAAAAGGACCTCCCATCCATGCACTTACAGGCAACCATTTGACCAAGAGGATAAGCAAGACATATGGAATACCATCTTCCATTTAACTTTTTTTCTGCCTCAAAAAAAGTGCTGGAAGAAGGGCTTTCAAAGAAATAAAATCAGAGACTAATTGCATCCAGGAGGTTGATGAAATGAAGTTTATAGGCTCATCTGTGAAGGTGTTTGGTAAATTCCCTTTGAGCATTAGAACCGAGAGATTGGAGAAGGTGTGGTTTTCTTGTGAGAAGTGTGCCTCCACAGGTATTTGGGGTTTTTTTGTCTTTGATAGATTTCTGGTGTGCATTCACTCTGGTGCATAGTTGTTGTTCATGGACTAAACATAGACATTGAATTTATGACACATTATAACCTGCCTGACATTTGACTCCTCAGGTAACTCTCCACTATTTACCAGCTATTTTCATTCCCTTTCTCCCCCCACCCTCACCTGTGTCTCACCCATTGACTCCTCAATTTACATCTTCACTGACTGGCTCTCACATGTATACCAGCCTCTGGCTTCTCTATTATTCATTCTAGCCAGGAAGAGCACACACCAACTGCAGATCTTTCTTCAGCCTGATGAAGGGTATTTATACCTGAAAGCTTGCAAAGAAGAATTTCAACTATCTGAGATAGTCTAATAAAAGATAACAGGTACATTAAATTGTGCTTGGGCACATATCGACACATGCACCCTGGTTAAGAGCAAACTGAGCCCAATAGGAGAAGTTTACTCCAGGGTTGCTCATGCCTCACTCTGCCCCCTACAGCAGCTGAGCTCCAGGGGGTGAGAGGGGAGCTGACCCTGGCTGGGGGAGCAACTCCAAGCAGTGGGGAGCTCAGGGATGGGTGGGCAGGGCAGTGACAGCTTGCTGTACTGAGCTGGTGTGGAGGAACCATGCTTCCTGCTTTGTGCCTCTCGGTGTCTTGCCTTGCATCTTGGGAGAGGATGTTAGAAAGGGAATGGGTTGCAGGTGGTCAGCACAAAGGAAGGAATACGTTTTTCTGGCTTTTCTCACACGAGTCCTGGGAGCCAAGCAGCCGCAGCTGCCATAGAGCTCTGTCCACCTTGGCCTAACTGTTTCCTTCTGCTGTGCACCCGTGGGGAGTAAAGGGGCCATGCCAGAGGGAAGCTGGTTGTGCCACAGCTGGAGGAGGAGGGAAGAGGTGGGGAATGCAAGAGGATCCTGGGAGAGACATGGCTAGCAAAGGCAACTGAGGCTCTTAACAGGCTGGGGCAGGGGATGCATCTCCATGCAATAGACCCAGTTTGGGAGGTACAGGCTGGAGAGATGCATTCCATGCAATAGAACCACATTGGGCAGGATGTACCCCTATATAATGGAGTTGCCTACTTGGGGGCATAGGCCAGGGGGTGCACCCCATTTTATCCCACTGATAGAGGTACTGTGACCCAAGTGCCCCACAGGCGCTGGTCACAGTAATGCTGCTGACCATGAGCCTGGCCAGCAAGAACTATGACTACAACTTGATTCAGCCCTACTTCTACTTTGAAGAAGAGGAGGAGGAGAACTTCCATGTGGCAGTGCAGCACTGGGGCAGTAAGCTGCAGCCACCTGCATCCTCTGAGCAGCAAGCAGCAGCTCTGTCACCATCTCTAGGCAGTTGCTGAGAAGGTGGCACAGCAGTTGGGTGACAGCGGTAGTGTAGGCAGCAGCTCAAACTTATTCCAGATGTCCTTGTAGGCTGTAGCTTGATGTCCTGCCAGGTAGAAGTTCCTTCCCTAGCCCCCTGGAGCTAGGAGCTAACTGAGGAGAAGTTGGGTCCCCCCCTGCTGCCTAGGCTGATTTAGGGCATTTTGTATGCGTTCAGGAACATTAATGTAAAGCACCATTTGCTAGTACCAACAGATGCAGGTATTAGCCAACAGTGCTTTTACATTAATCTATTGCATAGTAATTGTTGTACACATGTAGATGGTGACACTTTACTGCACATTAGACTAGTCAAATGCTCAGTAAATAGCGCATGTAGGTGTGCTCAGCTAGTCCCTGCTCTGGAGCTCTCACAATTTAAACAGAGAAGGCAAACAAAGGCCAGCCTCATGAGATGCTGTCAGTTCAGAGCACTGAAGGGAGCTGAACCTAAACTGCCCTCCATATAATATAGAAGTGACTGTTGACAGGGCACTCTCTTGTTAGGACATCAGGGTTCCAAAACTCCTTCCCTGGCCCATAAATTTGTGGACTATACTTACCATAGCATCAAGTGTTAGTATTTGCATATTTGATGCTACCAAACTGAAGAAATAGGCTGAATTGCATCATGTTTGATTTTTGTTTTGTAAATTTGAAGGACTGGAAAGGTATCCAGAAATCTTAATCGTTACTACCCATCTTAAATCAAAATAAGAGAGAGAAAGAAAAAAACACACACACACACACACACACACACACACAAAAAATGTATTATAGACCACATTGGATGGATTAGGAATTAAGCATAAAGAGGTCTTCAAAAACAAGGGGGGGGGTGGTAATTTATAGAAGGGTCAGATACTGAATCCAGATCTCCTGAAAGTTTAGTGTGTTATGTATAAGCTCCTTTAAATCCATTAAGCAGTTAATTTTCTTGTCTTTGCCTCTAATCTATTTGCATATTAGTAACAGAAGGATTGTAATCTATGATTACAGGGAATGCATTCATAAAAAGACATTAATCTCACAATTTGTCAAGATTGCTTCTTTGCTACTTTTGTTGTGTACTTCATTTGGAGTTATCATATATCTTAAGTGGTTAACAGCCCTCTTGAGGGACTGAGAAGGTACAATACTACATTTAAATGATATGGGTATTCATTTTACAGATTACTTTCAGGGGATATTCACCTTGAAACATTTTCCAAATGCATCGTCAGATAACTATAGACATAATTTAAAGAAAGAAAAAACTAGAATGAATAGAACTTAGTCAACATCTGCTTAACTAAAATGTCAGTCTTATAGCTTTCCTTATGATCTTCTATAAATGGAACCTTAGTGTAGCTTCTGAATCAAATTATTCTAGGCTTCTGGATTCACAAGCTGAAGTAAATCTATCTATTACAAAATGTGTCTTGAATGCATAAAAGATGCTCTGTCACTCAGGAAATACCAAAGGAGGGGAAAAAAAAAAATTTATATATATATAAAAAGGTAACAAAAATATATTTGTATTGAAGTCATGGCAATGTTCCATAGAGTTAAGAGATCTTGCATGTATGTTGCTGTATCTATCATCTTCTCTCTTCAGTTTAGAGTTTGACAGTGCTGAATATGGGATTTAGCCAAACTTCTCCCATTCACTTCCACAAGACTTGTGACCTAATCCTCTAGTCAGATTTGAAAAATTTCAGCATTAGTGCTTTTGCACCTGTGTATTTTGAACTTATGACATGTGGCAAAAGACTGCTGTAGTCAGTGGAAAAGCTTTATATTTGTGGAGCCATAAATTATTGTAGAACCATTAAAGATGGGCTCAAGTCCGGAATGCAAACATCTTGAGTTTTTGGATTTTTGTCCATTTGCTTTTATTTCTTCTATTATATGGAGTTATTAGGACAACATATTGCATACTTAAGGGATTCTACTCCATGACAGGACAAGCCCTAGGATGACCATGGTGCTCCCTAGTGGCCATGCTGATCCTGCCCTACTCCAGCTCCTCTGTGTATCCCATTTAGTCTCACCTGACATACCTTAATGGAAATATTTCTTTGTAGTGCCACAAAGTCCTGTGGAAGCAGGGGGTGGAGAGAATCGAGAACCTGCAAACTATGAGACATGGAACAGTACATCCCAGGTAAGTACTAAGGAACTAATTGGGCATCAGAATGGGGAAGGGGACACTAAAGGCGCCATTTGGAGGTCTCAAGTGCCTCTATACTAATGCCAGGGGAACAAGCAGGAAGAACTCGCACCCCGACTTAGACAATAGCTTTGATTTAGGGGGGCTAATGGAAGCCTGGTTAGACCCTACCCATGACTAGGCACTATGCACTGAAGACTATAGGTTGTACAAATGGGACAGAGTAGGGAGGAAAGGCAGGGGGGCATTGCTCTCTCTGTTAAGGAGCATTATACATCTACCCTAATCAAAATGGGATCAGAGGAGGAGAAAGTTGAGGAATTGTGCTTTAGGGCACATGGAGGTCAAGGGGAAAAGGACTTGGTGGTGGGGGTCTGCTACATCATAAGGAAGAGCTAAACTTATGGTCTAGGGATGTGGTTGTCATGGGGGACCTAAACTACCCTGACATCTGCTGGGAGGAGCAGTCAGCCAAATCCAATCATTCATGTAGGTTCTTAGCCTGCATGTAGGACCTTCACCTAATGCAGGAGGTATAGGGTCCCAATAAAAGGGAATGCCTTACTGGACTTGGTGTTGGCTATGGGGGATGACCTGGTAGGGAGCTGCAGATTCATGGTCACCTTGAGGACAGTGACCACCAATCAACTGAATTCACCAAACGGCATCAAGCAGGTAAGATAACTAGTAGGGTGGAAGTGCTTGACTTTAGGAAGGCTAACTTCACTATGCTCAGGAGTTTAGTCAGCGATACACTGCAGGATAAAAGCATTGGTGAGATGGGAGTCCAGGAAGGGTAGTTGTTCCTAAAGAAAGCAATCCTTAAGGCACAGAGGGAGACTATCCCAGTGCAAGGGAAAGGGGCCCAAAACATTTCCTTAGCTAAACAGAAATCCAGGGGAGCCTAGGGGCAAAAAAAGTAGGCATATAGGCAGTGGAAGCAGAGGGAAGCTACCAAGGAGGCGTATACCTCCTTGGCCTGCACTTGCAGGGAGGCCATTAGAAAGGCCAAAGCAACTATACAGCTTAGGCTGGCAACACAGATTAAGGACAACAAAATAGTCTTTTTTTTGTTATGTAGGGAACAAAGAAAGGGATCTTGGAGTCATAGTGGACCCCAAGATGAACATAAGTTGTCAGTGTGATGAAATCATCAGCAAAGCTAACCATGCTTTATCATGCACTAGCAGATGCATGACAAATAGAACCAAGGAGGTGATACTTCCCCTCTATGCGGCATTGGTCAGACAGCAGTTGGAGTACTGCGTCCAGTTTTGGGTTCCGTACTTCAAGAAGGATGTTGATAGATGAGAGGGTCCAGAGGAGAGCCACTTGTATGGTTAAGAGTTTAGAGGCCATGCCCTATGAGGAGAAACTAAGGGACCTGGACCTCTTGAACCTCCACAGGAGAAGGCCGAGAGGTGATCTTGTGGCGGCCTACAAGTTCATTATCAGGGTGCAGCAAGGGATCAGAAATGCTATGTTCACTAGGGCACATCTTAGGGTAAGAAGGAACAATAGTCACAAACTGACAGAGCACAGATTTAGGTTAGGCATCAGAAAAAAAAACAAAACTTCTTCACAGTTAGGGTGGCCAAAATCTGGAATGGGCTTCCAAGGGAGGTGGTGCTCTCCCCTATTTTGGGGGGTCTTTAAGAGAAGTCTGGAGAGGTATCTGGCTGAAGTCATCCAACTC